>NC_085926.1:36635151-36938181 GCF_029289425.2 Pan paniscus | reverse complement strand
CGTGTCGCTCGCCGAACTTTAGCCTGACAGCTGCCTTGAATTATTTGACTGGGCCTGGCACGGTGGCTCACGCCTATAATCCCAGCACTTTGGGAGGCCGAGGCGGGTGGATTACCTGAGGTCAGGAGTTCAAGACCAGCCTGGCCAACATGGTGAAACCCCGTCTCTACTAAAAATACAAAAAAAATTAGCCGGGCATGGTGGCACACCCCTGTAATCCCAGCTACTCGGGAGGCTGAGGCAGGAGAATTGCTTGAGCCCGGGAGGCAGGGGTTGCAGTGAGTCGAGATCTTGCCACTGCACTCCAGCCTGGCCGACAGAACGAGACTCTGTCTCAAAAAAAAAAAAAAAAAAAGAATTCTTATTTGACTGATGATGTAGATGCTGTGCTGTGCCATGTGCCACTGTGCCCTTCTTCAGCACTGAAGGTCTTATTTTTATCTGTAAAAACAATATAAATAATTACAATCTTACATAATTACAGTACCATTATCACACCTAATAATAATTCTTTGGTAAAAACTAATGCCTAGCCCATATTCAGATTTCCCTATTTGTTTTCAAAAATTACTTTTTACAATCGATTTCTTCAAATCTAGATCCAAACAAGGTCCACACATCATACTTGGCTATTGTGTCTCTTAAATTTCATTCAATCCAGAGGAGTCCCTTTGCCTACTTCCCATTTTTTTCCATGCTATTGTCTTGACCAAGAAACCAGCTCAGTTTTGTAGAACGTGGCCCACTCTAGATTTATCTGTTTTCTTCCTTTTTGTGCTGTTGAATTTGTTCCTCTGCTCTCCATATTTCATCCAATCGTAAAGGTAATTCTAAAGGCTTGATTAGATTCAGGTTTAACTGTTTTGGCTACTGAAAAGGTGGTGCTATGTACTTCTTATTGCTTTACATCAGAATCACAGACTATCTGGTCAGCCCTGTTTTAGTAATGCCGAGATTGGTCAGTGGTTTCAGGTGGTTACAGCCCAATCTTGCCATTGACAGTTTCCGTATAAGTGTTTCACCTGATATTTTTCATCCGTTGGTCATTGTTGTGTGGGTCTGTTGTTTCATTAGGACTTAAAATATAGTTACTTTTCTAACTTTATCATTCCCTCTACATTTATTAGCTGAAAGTTTTCTGTAAGATGGAACTTTTTCTAACTACAACTATTTGGTTACCTTGAAATATAGTGTGAAGCAAGCATGCAAAGGAGTCACTGACAAGATCAATGAGGAAATTTATTTTACTTTACTGCTGAATCTTCAGTGCCCAAACCAGTGCCTGGCCCCAGGGGGACTTCATTAAAAACTTTTTGGCCAGGCATAGTGGCTCACACCTGGGAGGCCGAGGCGGGAGGATTGTCTGAGCTCAGGAGTTGGAGAACAGCTTGGGCAACATGGCGAGACCCCATCTCTACAAAATGGAAAAAAGGAAAATTAGCTGGGCATGGTGGTGCACACCTATGGCCCTGGCTACTTGGGAGGCTGAGGTGGGAGTTTTGCTTGAGCTCAGGAGTTGGAGACCAGCCTGGGCAATATAGTGAGACTCCATCTCTACAAAACATTTAAAATCAGCCGAGTGTGGAGGCACACACCTGTAGTCCAAGCCACTTGGGAGGCTGAGGCAGGAGAATTGCTTAAGCCCAGGAGTTCGAGGGTGCAGTGAGCTGTGATTATGCCACTGTACTTCAGCCTGAGTGACAGAGCAAGACTCTGTCTCAGAAAAAAAAAAAAAAAATTGTTGAAGGCTTCTTTCCCTTTAGTTACTAATTTTCAGAGTTAGGAGTTAGCGTTTCTCTCCTCTTTTTTACTTGTGGGCTTTTAAATAAAACCTTTTATTTATAAACTTGTGGACTTTTATCTTCTTATTTATTTTGGTTTGCAGTCATTATTCTTTTTAGTGCTTATTGCTTATGTTGCCTCATCTTCGACTGGTGAGAGCTTGTTTTTTAATTTTTTTTTAAGGTATGAGGTCTCACTCTGTTGCCCAGGCTGGGGTGCAGTGGCTATTCACAGGCATGATCATAGTGCACCACAGCCTCAAGTGATCTTCCTGTCTCAGCCTCCCAAGATAGCTGGGACTACAGGCATGTGCCACCACACCTGATTTAAATGTACTTTTAACTTATGATATTTTCAACTTATGATGGGTTTATTAGGATGTAACCCCACCATAAGTCAAGGAGCATTTGTAGTTATCTGGTATCTAGCCCTGGGAATGATTAGGACAGAGGAACATTGCCCTCTGGTGTGGAAGAGCCAGGTAAAGGAAGTGGTTTCGAGTATGGGCTCTGGATTGGTTGGTTTGCATAGGAATGGCATGCTTACAGGGGAGTGGTTTGATATTTCTAGGAATTAGCTAGTCCTAGGAGGGGAAGTCTCTTAGGTCAAAGAGGCACCTGATGCTAGAACATCAAGAAGACAGAAAGTAAGGAAATATAGTTAATACACATGGTGCCTGCCATTTCTGAGCCCATGATTTCCTGGCAGGGAAACAGGCAAGTCTCAGCTCAGGTGTAGCTGACCATACTTGCAGATGTTCAGAGGACTCATTTCAGGAGCTTCCTATTAATGGGTCACTGGCTCTTTTTTAAGCATGAGCATGTCAAGGCTACCAGGTGACTTACTGGAGAATTCAGTCTTGGCTTTCGTGCTTGGCTTGGGTTTCTAGGGTTCCCATGTAACCAGGAAAGCCCGCCAGCCCACTAATACTGTCGGATTAAGTACTACTCACACATAGCACCTGGTTGAGTCCCCTCTCATGGATCACATGCACCACAAACACAAATAAAAGCTTCAGCTTCCTTTTATGAAAGGAAAATAATTTGTTAGAATATGAAGCGAATCGTCTGAATGGTAAGTGATAGTGAGGGTTCTCTTATGGCCTATTGATTGTGACCTTTATCTGCTGCTCCTTCACCAACTATGCTTTATTGTTATCCTATCCCTTGAGCACAGGCTGAAAGACTGGCCATTAGTTATCTAACCTTATTCATCAGGCAGCCTACAAAACACCATTCTTAGTTGGCAGTTCCAAATAGATCTTTGTTTGTCCCTGATCTTATAGCTGCTATAGAGAAGGTATATCTTTGTCCATCTGCTACCAAATGTTAATCATTATTAAAGCTTGTGGTGGGTACCTGGAGATCTCTCATCTTTTGTGTGTGTTTGAAAATTCCATATTAAAAAGGTTCGAAAAATGAATAAAGTTTACATCCAGTAGGATGGCTACCACCAACAAAACAGAAAATAAGTGTTGGTGAGGATATGGTGAAACTGGAACACTCATGTTCTCTTAGTGGGAACGTAAAACGGTGCAGCCACTATAGAAAACAGTATGGCAGTCACTCATATTAAAAATAGAATTACATATAATCCAGCATTTCAACTTCTGGGTGTATACACAAAAAAGTGAAAGCAAGGACTTAAACATGTTCGCGGCAGCATTATTCACAATAGACAAAAGGCGGAAGCAACCCAAATGTTCATTGACAGATGAATTCGTTAATAAAATTTGGTATGTACATACAATGGAATATTATGTTGTAGCATATATCAAAATGTCTTTCCTTTTAAAAGCTGAGGGCACTATCCTAAGTGAAATAAGTCAGTCACAAAAAGACAAATACTGTTTGATTCCACCTATAATAAGGTTATGTGCAGTAGTCAAATTCAGAAAGACAGAAAGTAGAATGGTGGTTGCCAGGGGCTGGGGGAGGGGGTAATGGAGATTTTTTTTTTAATTCTTTTTTCAAAATTTACTTTTTACTTTTTTCTTTTGTTAAAAAAAATTTTACTCTTAACACCACTCAATGAGAGATTACTGTTTAATAGATACAGAGTTCCAGTTTTGGGGTTTTTTGTTTGCTTGTTTGTTTGTTTTAGATAGGGCCTTGCTTTGTCACCCAGGGAGAGTACAATGGCACGCTCAAAGCTCACTGCAGCCTTGAACTCCTGGGCTCAAGTGACCCTCCCACCTCAGCTTCCTGAGTAGCTGGTACTACAGACGTGTATCACTATACTTGGCTATTTTTATTTTATTTTATTTCATTTCATTTATTTATTTTTTTTGAGATGGAGTCTCGCTCTGTCGCCCAGGCTGGAGTGCAGTGGCATGATCTCGGCTCACTGCAAGCTCCACCTCACGGGTTCACGCCATTCACCTGCCTCAGCCTCCTGAGTAGCTGGGACTACAGGCGCCCGCCACTACTCCCAGCTAATTTTTTTTATTTTTAGTAGAGACGGGGTTTCACCGTGTTAGCCAGGATGGTCTCAATCTCCTGACCTCGTGATCTGCCTGCCTCAGCCTCCCAAAGTGCTGGGATTACAGGCATGAGCCACCGCGCCTGGCTATTTTATTTTTCTGAGATAGAGTCTCACTCTGTTGCCCAGGCTGTAGTGCAGTGGCACGATCTCGGCTCACTGCAACCTCCGCCTCCCAGGTTCAAACGATTCTCCTGCTGCAGCCTCCAGAGTAACCTGGACTACAGGCACACGCCACCATACCCAGCTAATTTTTTGTATTTTTAGTACAGATGGGGTTTCACCATGTTGGGCAGGCTGGTCTTGAACTCCTGAGCTCAGGCAATCTGCCCGCCATGGCCTCCCAAAGTGCTGGGATTACAGGCATGAGCCTTCGCGCCTGGTCTATTTTTATTTTGTTTTTATAGAGACGGTGTCTCACTATATTGCCCCAGCTGGTCTCAAACTCCTGGGCTGAAGCGATCCTCCTGCTTCGGCCTCTCAAAGTGCTGAGATTACAGTTGTGAGCCACCGCACCTGGTTCAGAGTTCCAGTTTTGCAAGATAAAAATAATTCTGCAGATGGATGGTGGTGATGGTTGTGCAACAATGTGAATGTGCTTCATACCACTGCACTGTACAGTTAAAAACAGTTAAGACGGTTCATTTTATGTTATGTGTATTTTATCACAATTTTAAATAAAAGAATCAAGTTTAAGTACTCTGTAAAATTAAGCATAAACCTATACCATACCTCAATAATTTCACTCCTAGGTATTTACACAAAAAAATCAAAACATATGTCCACAAAAATGTTCATCGTTCAAGAATGTTCATAGCAGCTTTATTCATTATAATCCAAAACTGGGAACAAACCAAATGTCTGTCAACAGGAAATGGGTAAACAAAATAGGCTCTATCCATACAATAGAGTACTAATCTGGAAGAAACGACTGATACACATAACAATATGGATAAATGTTAAAAACATTATTCTGAGGAAAATAAACCAGACACAAAAGGAAATATACTGGTTTTATGAAGATCAACAGCAGAAGAATCAAAACAATGGTGATATAATCAGAGCAGTGAGGGTTGGGAGTGGAGATGGGAAGGCAGGGAGGCCAAGGGTTGGGGCATGGGGGCGTGAACTGCTACTGACAGAAGGAACTTTCTGGGTCGATGTATTTTTTTGTTGTTGTTGTTTGTTTTTTTGAGACGGAGTCTCTCTCTGTTGCCCAGGCTGGAGTGTAGTGGTGCTATCTTGGCTCAATGCAACCTCTGCCTCCCGGGTTCAAGCGATTTTCCTGCCTCAACCTCCTGAGTAGCTGGGACTACAGGCACGTGCCACCATGCCTGGCTAATTTTTTGTATTTTTAGTAGACAGCCAGGATGGTCTCGATCTCCTGACCTCATGATCCACCTGCCTTGGCCTCCCAAAGTGCTAGGATTACAGGCATGAGCCACTGCGCCCGGCTGATGTAAGTATTTATATCTTGACTGAGGTGTTGGTTCCACAGGTATACATATTTGCCAAAACTCATCAAACTGTATACTTAAGGTCTGTGAACTTACTATATGTTCTTTATACCTCAATATAATTAGTATTTAAAAAAAGAGAAAGTCCTCTCCCTGCTCTCCCCTCTTCCCCTGGGGTCAATGAAGCAAGTATGAAAAAACTAATGTGGTTTTGATATTATTCTGTGTTCTGTGATGCATATCATTTATAAAACAACAGAAGTTCATTTCTTGTGAACAGTTTGCTTATAATAAACCAAGGGCAACAGGTCACTGCTGACTGGCCTAGCTCCCTTAGCCAGCATCACAGATGACTAAGAGGGAAGTGAGAGATAGCAAGTGTAAGCTTCGTGCAGCATGACAGTATCAAACAGGAGCAAGAGACAGTTCAGGAAGGTGGGGGCATAGCTCATGAGGAAGGTTGCTTGGTGAGCGGCAGGCCTCTGCATTATCTTTGGTATCAGTGAAGAGCTGGTTTCCTTGGCAACAGGGGCCTACTTAATGAATGGTGCCTGCCAGGCAGCAGGCATGGACATGTCCATAGCAAGTGTACAATAGTGAAAGAAGATCTCTTCACCAAATATTCCCTTTTAGTCTACATACTCAGATCTGTTGATGGTTTAAGAACAATCAGAGAATGCTGAAAGACATAATAAAAAGCTTCAGTGCCATTACCCACTTCTCTTCTCCCCCATTCCTAGTAACAACCCCTTGTAACCTTTTATCCTTCTCCTCCTCCCCCTCCTTCTCCACTCCTCCCACTCCTTCTCTCCTCCTCCTCCACCCTCCCCCCGCCCACGCTCCCTCCCTCCCTCCCTTCCTTCCTTCCTTTCTTCTTCATTTTTAAAAATTTTTTTTGAGATGGTCTCACTCTGTTGGCTCACTGTAGCTTCCACCTTCTGGGCTCAACTGATTCTCCTGCCTCAGCCTCTGAAGTAGCTGGAAATACAGGCATTCACCACCACACCCGGCTAATTTTTCTGTTTTTTTGTAGCGATGAGGTCTCACTACGTTGCTTAGGCTGGTCTCAAACTCCGGGACTCAAATGATCTGCCTGCCTCTGCCTGCCAAAGTGCTGGGATTACAGGCCTGAGCCACCATGCCCAGCCTCCTTTTCTTTCATTAGTTATTTTGGTTTCATATATATTTCTGTATATTGCTAATTCTTAATTTATCAACTGTAGCCATTGTCTACTTATTGCTTATGATTAATAAGGATTTAACTAATTAATACCACCCCATTTCTCCTTTTCTTCTTTTTACCATGACTTTTGTTGTATCATTGGTTTTCTTTCCATTGATTACTTTTATACATTTAGATTCTGTTCTTAAACTATTTGTTTTTAATTCTGTCAATTTTCACTAATGTCTCTTGACTTTTTTCCCCTACCCTTGCCTCCATCTCTTTTCCTACTTCTACCTTCTGGTTTCTGTGAGCTTCACTTTGATATTTACATTGTTGAGGTTGAAAATTTACATTCTGTTCAGAAATCATACCTGAACCCCCATCCTTTGTCTGTAGGTTGATGAGTTGATGACACAAATTTAAAATTACTAAAAATATTAAATTATTATGACATTATGTTTTCCTCTATAATTATGTCATCACCCTAGACCTCTCAAAGGACAATATTCCTAGAAAATTCTATGATGGGCCAGGTGCGGTGGCTCACGCCTATAATCCCAGCACTTTGGGAGGCTGAGGTTGGCAGATCACTTGAGTTGGGGAGTTCAAGACCAGCCTGACAAACAGGGTGAAACCCTGTCTCTACTAAAAAATACAAAAATTAGCCAGGTGTTGTGGCGGGCACCTGTAATCCCAGCTGCTTGGGACGCTGAGGCATGAGAATCACTTGACCCCGGGAGGCAGAGGTTGCAGTGAACTGAGATCACCACTGCACTCCAGCCTGGGCGACAGAGTGATACCCTGTCTCAAAAAAAAAAAAAAAAAAAAAAAAAAAAAGAAAATTGCATGATGGATTCTCTTTTCTTAAAGAACCACAGTTGCCCAAATTCATACCACATTTGTTTATTTCAAGTTTGGATCATAACTTTCCTGTCTTAGAATTTTTATAATTTTTCCCTCATCAGGAGAAGCAAAAGCCTCCTTCATGAAAGCACTGATATCTATTAGTTCCTTACTCTAAAATTGTTCAGGGTCTATTCTAGAAGTCTTAAGAATATCTTTGTGTTGTATGAAAGGGGAGAAGGTTAGTACTCCCCTTGACAAGGAAGGAAGAAGCCCTCAGGCCTGACAACACACATACGGTTAAGGCATTGCCACCTAGTTCGTGGCATCTAACCATCGTTTTTTCACACACCGGGGCCTGTTGTGGGGTAGGGGAGCGGGGAGGGATAGCATTAGGAGACATACCTAATGTAAATGAGGAGTTAATGGGTGCAGCACACCAACATGGCACATGTATGCATATGTAACAAACCTGCATGTTGTGTGCATGTACCCTAGAACTTAAAGTATAATAAAAAAAATATATATTTTTAAAAAAAGAATATCTTTTTGGAGCACATGGACCTCCTGTTTTAATTTGAATAGATTTCTTTCAAACCCCACTGCAAGCAGTCATCCTGGGGTTTCTTTTTATTAGATTAACAGGGTTAGTACTATCATCTTCTGTTTTCTACATACTCCTCACACTTGGTTTCCTGGCCAACATATTCAATTATCTCCTTCAGATAGCGTAAATAGTAGATAAACCCTGAATCCTTACAGGTGTAAGAATGGCTTTAGTTTGTCCTCAGTCTTGATAGCTAGCTTGTCTAAGTTTGGATTTCTAGGCAGAATTATTTTCCCACCCAACTCTGAAGGTGTGCTCCATTAATTAATTAAGGAACATTTAAGATTGTGAAATAGAACACATATATACAAAAAACACGAATGTGTATCTTAATGAATTGTTATACAGTAAATATTTATATAACCACCATCCAGGCCATAAAACAAAATTTTGTCAAAATCTTAGAAGTCTACATCAATATTTTCCACCTTTGGCCCACTGGTCTCTTTCCAATTCCAATGTTCCTCTTTCCTGTTAGAAATATCCACAATTACGAGACTCTGTCTCAAAAAAAAAGAGGCCAGGCACAGTGGCTCATGCCTGTAATCCCAGCACTTTGGGAGGCCGAGGTGGGCGGATCATGAGGTCAGGAGATCGAGACCATCCTGGCCAACATGGTGAAACCCTGTCTCTACTAAAATACAAAAAATTAGCTGGGCGTGGTGGTGCACACCTGTAATCCCAGCTACTAGGGAGGCTGAGGCAGGGTAATCACTCGAACCTGGAGGCGGAGATTGCAGTGAGCTGAGATCATGCCACTGCACTCCAGCCTGGCGACAGAATGAGACTCTGTCTCAAAAAAAAAAAAAAAAATCCACAATTCTGAATTTTATGGAAATAACTTTCTTGCTTTATAAAAATAATGTTATCAAATAAATATGCTTCTCTACACATATAATTTAGTTTGCTTATTTTTGAGCTTCACGTAAATGGAATAATACAGCATATATTATTTTGAGTCTGGCTTTATTTGCTTAGCATTATGTTTTGAAATTCATCCATGTTGTTGGATGTACCTACAGTTCATTCATTTCCATTGCTGTTCAGTATTACATTGGATTAGTCTAATACAATGTGTATATCTCTTCTACTAGTGATAGATATTTATTAATAGGTTGGTTCCAGTTTGAGGCTGTCATGAATAATGCTGCTAGGAAGATCTTTGTATGAGTTTTCTCATCCTGATGTGAAAGAAATTTTTTTTTTTTTTTGAGACAGAGTCTCGCACTGTCGCCCGGGCTGTAGCGTAATGGCGTGATCTAGGCTCCTTGCAATCTCTGCCTCCCGGGTTCAAGCAATTCTCTTGCCTCAGCCTCCCGAGTAGCTGGGATTACAGGTGCCCGCCACCATGACCAGCTAATTTTTTGTATTTTTTAGTAGAGACAGGGTTTCACTGTGTTGGCCAGGCTGGTCTCAAACTCCTGACTTCGTGATCTGCCCGCCTCGGCCTCCCAAAGTGCTGGGATTACAGGCGTGAGCCACCGCGCCCGGCCGAAAGAAAATTTTTGACTGCTTGTTCTGTCAGTTACTGAGATAATTTTGTTCAAATCTCTCGCAAGCATTGTGAGTTTCTCTTCATGATTCTGACAGCTTTTGCTTTATACATATCAAGGCAATAATATTTGGTACATACATATTTTGTGCCAATGTTAATTATTCCTGATGACTTGAAGCTTTTATCATAATTAAGTGGTCCTCTCTAATTTTTTTGTCCTAAATTGTTTTGTCTCATATTAATAAAGCTAGACCAGTTTTCTTTCATTTTTTTTTTATTGTGGTAAAATACACATAATATAAAAATTTCCATTTTAACCATTTTATTTACTTTTTTTAGAGGCAAGGTCTTGCTCTGTTGCCCAGGCTGGAGTGCAGTTGCATGATCATGAAACCGCCTTTGCAAAATTGTAACTGAGGAAATTATGACAATGAAAGAAATCAGACCTAAATAACTCCACCTTGCTTCTAACCTTATTTAAGCTGTCTTTGTTCATTCCTGCGAGTAGGCCAAACTAACCTTGGGAAGGAATTCAGTTCATGGTTTGACCCTGAAACAAAATTAATAACAGCCCTTTCCTGAAAAGACCCCCTTCTTGCCTGGGGACCAGTCTGCCTTTGCGAACTAACAGATTAGCTACAAGATTAGAAATTACAGTTTAGGGATCATGCCACCTCTGGCGCCTAGAGTCTGAACTTCCCCTAATTTCTTCTGGGGATAACATCACTATTGTAAAACCTAAGATCAGTGCTTGAGATATTTGCAGACCCTACACTCAATGGATCAGCTGACACCACTCAGACCAGGAATCTGGCTCAACCAGTTCTGCCATCACACCCAAGAACAGAAGACAGCAAGAAAAACTCACTTCAACCCCCTATGATTCCATCTCTAACCTGACCAATCAGCACTCCCCACTTCCCAAACTCCTACCTGCCAAATTATCTTTAAAAACCCTGATCCCTGAATGCTTGGGGAGACTGATTTGAGTAATAATAAAACTCCGGTTTCTCGCACAGCCAGCTCTGTGTGAATTACTCTTTCTCCATTGCAGTTATCCTGTCTTGATAAATCGGCTCTGTCTAGGCAGCGGGCAAGGTGAACCCATTGGGTGATTACAATCAGAGTTCACTGTAACTTCGAACTCCAAGGCTCATGCCATCCTCCCTTCTTGTCCTCCCAAAGTGCTAGGATTAGATTACAGGCATGAGCCACTGTTCCCAGCCCCATTTTAACAATTTTAAAGTGTACAATTCAGTGGTATTAAGTACATTCATGATTATCACTATCTAGTTCCATAACTTAATAATAAAAAAAAACCACTCTATGTCCATTAAATAATAACTGCCAATCTTCTCCTCTGTTCAGCCCCTGCTAACCACTATTCCATTTCCTGTCCTTATGAAAATGACTATTCTGTGTACCTCACATGCATAGAATTATACAATAGTTCCCTTTTTGTATCTGACTGTATTCACTTAGCATAAAGTTTCCAAGGTTCATCCATGTTGTATGTGTTTGTACTTCATTCGTTTTATGGCTGAATATATCCCATTATATACACATTTTGTTTATCTGTTCATGAGCTGGTGGACATTTCAGTTGTTTCTACTTTTTGGTCAAGAAAAAAACAGTGAATTGGACTTCATCAAAATGAAAAACTTTTGTGTATCAAAGGACACTATGAGGAGAATGAAAAGGCATCCCACAGAATGGGAGAAAATATTTGCAAATCATGTATCAGGTAAGTGATTAATATCCAGAATACATAATGAACTCCTACAACTCAACAACAAAACTGAACAACCCAGTTAAAAATGGACAAAGGGCTTTAATAGCCATTTCTCCAAAGATATCCAAATGACTAATAAACACATGAAAAGATGCTCAACATCACTACTCATTAGGGAAATGCAAATTAAAACCACAATGAATGTCACTTCCCATGTACTAGGATAGCTATTTTTTAAAAAGAAAAATAAGTATTGGCAAGGATATGGAGAAACTGGAACCCTCACATTTTGCTGGTGGAAATGCAAAATGGTGCAACCACTTTGGGTACAGCTTGATATTTTTCCAAAAAGTTAAATTACCACGTGATTCTACAATTCCACTCCTAGGTATATACTCCAAAGAACTGAAAACATATACTTAAACAGGCATGTGTACACATGTGTTTATAGTAGCACCATTCACAATAGCCAAAAGGTGGAAACAGCCTAAATGTCCCTCCACAGGTTAATGGATAAACAAATTTTGATATATAAATACCATGGAATATTATTCAGCTATAAAAAGAAATGAAGTACTGATGCATGCTGCAACATGGCTGAAACTCCAGAGCATTATGCTACATTGTGAAAGAATCCAGACAAAAAAGGTCACATATTATATGACTCTGTATACTTGAAATATCTAGAATAGATAAATTCATAGAGTCAGGGCCGGGCTTGGTGGCTCATGCCTGTAATCCCAGCACTTTGGGAGGCCACGGCGGGCTGATCGCCTGGGATCAGGAGTTCGAGACCAGCCTGGCCAAAATGGTGAAACCCCATGTCTACTAAAAATACAAAAATTAGCCAGGCATGATGGCGGGCACCTGTAGTCCCAGCTACTTGGGAGGCTGAGGCAGGAGAATTGGTTGAACCTGGGAGACAGGTTGCAGTGAGCCGAGATCGCGCCACTGCACTTCAGCCTGGGTGACAGAGTGAGATCCTGTCTCAAAAAAAAAAAAAAAAAAAAAAAAATCATAGAGACAGAATGCAGATTTATGGTTGTCAATGGCGGAGGGGAGAGGGAATGGAAGGAACAGCTTAAGGGGTTTATCGTAGAGTGATGGAAATGCTTTAGAGCTAGGTAGAGGTAGTGGTTGCCTAACACGGTGAATGTATTGAATACCACTGAATTGTTTATTTTAAAATGGTTAGGGCCGGGTGCGGTGGCTCATGCCTGTAATCCCAGCACTTTGGGAGGCCAAGGTGGGCAGATCACTTGAGGTCAGGAGTTCCAGACCAGCCTAGCCAATATGGCAAAACCCCATCTCTACTAAAAATACAAAAACTTAGCTGGGTGTGGTGGCGCATGACTATAATCCCAGCTACTTGGGAGGCTGAGGCAGGGGAATTGCTTGAACCCAAGAGGCAGAGGTTGCAGTGAGCTGACATCATGCCACTGCACTCCAGCCTGGGTAACAGAGCAAGACTTTGTCTCAAAAATAAATAAATAAATAAATAAATAAATAAAATAAAATGGTTCGGCTGGGCCACGTGTGGTGGCTCATGCCTATAATCCCAGCAATTTGGGAGGCCGAAGGGGTGGATCACCTGAGGTCAGGAGTTCAAGACCAGCCCCGCCAACACAGTGAAACCCTGTCTCTACTAAAAATACAAATATTGGACTCCCTGTAGTCTCAGTTACTTAGGAGGCTGAGGCAGGAGAATCGCTTGAACCCAGGAGGTGGAGGTTGCAGTGAGCTGACATCAAGCCAATGCACTCCAGCCTGGGCAACAGAGCAAGACTCCATCTTAAAAAATAATAAAAATAAAATAAAATAAAATGGTTAGGCCAGCACGGTGGCTCACACCTGTAATCCCAGCAATTTGGGAGGCTGAGGTGGGTGGATCACCTGAGGTCAGAAGTTCGAGACCAGCCCAGTCAACATGGTGAAACCCCATCTCTACTAAAATTACAAAAACCAGCCAGGCATGGTGATGTGCACCTGTGATCCCAGCTACTCCAGAGGCTGAGGCATGAGAATCACTTGAACCCAGGAGGCAGAGGCTACAGTGAACCAGGACTGTGCCACCGCACTCTAGCCTGGGCGACAGAGTAAGACCTCTGTCTCAAAACAATAAATAAATAAATAAAATGGTTAATTTTAAGTTATGTGAATTTCACCTTGGTAAATTATTTTATTTATTTATTTATTTATTTACTTACTTATTTATTTATTGAGATGGAGTCTTGCTCTGTCGCCAAGCTGGAGTGCTGTGGCGTGATCTCGGCTCACTGCAACCTCCAACTCCCTGATTCAAGCGATTCTCTTGCCTCAGCCTCCTGAGTAGCTGGGATTACAGGCACATACCACCACACCCAGCTAATTTTGTTTGAATTTTTAGTAGAGATGGGGTTTCACCATGTTGGCCAGGCTGGTCTCGATCTCCTGACCTCATGATCCGACCACCTCGGCCTCCTAAAGTGCTGGGATTACAGGCGTGAGCCACTGTGCCCAGCCAATAAATTATTTTAAAAAATATTATCTTAGGTCAGGAGGAGTGGCTCACACCTGTAATCCCAGCACTTTGGGAGGCCAAGGCAGGTGGATCACTTGAGGTCAGGAGTTCATGACCAGCCTGGACAACATGGCAAAATCCTGTCTGTACTAAAAATACAAAAATTAGGGCCAGGCACAGTGGCTCACGCCTGTAATCCCAGCATTTTGGGAGGCTGAGGCAGGCGGATCACCTGAGGTCGGGAGTTCAAGACCAGCCTGACCCACATGAAGAAACCCCATCTCTACTAAAAATACAAAATTAGCAGGGCGTGGTGGCACATGCCTGCAATTCCAGCTCCCTGGGAGGCTGAGGTAGGAGAATGGCTTGAACCCAGGAGGCAAAGGTTGCAGTGAGCCAAGATCACGCCATTGCACTCCAGCCTGGGCAACAAGAGTGAAACTCAGTCTAAAAAAAAAAAAAAAAATATATATATATATATATATATATATGTATAAAGATTAGCTGGGTGTGGTGGTGTATGCTTGTAGTCCCAGCTACCCAGGAGGATGAGGCATGAGAATCGCTTGAACCCGGGAGGCAGAGGTTGCAGCGAGCCGAGATCGTGCCACTGCACTTCAGCCTGGGGGATAGAACAAGACTCTGTCTCCAAAAAATAAAAATAAGAAATAAAATAAAATTTTATCTTGGTCTATTAAGGCTGCTGTAACAAAATACCGTAGACTGGGTAATTTGTAAATAATAGAAATTTAAGGCTGGGCACGGTGGCTCATGCCTGTAATCCCAACACTTTGGGAGGCTGAGGTGGGTGGATCACCTGAGGTCAGGAGTTTGAGACCAGCCTGGCCAACATGACAAAACCCTGTCCCTACTAAAAATACAAAATTAGCTGGGTATGGTGGTGCATGCCTGTAATTCCAGCTACTCGGGAGGCTGAGGCCGGAGAATCACCTAAGCCTGGGAGGCAGAGGTTGCTGTCAGCCGAGATTGTACCGCTGAACTCCAGCCTGGATGACAGAGCAAGACTACGTCTCAATACATACATACATACATACATACATACATACATACATACATACATACATAAAAATAAATAGAAATTGATTTCTCACAGTTCTGGAGGTTGGGAAGTCCAAGATCAAGGCACCAGCAGGTTTGGTGTCTGGTGATAGCTTGCTCTCTGCTTCATCAATGACACCTCTTTGCTACATCCTCACATGGTGGAAATGTAGAAGGGCAAAGAGGACAAACAGACTCCCTCAAACCCTTCTATAAGGCTAATCCCTCATGGATGGGATTAGTCATGACCCAATCACCTCTTAAAGGCCCTGCCTCTTACTACTATTGCATTGGAGATTTTCAATATGAATTTTGGAGGGACACAAACATTCAAACCATATCAAATGAATATCCAAGTACCTTATTTTCCTTGGAGTGGTTGTAAATGGTACTGCATTTTGTTGTTGTTGTTTTTGTTTGTTCGTTTTTGTTTTGAGACAGGGTCTTGCTCTGTTGCCCAGGCTGGAGTGCAGTGGCACAATCTTAGCCCACTGCAGCCTCGACTTCCTGGGCTCAAGCTCTCCTCTCACCTCAGGCTTCTGAGTAGCTGGAACTACAGACACACGCCACCATGCCCAGTGAATTTTTGTATTTTTTGTAGAGACAGGGTTTCGTCATGTTGCCCAGGCTAGTGTTGAACTCCTGACCTCAAGTGTTTCACCTGCTTAGGCCTCCCAAAGTGCTTGGATTATAGATGTAAGCCACCGTGACCAGTGGTTCTGTGGACCAGTGGTTCTGTGTTTGAAAGTATGGGTTTTTTTTTTCTTTTTCTTTTTTCTTTTTTTTGAGACAGAGTTTCACTCTTTCGCCCAGGCTGGAGTGCAGTGGCATGATCTCGACTAGTGCAACCTCCTCCTTCCGGTTTCAAGCGATTCTCCTGCCTCAGCCTCCAGAGTAGCTGGGATTGCAGGTGCCCGCCACCAAGCCTGGCTAATTTTTGTAATTTTTTTTCTGTTTCCAAGACCATCTCTATTACTTCTGGGGACATATTTTTTATGTTTATTTATCTTTATCTTTCATGAATAGTTTTTCCTCAAATGTGTGGAGTCCCTTGGTTGACTAATCATATCTAACAATGAAGAGACAGGGAGGCTGAATGAGCTGGCTCTGCACACATTAAGGTAGTTGAATGGGTTTAATTGGCAAGGAGATGGGGAGGGAGCCAAATGCCATAAAGAGAAGGGCTTTACTCGGCACATACCTCTTTTCTAGCTGGCATATTGCCACTATGAAGGCCGAATCTTCCTGAGTGAAGCTCTGGAAACACTGTGTCTGAATCCCACACTTTTCATTACATGAGCCAGTACATCTCCATTTAAGCTAATTTGAGTCAAGTTCTCCTTTACTTAAAACCAAAAGCATTTTAACCTGCTTTAAATTTCCTTCGCTTAACCTGAAATACATCTCTTTCCATATCAGATAGTGTCCAACAATTCCTTATGGCTAATGGTCCATGGAGAGTAAAAACAAAGCCAGATCTTTTGTTTTGTTTTTTCAAAAAAAAAAAAAAAACCAAAAAAACAGAGTCTCGCTCTGTCGCCCAGGCTGGAGTGCAGTAGTGCAATCTTGGCTCACTGCAACCTCCGCCGCCTGGGTTCAAGTGATTCTCCTGCCTTCTGAGTAGCTGGGATCACAGCCTTCTGAGTAGCTGGGATTATAGGCATGCACCACCACTCCTGGCTATTTTTATATTTTTAGTAGAGACGAGGTTTGGCCATGTTGGCCAGGCTGGTCTCGAACTCCTGAACTCAAGTGATCCGCCCGCCTTGGTCTCCCAAAGTGTTGGGATTACAGGCGTGAGCCATCGCACCTGGCCAGGATAGTTATTTTGAATTGTTTGCTAATCATTAATAGTCACTGTTTTAGGGCGGTGGAATTATGGGTGAAAATTTTCTACTCTCACTTTTCTGAAAAAGTGATAAAATGTTTTTGGAACTTTAAAAAAAAACGTGCTATATCATCTTTCTATAAGTCCACTAAGCAGATATTTTTTTTAAAGCACCTGCAGTATGTAAGGCCCTATGGAGGAAGCAAAGTTGAATAAACCTCTGTCCCTAAAGAGGAGGAAAACACAGAAGGAATACACATGAAGGAGGGAGGGCCTGGTTGATTGTGAACTGAGTTGCGTATGGTCTTCTTTGCTTGACCCCAGCTAATGTAAAGATAAATCTCTGTATGATATTTAGATGTCATTAAAGTTGGATCTGTAAACGTGCTGAGCTTGAGTACAATTTCCATCCACTTATGTTAAGGTAAAATGTGAGCCTGCCAGTAAGTCGTGTAGCTGCACACTCCCACCGCACGGTGGCGGCATACCTAAATGGAAGGAGCAGCTCCTAGTGTAAAGTCTCTGCAGGACTGAAGCTAGGGAAAAGAAGCAACAGTGATATCACCATAGGAAACAAACACCTTTACAAGTGTGGCAATGGTTCAAGATGGCTGTCAGCAGAGTCCTCGAAGCACTTTCTTATGCTTATCCCACCACCTCAGTTGTCCCTACACAACTGTCTCCTCACAGTTCCCCTTTAAGAATACTTTATTATAATTATTTTATTTCATTTGTTGTCTTACTTGCCACCCCTACCGTTCTCGCCGTCAGAGACCACCGCAGGCTTTCTGACCTTTGGGCCTTTAGTTTCATTTCCAGACTGTTCTTCCTTTTTCCTCCCCTTCCCTATGAGAATTAGTTTCCCAGTTCAAATGCAAATTCCTTAGCCATCCTGCTGAAAATTGTTTTCCTCCACTCCTAAGCTCTTATGATGACAAACTTATTGTCATGAATACTAATGTGTAATTATATCTAGTAGCTTCCTGACATTGGTTTAATTACTGATCTGTGCTGTTTATTCATTCATTCCACAAGCATTGTGTCAGCAAAGTGCCAGGGAGCTGGGAACACAGAATGAACAAGATAAAATCCTAGACTTTGAGGTGCTCACCCTCTAGTGACAGATGACAGACAGTTATAAAATGATGTGATAAGGGCTGTAATAGAGGCATGAATAAGGAGTATTGAGCAGGGAGTGGTGAAAATGGGGAGGCTGGGCTGTCTATCTGGGAAAGTCCAGGTTTACACATGGGAGGTGATGATAAAGATGAGTCATGAAGGACTCATCACAAGTTTTGGGGTTTGCCAGATAGAAGGAGGTGGGAATGTCATATCAGGCCACAAAAATAACAGTTCATGAAAATACCACTAGTTCTTCAAACTGGAGTTCAGTAAGTTCAGGGCAAACCAGGTGTAGGATAGCTTCAGGCTTCCTCATCTTGCCAACTAGATCTGATAGAGGTAGTTGGTTTTATTTGTGGTAATAAACTTGCCAAACTCTCTGGCTTGTCTGTGGCTGAGTTTTATTTGGTAGACACTGTGTCGAAATTTTGAATTAGTTGAACAGGAACTTTCACATAATTAAATCAAGTTTTCCAGTTTCTATCAGAAAATCAAAAGTTTTTTGACATCAAGCCCACCATCTCCATGGCAACAATTAGCTGGAGCCACTTTAGAAGGAGTCTGGCTGTCCCAGTTTGCTGTAGACCTTACCTCTCCTGGGCACTTACACCTACCTGGCCAGACACATTTAGTTGTGATATTTGCCTGACCTCTGTAGACAGCTGAATGTGACCTCTGTTTTGAGACATCTGGGGGCCCCAGTTACAGGAGTAAGCCAGGATTCTTTTTTTTTTCTTATTATACTTTAAGTTGTAGGGTGCATGTGCACAATGTGCAGGTTTGTTACATATGTATACAAGTGCCATGTTGGTGTGCTGCACCCATTAACTCGTCATTTACATTAAGTATATCTCCTAATGCTTTCCCTCCTCCCTCCCCCCATAAGTCAGGATTCTTAAGAAATCTGGTGCAGATCCCCTTTGTGGAGGTGATAATGAAGGGGAAGAAGGAAGGGGGAACAGGAGTTGACCCAGCTGCTGAGGTTGGTTGTGTAGAGCGCCACCCAGAGGGGGATGGGTCAGAGCACAAAAAGAGAAAGAGGCAGTAGTCCCTGTGGCTGGGGCCTACAGGAGGAACAGAGTGATGCATGAAGATGCCCAGGACCTATTCCTTGGACATTAATCCTGACCTGTGGGGGTAAGAGTGATAGGTCCACCCCTGACTGTCCTGGGAGCTGGGGCAAGAGTTCAAATGGAGATGCAGAGCCCATAGCCTGCTCCCTTTCTCTTCATATCCTTACCTCTGTCCCATAGAATAAGGTACACATGTGTGTGGACACCCGAGGCCATAAATCCAAGTTCTGTCCACAGCTTCCCTAGTTGCTGGCAAATAGCTGGCCCTTGGTCAACCGTTGAACCTGGGGGTATGTGCACTGCTACGTGGCCCACTCTCAGAAAGATAGACACAAGAACCAGCCTGACCAGACTCTTAAATAAGTCTCAGAGCTGTTTTGGCAGGAAATTTTGGGGTCTAGGTACCCCAAATGTGTTCTAGAAGCTAGGTGTGGACTCTAGATGGGCACATCCCCTTGGGCTGGTAGACTCCTCATCCCCTATGGAGGGGCATGGTCAGAAGAGAGCCAGAGTCCTAGAGCCTTATAAATTCGAGGGCAAGGGCTGAAATATTGTCAGGAACAGGGATGCACTTGGGTTACTATGGGTAATGGGGTCTGCGTTAGTGTGCTAGGCCTACTGTAACAGAGTACCACAAATGGGTGGCTTCAAACAACAGATACTTATTCTCTCACAGTTCTGGAGGCTAGACGTCCAAAATTAAGGTGTTGGCAGGATTCGTTCTTTCTGAGGGCTCTGAGGGAGAATCTATTCCACACCTCTCTCCTGGCTTCTGGCGACAGCTGGCAATGGTTGGCTTGCAGATACATCACTCTAATCTCTGCTTCCATCTTCATGTGGCATTCTCTGTTTCTCTGTGTCTGCACATGGCCATTTTCTTAAAAGGATACAAGTCATATTACATTAGGGGCTCCCCCTATTCCAGAATGACCTCATTTTAACTAATTATACCTGCAACAACCCTACTTGCAAATAAGGCCATATTCTGAAGTAGTGGGAGTGAAGACTTCAACATATCCTTATTGGGGGACACAGTTCAGCCCACAAGAGAGTCTATCATCAAGTCCCAGGCACCGACAAGGGAAGTAGGACTCACAAGTTTGCAGAAACCACCTTGCAGCCAGGCCTCCTACAGCTTGGGAACAAGGTGGATGATCCCCCAGGACAGCTTGGTTCTCCTTGACTCTTTCTTTCTTTTTTTTAAACGGGTTCTTACTCTGTCACCCAGGCTGGAGTGCCGTGGCATGATCTCAGTTCACTACAATCTCCACCTCAAGCGATCCTCCCCCCTCAGCCTCCTGAGTAGCTGGGAGCACAGGTGCATGCAACCACACCCGGCTAATTTTTTGTCTTTTTGTTAGAGACAGGATTTCACCATGTTGCCCAGGCTGGCTCATTGACTTGTACTAATAGATTTACTGATCATCTAATAGCACGGCGCCCCGTCCCTCCTCTTCAGCTTCAGTCACTCCTGCTGCTTTCCCAAGCAACTGCCTTCACTCTGTGTATCTCTTTCTCGACCTGATGGCTTCAGCTGAATCTGGCCCTGTGGCCCCTGTAGCTGCTCTTTCATTGTTTTTCATCTTTTGCTCCCACTATCAGTCGCCCCTAACTTCCAGTTCAAACTGCTGAGAGATGGTCTTGTCCAGAAAATTGCTGTGGTCCCTGTTGGCATAGCTTTCTCACCAGTTTTCCTCAGGGGAAAATGGATAATCTGCATATTGTCTGCCCTAGGGATAGGTGCCTGCCCACTCAGGTCCAAGTAGCTGTGTCCCTGGTATCCATGGCCAGTTATCTCAGAGGAAGCAGTCTAGGTGGTTTATTAGCTGGTGGCTAAGGGCAGGACAGTTGCCCATTGCTTCCCCTAAGACAAGGTTTCCCAACCTTGGCATTACTGACATTTTGGGCTGAATAACTCATTGTTGTGGGGTACAGACCTGTCCGTTCTAGACTGTTTAGCAGCATCCCTGGCCACCACCTAACAGATGCCAGAAAAACCCTTTACCCTTCCTGCAGAATTATGACAATCAAAAATGTTTATAGACTTTGCTAAATATTCCCTAGGGGAAAAATCACCCTTGGTTGAGAACCACTGTTCTAAGGGTATGGGAGATACCAGAATTAGCCCATCCATGTGGGTGTAGTAGGTAGTCAGGACTGTGAATGTGAAGGCTATTGATTATATATCTACCCTCTCAGGGCTGACTCAGAGACTGAGAGAAGTAGCTTCTGCTAAGGGCAAGGGTCAGATAGAGCATTGATGGGTTCATAGATGAATGGCTGTGCTCATTCAAAATGGGGAAATAAAGACAGAGTAGTGTGTGTGCGTGTGTGTGTGTGTGTGTGTTGCAGCTGCATGGACTTGAGTGAGCATATTTATTGGTTTACTCTTTGTGTATGTATACATTTTTGAGAATGTGCAATTCCCTGTGTGGGCAAAGGTATCTGTGTGAGGGCATATATATATGTGTGTATCTCAAGGTTGGACTGTAAATAGTCCATGCTGCCCCTCCTATGTTATCAGGATAGATTAGTGTCATATATGACACACCTCATTGGCATTCTCGGATTCTTACCCTTAGACAAGGTAAGAATCAGTTCCACTGAAGTTGAAATGGAAAACAACTTCTGCTGCAGTGTTTGTTGTTGTTGTTGTTGTTGTTGCTGTATAAACCTGTCTGCCTGTAAGCATATGTAATAGATAATGCTCCCAGTGGTCTCCAGTGACATTATCCTTGAGCATCAGAATCCAGGACTAAGCTCAGGGTCCAAGAGACACACAGCCAAGCCTATTCTGAACTTGTCTCTGTTTTCTAGTCTTAGCCTTTTGACCAAGTGGTTATATAGCAGATTGCTTAACTTTTAATTTCTTTAGTTTTCCTTTCTGTAAAATGCAGATATTAATACCCTTCTTAGAAGACTATTTTAAGAACAACTTACATTATCATAAGGAATTTAAAGAATAGTGTTACAGAAATGTTGAATGAAGATAAATCGTCCTTCCTCCTGTATTTGCATTATTTAAGTTTTTCTCTTTTAAAAAAATCAACTGATATTTATTTCTGTACTGCATGCTCCTGGTCATCTAAGTATTTGTCTTTTTTACTTGGTTAGCTATCTGGGTACACAGAGTTTGGTCTATGGTCTTCACTTGGTATAGTGGCTACCATGGCATAACTCAATAGTCATTTGTTTCTGTTGATTTTTTTTTTTTTTTTTTTGACAGAGTCGTGCTCTGTTACCCAGGCTGGCATGGCCTCGGCCCACTGCAACCTCCTCCTCCTGAGTTCAAGTGATTCTCCTGCCTCAGCCTCCCAAGTAGCTGGGATTACAGGCACCTGCCATCACACCCGGCTAATTTTTAAAAAATTTTTTAAATTTTTTATTTTTTGAGATGGAGTTTTGCTCTTGTTGCTCAGGCTGGAGTGCAATGGTGGGATCTTGGCTCACTGCAACCTCTGCCTCCTGGGTTCAAGTGATTCTCCTGCCTCAGCCTCCTGAGTAGCTGGGATTACAGGCATGTGCCACCACGCCTGGTTAATTTTGCATTTTTAGTACAGACGGGATTTCTCCATGTTGGTCAGGGTGGTCTTGAACTCCCGACCTCAGGTAATCTGCCCACCTCAGCCTCCCAAAGTGCTGGGATTACAGGTGTGAGCCACCATGCCCAGCCTGCTGATGTTTTTGACAGTGATGATTCTGGCCTGCCTACATCCCGAAGATTATCTGACAACTTTCAGTTATTCAGTGTTATTAAAATGGGTCCTTGGATACTTTCAAATGAGAAGAGCTTACCTTTCTTTCAACCAACCACCACATGTGAGAAGCAGAAAGATAGGTGGGGCAAGGCCATGCCCTCAAGATATTATAGTAAGGGATAAGCCACAGACTCAGAAGATAGAGACCTGTGGACACCCTAGTTGGGTGATTTTCTTATCCTTTGAAATTAATACTTTAAAATTTGTGTTCAGTCTGTCTACAGAGGAGAGACTGAGCAGTGTCTGGGCAAAGGCAGTGGACAAAAGACTTTACTGGAATATCAGCCTTTCCTCTGTGGTCCAGGAAATTTTATTTCGGACCTGACTCTTTACACTGCTTAGCACAAGCAGAACCCTGCATCTAATAGGACCTACTCCTGTTGGAAAGCAGTTGAGTCACCTGCTATTGTTAGTGAACTTGTCCTTTGGATTGGTTCTCCATCAGTCCTGCCTCCAGCCCCCAAACCAACTGGTATTTCCAAAAGCTCTTTCCAATCCCATATAAAACTCTCTCCAGAGTTTTGGTAGATAAAACTCTTCATCTTGTTAGCTTTCCAGGAATGTTTTGGGGCTTGTTGGAGGTGAGTAGCATAGGCAGTTGCCCAGACAAATCACGCCTTGATCTGTCTCTGCAATCTAAGGCCTTAAGGGAGTGATATCAGGTGCCACAGAGCAAAAGCCTAGGGAGGCATGGGAGTGGGGGTTGTGGAATGGGGAGAAGAAGCATTATCGAGCACATTCTCCAAAAGACAGGACTTTCAACCATTTAAAAAAATATAGTAGGACTATGGTGAATTGAAAACAAGTATTTGTTTTTTCTTCCTCCTGAAACCCCACTAAATTGTTAAAAGGCATACGGAGAGGAAGAACAGGAGAGAAGGCAACAGCAACAAAAGCCTGGAAGCTGGAAAGCTATTAGAAAAGTGGGAAATGGGCCGGGCACAATGGCTCATGACTGTAATTCCAGCATTTTGGGAGGCAGAGGCAGACAGATGACTTGAGGCCAGAAGTTCGAGATCAGCCTGGCCAACATGGTGAAACCCCATCTCTACTAAAAATACAAAAATTAGAACTGGTAGATCGAGAGTAGGGATTCTTAACCTTTCATTTGTTATGCACCTCTTAGCAATCTGATGACATCCATAGACCCCTGCTCAGGATAATATTTTTATTTTTATTATTTATTTATTTATTTATTTTTGAGATGGCGTTTCGCTCTTGTTGCCCAAGCTGGAGTGCAATGGCGCGATCTTGGCTGATTGCAACCTCCGCCTCCCAGGTTCAAGAGATTCTCCTGCCTCAGCCTCCCGTGTAGCTGGGATTACAGGCTCATGCCACCGTGCCTGACTTATTTTTTGTATTTTTAGTAGAAATGGGGTTTCACCATGTTGGCCAGGTTGGTCTCAAACTCCTGACCTCTGGTGATCCGCCCGCCTCGGCCTCCCAAAGTGCTGGGATTATGAGCATGAGCCACTGCGCCCGGCCAGGATAATATTTTTAAATGCATAAAATGAAATGTATAGGATTACAGAGAAAACTATTTATATTGAACTATAATTCTCAACATATTAAAAATAACTCATTTGTAATATAGTATATCTTCTTTATTAATACATTAAACAACAAGATCTAACAGTAGGTCTAATCATAATTATAAAGTTGATAAGCAAAAACAATATTCTGGGGTATCCACAACACTGTAATGGAATATGAAAGAATCCATGATTTCTATTGTTGACAAGGCTTTGGATACAGCTTTTACTGTAGTTTTAGTTTTTTCTTTGTTTTTGCCTACATACATAATCGAAGGCAATGCTAAATTTCAGTTAAAGAATAGTGCAGATAAAGATGATAATTATGTTCTTATTCAAATTCACAGACTTCCCAAATTCTCTGTATGGATTTCTGGTTAAGAACTTCTAGTTTAGAGGCTTGCTTAAATTCAGATTCAATATTTTTGGGTAAAAGTTCTTCACTCGTGTTGCTGTGTACTTCCTTTTGCATCACATCAGGAGGCACATAAAATCTGGCTGTCCCACTTTTAATGATGTTGGGATTGGTAAATGAGATTTAAAAAAACCTTGGCCAGATCTATCCTTTCTCCTAGTGTTTTTTTGCTCCATCGATAATCACTGACTACATGGGCTCCCACTTTTTGAATATGGGAAATCAGAGCATTCAGAAAAAAAATATTGTAATGATTAAAGTACACCGACTGTATTTTTTAAAATCCATGAGTCATTTAAAAAATTTGCTGAATCCCAGGGTACCAACTCATTCTGAAACTGGTAAATAAAGGGAGAAAAGCATTTATCCCACTTTTCCTATATGAACTATTTTTCAGGGCAACCAAATGATTGTAGATGGACAGTTCTTTATAAAAGAATTCCAGCTAATAAATGCAGAAAGAATGATATAATTAGAAAAATGATTTTTCTTTTTCATCTCTTTTTTGGAGACAGGGTCTCTTTCTGTTGCCCAGGCTGGAGTGCAATGGCGCCATTATGGCTTACTGTAGCCTTGAACTCCCAGGCTCAAGCTATCCTCCCACCTCAGCCTCCTGAGTGGCTGGGACTGCAGGCTCATGCCACTATGCCTGGCTAATTTTTGTATTTTTTGTAAAGACAGGGTTTCTCCATGTTTCCCAGGCTGGTCTCAAACTCTTGGGCTCAGGTGATCCCGCCCCACCTTGGCCTCCCAAAGTTCTGGCATTACAGGCATGGGATTAGTCAAACCACCATGCCAGGCCTGATTTTTCTTTTTAATGCTTAATTTCTCATGTTTGAGCAGTGGAAGCCCATTTAAGTTGCTTGCAGGATCCTTGGACACAACCCCATTACTCTTTGGTAGCTTCTTTGCTTTCTGAACAACAAAATGTCCCAAGCTCAACTTGTACATTTCTGCCCCAGACTTAGAATCTTTTTAATTTGCTTTAGAGTCTTGGTTTCTTGTAGAGAAGAATGTTGTTTAGAGATCACTTCCTGGGTGCCAGAGGTGCACATTGTTAATGATCCCAGTAATACCACATCATATCAAAGATGGACAGAATGAATAGAGATAGGAAATAAATCATGAGTCCATACTGGTGTTTCTAATTCAGTTTTCAGATTACAGATTTTTTCCATCAACTTCTTTTATTTTATGTTTGTATTTTTCTCTTATATTGAATATCTTGGTTTTGAATGACACGTTGTCATAATTAATTATTTGCTTATTCTAATTTATACTCATTAAGTAATAAAAATATTACTAAGCAATATTTTTAAACAAATGTTTTAAAAATAGAGTACCAGTATTACTTAGTAAAAATATGACTATTAAATTCAATATTTTTATTGTTTGTTATCTTTTTTCCTTGGTATACATCCCTGTAGTCAAAATATTATGTCTTAATGTCACTAGAAATAATTTTTGTGTAGTTATGCTATCTACTTGATATACAGTTTAGTTTGTCTCAGTTTGTTTTCAATTTTAGGAACTGCTTTTTAAAACTTAAATACAACTTCTCAATTATGTTAAATGCATATATGGTTATGAAGCTGAAACTATAAAACAAGGCATATTTAAAGAAGCCTAGCTTCCCTCCTGGTCTCCTCTACCCCTTTCCTTCTTACAACCACATATCTCAGTTTTTAGTTTTCTTTCCATTGTTTCTTTCAGAAATCATAAGCAAACACATAAAAATACCCACTTCTACTTACTTCAAAGGTAGCATACTATAAACACTGTTCTCGTCTAGATTTTTCTCACTTAGCAATATTTCCTGGCCTTCAGCCCACAGTCTTATATAGAAATACTTCTCATTTCTTAGTACAGCTCCATAGTTTCCCACAATGTGGATGTACTATAGTTTATTCAATCAGTTCTTTGTTGATGGATATCTTGTTCCCCACTGTTAGTAATGAGTAGCTAAGCATCTGAGGAAAATCCATAACAAGGGGAACAAAACATAACACAGAAACAGAAAAAGAATCATGGAGAATAGAGCCTATGCAAAAGGAAAAAAAAACCCGATTACCATCTGCAAAGAGATAATAAAAGATATGCAATCATGAAAAGACAATGGGGTACTCCAACAAACGAATGCTCATAGAATAAAAAAGACCTCTTGGAAAAGTTAAAGTATGATATCAGAAACAAAAAACTCATTAAGAAGTGGAAGATAAAGTTGAGAAACTCTCCCAGAAACTAGAGCAAAAAAGGCCAAAAAAGATGGAAAACAGGGCCGGGCGTGGTGGCTCACGCCTGTAATCCCAGCACTTTGGGAGGCCGAGGTGGGCGGATCACGAGGTCAGGAGATCGAGACCATCCTGGCTAACACAGTGAAACCCCATCTCTACTAAAAATACAAAAAAAATTAGCCGGGCATGGTAGCAGGCGCCTGTAGTCCCAGCTACTCGGGAGGCTGAGGCAGGAGAATGGCGTGAACCCGGGAGGCGGAGCTTGCAGTGAGCCAAGATAGTGCCACTGCAGTCCAGCCTGGGCGAAAGAGCGAGACTCCGCCTCAAAACAAAAACAAAAACAAAAACAAAAACAAAACAAAACAAAAAGATGGAAAACAGGAGAGAAGTGATTTGAAAATTAAGCAACTGTATCACAGAGATCAGTCCTGGAAGTTCAATATCCTGAATAATAGGATTAAAAAGAGAGAGGGAGAGAAAGAAAATGGAAAAAAAAATCAATAAAATAATGCAAGATATTTTCCCAGACTGAAGATCTTGAGTGTTGAGACTGAAATAACCCACGCAGTACCCAGTGGAATCAATGAATGGGCCCACATCAAAGCAGATCATTGTGTAATTTCAAAACACTGGGGAGGAAAAGAAGATTATTCATGCTTCCAGAGATTAGAAAAAGAAGAGGTCCTATAAAAAGATTGGTGACTGATGCTTGAACCCAGGAGGCAGAGGTGGTAGTGAACTGAGACTGCACCATTGCACTCCAGCCTGGGTGACAGAGCGAGACTCTGTCTCTAAATAAATAGATAAGATTGATGATTGAATGTTTTCAGAATTCCCAACAGCAGTACTGGAAGCTAGAAGTCACTGAAGTAATAGCTTCAGAATTCTGAAGGAAAATGATTTCTATTTTTTTTTTTGTTGAGACAAAGTCTCCCTCTGTCGCTGAGGCTGGAGTGCAGTGGCATGATCTTGGCTCACTGCAGCCTCCACCTCCTGGGTTCAAGTGATTCTCCTGCCTCAGCCTCCCGAGTAGCTGAGATTACAAGTGCCCACCACCACGACTGGCTAATTTTTGTATTTTTGGTAGAGACAGGGTTTCGCCATGTTGGCCAAGCTGGTCTTGAACTCCTGACCTCAGGTGATCTGCCTGTCTCAGCTTCCCAAAGTGCTGGGATTACAGGTGTGAGCCACCACGCCCGGTAGAAAATGATTTCTAGCTGATAATTTTATACCCAGCCAAACTATATTAAGGATAAAGGTTTTCAGACAAGCACAGTCTCAAAAATTTTACCTGATCATGCATAAAACTGAGGGGAAAAAAGCCCCAACAATAAGAAGTAGCATATTTAGAGACATGAGCATAGGCATCAAAATAATCAGCTGAAAGATGTAAAAGTGGTTGTTTCTAGGGAAGAAGTCAGGTGGAAGGGAAAAAGGGGCCTGCTCTTTTTATTTATTTATTTTTTATTTTATTTTTATGATTTTTTATTGAGATGGAGTCTCACTCTGTTACCCAGGCTGGAGTGCAGTGGCATGATCTTGGCTCACTGCAACCTCCACCTCCCGGGTTCAAGCGATTCTCCTGCCTCAGTCTCCAGAGTAGCTGGGATTACAGGCATGCACCACCATGCCCAGCTAATTTTTGTATTTTTAGTAGAAATGGGGTTTTACCATGGTGGTCAGGCTGGTCTTGAACTCCTGACTCAGGGGATCTGCTTACCTGGGACTCCCAAAATGCTGGGATTACAGGCATGAGCCACCACGCCTGGCTGAGGCCTGCTCTTTTAACTGTGAATGTATAACTGATAAAAATATAAAAATAGAAGACAGAGAAGAAACAGTTTTAAAAAGAAAGATAACATACTGACGTGACTTTTGAGGATTATGGTGAAGATATCAAAAGAAGATGTATGACAACAAGATTTTGAGATGCTTATGAAAACTAGTGAAAGAGTGGTCAAAGTGTAAAAGGACTTTTTGGTTTTTTTAAATCCTCCTCTCTTCACCAATCCCTTGGCTTGCTCTCTTTGATGTAAGAACCTGGCTAGGCTTTCTGGAAGTAGAATCCTTGAAGTTGGCAAAAATAACAACAACAACAACAACAACAAAACAAAATAACCCCCCAAAACAAAAAGAAAAACAAAAAACCCCAAAACCAAAAATATCTCCGAAACCAAAAAATACCCCCCAACCAAAAAACCCCAAACCAAAACCAAACCAAACCAAAACCCAAACTGAACAAACCCCAAAATCACAAACAGAAAGAGGTATGCTAGAAGAGGTGGCATGTGCTTTCCTAAATATAGAATTGGGGGATGTTGGGAAAAGTATTGGAGGAAGGATATGGAAAGTATCCTAAAAGTGAAAGGACCAATGATGTCTGGGAAATAGCAAGTAGTCCAACTATTTGGTGGCTAGCAGTGATTCTCAAACTTTGCAGCATGTTATAGTCTTTTAAAAATCCTGATGTGGCTGGGTGTGGTGGCTTGCACCTATAATTCCAGCACTTGGGGAGGCCTAGGTGGGTGGATCACTTGAGGTCAGGAGTTTGAGACCAGCCTGTCTAACATGGTGAAACCCCGCCTCTACTAAAAATCTAAAAAATTCAGCCGGGCAAGGCGGTGGGCACCTGTAATCCCAGCTACTCAGGAGGCTGAGGCAGGAGAATCACCTGAACAACAGAGCGAGACTGTCTCAAAACAAAAACAAAAACAAAAATTCCTGACGCCCATGTCAATTAGACAATTTGGGAGTAAAAGCCAAACATATGCATATTTTTGGTTTTTTTTTTTTTTTGTATTTTTAGTAGAGATGGGGTTTCTCCATGTTGGTCAGGCTGGTCTCAAACTCCCCACCTCAGGTGATCCGCCTGCCTCAGGCTTCCAAAGTGCTGGGATTACAGGTGTGAGCCACCCGACCGGCCTTGTTTTTGTTTTTAAGCTCCCCAGGTGATTCTATTGTGAAACTAAGGTTGGGAAGCACTGCAGTATAGAGTTTGCATGAGGAAGCTAAGATTGGAAATGTGGGGTAAGACTGTGAAGAAGAATCTCAAATGCCCGGCTACCTAACCTGATCTCTAGGAGACAATGGAGTGCCACTGATGGCTTTTGAACTGTACGTGATTCATCCTGATGTTTGGGGAAGATCAATGCACAGAAATCTCTGTGAGATTCTAGAAGCAAGGAGACCACTAGCTAGACTGAGACTAGTTCACAACTCAGAATGACCAGTGGAGAGAAGTACACTGTGTGCCTTAGGTGTGTCCACGTGTTACCAAAGCCTCTCTGTTTCGCTGAAATGTGTGGTCCCCCTCACTAAAGCTCTGGTGGTGTCCTCCCTGCCACCAGGCAGCCTGGTGTGGTGGTCCCCCAGAAGGATGGGCGAACCACCGGGATGCAGTGTAGGCCGAACCTTGCCCCAGGGGAGGGCGGCGGGCTTAGCTCTCTGATTGGGTGGATTCTCTGGTGTGTAGGAAAGTACTCCCAGGCCCAGAGAAGCTGTGAAGACCAAACCGGCTCCCTAGGCCGAGAACCGCTGGGGAGGTAGCAGCCAGAGGTGGTCCTCTCCAACCCACTACTCTGTGGATCATCACTGGGGAGGTGGAAGGAGAAGGCAAGATCCTCATTTGGTTGCCCGCTCAGGCCTGTGCGCACTTACTCTCCATGGACACGACGGTGAGCGTGGAGCAGCCCGCGGTCTCGCTGCCCTCTTCACTCCCGGACCCCCAGCCTCCCCAGAGTGGAGGGGCAAGCACACAGTAAGTACTTGATATTCGCCCGACTCCTGAGCTCCTCCTCTGTAGGAGCTAGGGGGCTTGTTTTCCGTACGTCCTTTGTTGGAGGGAGGAACGAGGGAAGGAGAAAACCCACGCTGAGGCCGTTGGCCGATCACTTTCTTTACCTCCCGGACAACATTGATGGGCCCCACTAAGGAAAGCCGAATTCTCGCATGCCCGAGGAGTGTCGGAGGTGGTTGTGCGCCTAGTCCCTCCTGGTAAAGGGTTCGAAGCACTCGTTTTTCAAAGGCGGCCGAGAGCCATACCATTGGAGCACTCGCTTGCATGATGGGAGACACCGAAACGCCCCTTTTGAACGCGATGACAAACATCTCCTCCCACTCAGCAGCGACGTGCACGTGACAGTTTTTGGGCTCTCGCAACTACGTGGAAACTTGGAATAGGTCTGCGGCTGCACACCGCCCGGACGCCGGGGTTCCTGCGCCCCCCGCCCCCTCTGATCGCGGCTGGGTAGCCGAGCCGCAGGCAGCTGGGGGCCCCCGAGCGCCGCCTCTGCATCGCGCCGCCCCTGCCCCGGGCTCCGGTAGCTTTCGGGCTTCCGCACTGCCCGCCGCGCCCTGCCCACAGGGAAGCGCTTCCCGAGGCGGCGGCGGTCCTGGTGCGGACCCTCCGGCCGCAGCCATGTGGGACCCGCGGGCAGCTAGGTGCGTAGCGGCGCGGGAAGCACGGGGGCATCTCTGGCCTTCCGGGCCCGCCACCCTTCCTGGCGGGAGGCGGCCGCGCGCGGGGACTGGCGACCCTGAGGTAGCGGCCGAACGGGCCCGCCGGGCCATCCCTGTGGGGCCCACAGCCATCTAGGTGCAGACCCGAGCCAGTTGCGCGGGGTCGGTCGCTGGGGACGGCTTCGGCCTTTTCGGTCCGGAGGGACCAGGGCACGCGCTGCGACAGGACTGCGGCGGCGCGCGGCCTGCCTAGCTCCCACCCCGGCATCGAAGCCGCAGCTCTCGGGCCCACCTCCGCATCCTCAGGGGTTCCCGGGGGCTGCCGACACGTTCCTGACCAGCGAACGCGCCCCCGGGGCAAGCATTCTTGGCGGGCAGGCGCCCGGGAGCGGAGCACAGCGGTGCAAGGGAACCGTGCCAGGCGGGAAGGGCGGAATTTGCGGGGAACTTGGAGCGCGCTGGCCTCTTCCCGGCAGTAGGAGGCCTTCTTCCCTGCCCGCCCGATTGAGGGCTGCTGGGCTGGCTCAAACTGGACTGCACGGTCCATCAGCCTGGGCTCACCGAGTCTAGGGGCAAGGTAGTAGTAGGGACCCAAGGCTGGGAAGCGGAGCCCTTAGAAGCCCTTGCTTCTGCCTTGGAGCGTTTCCGAACCGGAGCTCGGAGTGTGTTGCCTGGGAGGCGCGTTGCGTTTCCTCCCAAATCCCTGTCTCCGTCCCGCGGGGAGCCCTGTGCACTTGCAACCCGGCTGAGATAGAGCCCATCTTTGACGTGCAGCGCAAGCCACCTTTTCTCCCAGATCGGGGTGTTTCTGGGCAATTGAAAGCTTTGGTGCTTCCTAGGAAAATTTTTATGGAAGTGTGCAATTTAGAAAATAAAAGAAAAAAAAATTTAAGAAGCAGAAAGAGAATGGGGCTCTGAGGTCTCTAGTTCCCCGATCTGCTCCAGCCCAGTTGCTGCTGGCTCAATTAGTCCTTATGCGGGAAGGAATAGCTGGGATTAAAGCCTTGTGTTCCCAGCGTAGGTATGCTCTCCTGCTCCCTCGTGCTGAGCGTTTTGGGTTCCAGGATCCTTTTTGATATAAGGCTGTTATCCGGATGGCATCCTGTTTGGTCCTTTATAGAAAAAAAAAAAAAAAGTACTACCGTGTGTGTGTTGGAGGGCGGGGACGGTGGTCAGGAGTTTGTTTCAACTGTTTTCCAGGCAGGTCTGTTTTGTAGGATTGCAGGATAGGTGCTTGAGTTCATATGCTCTTTGTTGGCTTTTGCATCCTCTGCGGGGGGTGGGGGGGTGGGTAGAGGTGGGATAGGTGTGTGTGGCATTCACTCCCAGAGTCGCATCCCACTGCCACTGGCCTATGTATGGGTTTCTAGGTCTTTTTTCGATCAAGACCCACACCCACCCACCTATATGTATATAATGTATATACGCATAATATGTGTGTAATATTATATATACATATATACACACACACACATACACATGTAAAATTGCAGCAAGAGCTTCATGGTATAGTTATTCTTTCTACAGGGTGAGGCACAATGATATTTTCCATTCTATTCCCTCCCCCCACCCCCTACCAGAGGGATTCTCGCTCTGTCACCCAGGCTGGAGTGCAATGAGGCGATCTCGGCTTACTGCAGCCTCCGCCTCCTGGGTTCAAGCGATTCTCCTGCCGCAGCCTCCGAAATAGCTGGGATTACGGGGGGCCGGGGTGGGGCGCCACCAAGCCTGACTAATTTTTGTATTTTTAGTGGAGACGGTGTTTCGCCATGTTGGCCATGCTGGTCTCAAACTCCTGATCTCAAGTGATCCACCCGCTTCTGCCTGCCAGAGTGCTGGGATTACACGCCAGAGCCACCACGCCGGCCCATTCTATGTTTTTTTTTTTTTTTTTTAAAGCGGGTCATAAATTGTTAACCTCACTTTATGACCGACTGACCAGCTTTATGGGGCAACTGCAGGTTCTGTTTCCGCCACTCTCCCAGAGTATGAGGAGACCGTCAGCATTTCACAGGGGAGTTGACTTTGGAAGTGAGGACTTGGTGTAGGAGTGATGAAGTAGACTGAAATTCATCCTTGAGTGATTAGAATACTGTAGGACGTGGCTGTGTGGTTCAAGCCAGTACCATCTACAAAGACAGACCGCAGATGCTTCTGGTTACTTTGGTTCTGGCTATGTGTCCACAGAGAGCTGGCCTCCTGCATGGATCCCAGTGGGGCCTGGTGTAAATGCTAGGGAGGTAGGGGCATAATAGCTCCTGTTCTTTTTTTTTTTTTTTTTTTTTTTTGAGGAAGAAGAAAGGAAGATGCTGCAACCCTACTGCAGCCTTGGATTCATAGTTTTCTAAAAGGATTCTTTGGGTCTTGTCTCAGAATTTCACAGCTGCAATCAAGAGCTGGACCACGATCATTTTATAGATGAAGAAATTAAGGCCCAGAAAGGCCATCACTTGTTAGTCATTACCAACGAGTTAGTGTTAGATCTGGGATTAGACAACTTATCTCTTGACTTCCCAGTCCATGGCTCTCAGGAACCAAATAGAGACTGGCCTTGTGGAAATATTAAACTTCTATTTGCTGGTTGCTTCTGTTTTCCTGAAGTTACTACCAAAGACCCATTTCTATAGTATATGCCCTCATTATTTTATCTTTGCTTTTGGGGATGAAGATTATTTTGGCAGCCAAGTAGAGCCTGCAGTCCTCCTGTTTGGGGAAGGTAAAGTGATCTGAAGAGGAGGATTTTAAGAACTGAAGTGGAGGTTGAGGTGTGGGCCTCTCTGGCCATTATCAAGTATGTGGTGTTGGTTTTCTTGACCTTGAGGAATGAACCCTCCACTGCATTTCCAGATGGGGAGGTGGGGCTGACATGTCAGTGCTCTGCCCTCAGAGTGACTGCAGGCTCACTGCTTTTAAAACAAATTTCCTTGGAGTGCTGCCTGAGGTTCCCAAGGCCAAAAGCACCCTTGTAAGAAATCTTTACAGGAAAGAAAGACTTGGGGCAGCAAAGATGACACTGTAACAGTTACAGCAAAGACTGATAGTAGGGCTGGTTACAGCGATGGGGAGAATGGTTAAGTTTAACCTTTAAAAAAGAAAGTATTGAGCCAGATAAACAGGCATCTTTGGAACACAAAAATGTCACAGTGCCCAGCCAAGAGTGATTACTCCTTTGGTCACTCCTTAGGTTAGCAAGGTTCATTCTGCCAGAGCAGACATTTTTCTTGGTCTAAAATTGCATAAGTATTGCCTTGTTTGTTTTTGTTGAAAATCTGGAAATGTGAATGACCTTTGCCTAAGATACCCTGGACTCCGTTTACCTGAATCAATTCCATCTTTTGCTTAGATGCTGAGCCTCACAGTACCTACCCTGTGCTCACCATAGCATGCTTGTGTGAGCTCCTGTGAGCCTGGTGGGCTGGTGGGACTCCCTGTGTGTCTTTTGGAGCCAAGCCAACTCTGGGTTTAGCTATATCTGTCTTTGAAGTTCCAGCAACATTTTGATTGGGATTTTTTATTTTTTAAGCACTGGGTCCTCCTAGCACTTGGAAAGAGGGCAGTATTCCCGGTCCTAAAAATCAGTGATGGATTTTGGAGGAAACCAGGCCAGTAGTGCACAACACATAAAATATAGAGAATTATAGCACTATATTGGGTGATCTTCATTCACTGGGGCAAGAATGCTCAGACAGCAGCCTTGACATTGGATGGGCTCATCCTTCATGTTCAGCTGTGGCCACCAGGGCAATCATTTTTGCTCACCCTTAGACTAGCTCATCTTCTGCCCATGAAGGTTCACTCTACCTGGAGGCTCAATCATTGATGACTTCTAGGGACTCATTGGCCTGAACTCATTGGCCAGGTACTAAGGCCATCTATAATCTGGCCCCCAGACTGTTTCTCTAATATGGTCTTTCTTCTTGCCTTTTCTCACCCCTTCTTGCTTTTTGTTTTTCAAGTCAGTTCTGCTCCTCAGATATATCCAAGGGTCCATATTGGGTATGGAGGATGTAAATATATAAGACATAGGCTCTGCTAATTGTGATAGAACGGAGTTAATGTCATGTAGAGCTGTGGGAAAGGATTAGTGGAGGTGCAGACAAGCACTCAAAGAGACTTCCCAGCTCCTGAATCCTTCCCAGAAGAAGTATGGGAGGTCAGTTTTGAGCTGTACCTAAACAGGTGGAGAGCACTTCTAGCAGGCAGATTAGGATTGCCAGGTGGAAGAGAGGGACATTCCAGATTAAAGGAGCAGCTTCTTTTTTTTTTTTTGAAACAGATTCTCGCTCTGTCGCCCAGGCTGGAGTGCAGTGGCACGATCTCAGCTCACTGCCAGCTCTGCTTCCCAGGTTCACGCCATTCTCCTGCCTCAGCCTCCCAAGTAGCTAGGACTACAGGCGCCTGCCACCACGCCCGGCTAATTTTTTTGTACTTTTTTAGTAGAGACAGGGTTTCACCGTGTTAGCCAGTATGGTCTCGATCGCCTGACCTCGTGATCCACCCGCCTCGGCCTCCCAAAGTGCTGGGATTACAGGCTTGGGCCACTGCGCCCGGCCAAGGAGCAGCTTCTTACTAAGAATAATGGTGGGCCAGGCGCGGTGGGTCATGCCTGTAATCCCAGCAGTTTGGGAGGCTGAGGCGGGTAGATCACCTGAGGTCTGTGGTTCGAGACCAGCCTGGCCAACATGGTGAAACCCTGTCTCCATTAAAAAATAAAAAAATTAGCCAGGCATGGTGGTGCACACCTGTAGTCCTAGCTACTCGGGAGGCTGAGGCAGGAGAATCGCTTGAACCCGGGAGGTGGAGGTTGCAGTGAGCCGAGATTGCACCACTGCACTCAAGCCTGGGCTACAAAGCATGACGCCGTCTCAAAAGAAAAAAAAAAAGTGAACAAAAGGGCTTGGACCCTAAACATCAACATAATAATAATAGTTTACCCTGTGCCAGCCTCTGAGTTGTGTTTCATATATTATTATATTTAATTCCCACATAAATATTTTGAGCAAGTACCATTTTACAGATGTACCTGTACTGGAATGTGAGCTTCATGAAGGGGCAGCAGTGTTTTTTGTTATTGTTGCTGTTTCACATAGCTCAAGCATCTAGCAGACAGAGTACCTGGTACACAGTAGGCACCAATCAATATTTGTTGACTGTGTGAGGAAACAAGGAGTCCAGTCATGTATGTGATACTGTCCTTGTTTTCCAGTAAGGAAACTGAGGCCTAGAAATTAAGTGAATTTACCACCTGACACCAGGCCTGAAAGAGAGAACAGTGGGACTTGATCCCAGATTTCTGGATTTTCTCTTCTATGAGGAAAACACTCATATCCTTGTATCTTCCTTTTGGGACTAGTCCCAGCCCTGTTAACACTGCTGTGCAAAGTCAGGTGAATGGGAGGGAGCCACATGAATTTGTGGTCATGTGGCTAAAACATGGTGGGCACATAGTGTTAGAGAATACTAGAAAGGTAAGTAGAGGCGTGTGTGTGTGTGTGTGTGTGTATATATGTTAGAATGGGAATCTGAACTATTCGGGCTTTATTCTACATGAGGGTAGAGGCCATGGAAAATATGTTTGTGTGCCTGTGTATACACACAGCTCTGTGTTATTTATTTATTTATTTATTTATTTATTTATTTATTTATGAGATGGGGTTTCGCTCTGTTGCCCACGCTGGAGTACAGTGGTGCGATCTCAGCTCACTGCATCCTCCACCTCCTGGGTTCCAGCGATTCTCCTGCCTCAGACTCTCAAGAAGCTGCAATTACCAGCATGTGTCACAACACCCGACTAATTTTTGTATTTTTGTATTTTTTTTTTTTGAGACGGATTCTCGCTCTTTTGCCCAGGCTGGAGTATGGTGGCATGATCTAGGCTCACTGCAGCCTCTGCCTCCTGGGCTCAAGTGATTCTCCTGCCTCAGCCTCCTGAGTAGCTGAGACTATAGGCACGCGCCACCACCCTCCGCTAAATTTTTCGTATTTTGGTAGAAATCAGATTTCACCATGTTTTCCAGGCTGGTCTCGAACTGCTGAGCTCAGGCAATCCTCCCACCTCGGCCTCCCAGAGTGCTGGGATTACAGGTGTGAGCTATCACACCCAGCCAGCTCTGTGTTTTATTTAGAAGTTTTGACTCTGGAGGCTGGGAGTGTGGATAAATACATCTTTCAGCCTGGCCAAAGTCCACAGTTTTTTCAAGGTAAAGTTCAAGTCTCTATGTATATATCAGGAAACTATGAACTAGTGTTAGAACAGAGGCTAGAATGGCTGGGCCTGGTGGCTCACGCCTGTAATCCCAGCACTTTGGGAGGCTGAGGTGGGCGGATCATGAGATCAGGAGTTTGAGACCAGCCTGGCCAACATGGTGAAACCCTGTCTCTACTAAAAATACAAAAATTAGCTGGGCATGGTGGCGGGCGCCTGTAATCCCAGCTACTCAGGAGGCTGAGGCTGGAGAATCGCTTGAACCCAGGAGGCGGAGGTTGCAGTGAGCCGAGACCAGGCCACTGCACTCCAGCCTGGGTGACAGAGAGAGACTCCCTCTCAAAAAAACAAAACAAACAAACAAACAAACAAACAAACAAAAAAACCCAGAGGCTAGAACTCCGATTCTCCCAGTGCTGTTAAGGGGCCACCCTTCAGATGTCCTTGTCCATGGGAGATTGTTTTGTCTATGGGGAGCTCCTGGATACCTCCAGACCCTCCCCATGCAGCAGTGAACGGTGTTTTCACCTCTCTGCTGGGTTTGACTTGCCCCTCAGATTGAGGAGGAAGCAAATTGCTGTGGTCTTGGGGTTGGGAGGTGGAATGAAGGGCATTAGTTAGCATTTAAATGCTACATAGAGGCTTGGAGAAGGTTCTGGGTGGGGAGATGCCTGGGCTGCTATTATCAAAGCCCAAGTTCTCCTTTGATTAGAAAACATCTTTGTTTAATGGCTGTCACTGGAGTGCCTGGTGTACTCCCTTTTCGGGGCTGCTCCCAACTTCATAGTTCCTGGGACACTCTGCATAAACAATGGGGACCATGAAGGAAAAATGGCAGTTATTGGGCAGCCTAGGCCTAGCACAGATACCTAAGTCGATATTTATGAGTAATCTGTGGTTGGCTGATGCTTAACTAAATCATTTGTCTTGAGACATTGTGGAATGCTAATTTGTTGGTTATTCTTTGGGCTGGCTTTTGCAGGAATTTGATTTTAATTTTAAAGGCCCCTTTTCTGATTTTCCCAATAACCTTTACTCTTTGTACACCTCTTCTGTCCTATGGGTTGTTAACACAGATTTTTATATCAGACTTAAGTTTGTTCCTTGCTTGGAGAAGTCCCTTCATTTTGTGTAAATCTATTTCCTGATCTGTGAAATTGGGATATTTGTACCTCCTGGCATTCTTAAAGACATTCAGTGAGAAGATGCTTGAGATGGGTTTAGGACAGGGCTGGGCACATAGTAAGTGCTGAATACACTTTACTTGTTATCATGCAGCTGCCTTAAACTATTCATCCAAATAATGATCTGGAAAAACAATAGCCTGTGGCACACTGAGGAGAAATCATGTGTCTACCACTAGCTACACAAAGGGAGGGATGCCTTAGGGTCTCCTCTTTGGAGGTTGAATGACTGAGACTCCACTTCAGACCCAGAAGTTGAAATTGATCTGTCTTTGCCATTTATTTATTTATATATTTTTTGAGACGGAACCTAGCTCTGTCACCCAGGCTGGAGTGCAGTGGCATGATCTCGGCTCACGGCAACCTCCGCCTCCCGGGCTCAAGCAATTCTGCCTCAGCCTCCAGAGTAGCTGTGATTACAGACATGTGCCCATGCCTGGCTAATTTTTGTATTTTTAGTAGAGACAGGATTTCATCATGTTGGCCAGGCCAGTCTCGAACTTCTGACCTCAGGTGATCCACCCGCCTCAGTCTCCCAAAGTGCTGGGATTACAGGTGTGAGCCATCATGCCGGCCTGTCTGCCCTTTAGCAGTATTTCTTGAGCATTTTCCTGGCTTGGTTTTCGGAGTTGGAACCATCATCTGTCTTTCAAGGCCCATCTCATCTGCACGCTGTCCATGACTAAAATGTGAGGCGAGGCTCTCAGCTCATCCTTCCTCGAGAATGGCTGTTTTTAGCCTGAGTTTACACTCTTCATCCTTTTTTTTTGGAGTTAAAATGTTCCTCCTTTTGTGAAATTATTGGGGCGTAGTTGGTACTTTTTAAAAAAGTTCTTTTTTGGCAAAATTAAGTGTTGGCAACCCTATCTTAGATTCCCTTCAATTTCCTTTTTTTTTTTTTTTCTTTTTTTGAGACAGAGGATCTCACTCTGTCACCCAGGCTGGAGTGCAGTGGTGTGATCACAGCTCACTGCAGGCTTGACCTGTTCCGTCTCAAATGATCCTCTCACCTAAGTCTCTTGAGTAGCTGGGACTACAGGCATACACCACCATGCCTGGCTAACTTTTAATTTTTTTGTAGAGATGTGATCTCGCTATGTTGCCCAGGCTGGTATTGAATTCCTGGACTCAAGCCATCCTTCCACTTTGGCCTCCCGAAGTGCTGGGATTACAGGCGTGGCCCACCACACCTATCCCTTTTCTTTTTTGTGTGTGCAAATGCTACTGTTTTCCAGTTCCAAAAAGCTAGGAATTACTGATCCTCCAGGATTGTTCTTAGCTTTTAGCATTTTCGAATCTCCAGGACTAGAATTGCTCACGGGGATATGTTACCTTGTTTGCTGACCATTAGATTCTCAACAGGTGCTTATTAATTTGTATACACCTTTTCCCTTTGTTTTCCCCAAGTAACAAAACCACCTGGCTTTACAGGAAATGGCCAGAAATCCAATACCACCAGTGAAATAATCTAGTTTGAATTAAATCTCCCAAACTTTTATTCCTTTTCTAGTCCTCTAGCTTAATCATCTGCCTCTGATAAGTAAGAAGTGGCCAGAGAATCATTTATTCATGCAACAAATGCTGAGCCCTTGGGTTGCAGAAATAGTAAGACTTACTAAGACTTAGTTTTTGCCTTAAGAATTCAGGCTTTGGCCGTGTGCGGTGGCTCACGCCTGTAATCCCAGCCCTTTGGGAAGCCGAGATGGGCGGATCACCTCAGGTAAGGAGTTCAAGACCAGCCTGAACAATATGAAGCCACATCTCACTAAAAATACAAAAATAACTGAGTGTGGTGACATGTGCCTGTAATCCCAGCTACTCGGGAGGCTGAGACAGGAGAATCACTTGAACCCGGGAGACAGAGGTTGCAGTGAGTTGAGATTGCGCCATTGCATTCCAGCCTGGGCAACGAGAGCAAAACTCCATCTCAAAAAAAAAAAAAAAAAAAAAAAGAATTCAGGCTTCTTCTAGGGAAAGCAGTAAAACAAATTAGTGTCTGGCACAGAGCTGTCGAGACCAGCACAGTGCCCCAAACATAGAGGCACGGTGGGAAATATATGGCAAAAGAACGAGTAAATCATAATTCAGGGGATTAAGTGGTATAAAAGCTACACACAGGACCTTATAGAGGTGCGTTAAGAGCAGCAGCAGTGACTGTGGCCCCTCACCCTCCCGGGGTGGGCATGCAGGGAGACCATGAGGTTTGGAGGGGGTTAAAGTGGAGGGAGGGAGAAGGGCCCAGAGAATCTGCAAGTCCCTTGGGGAAGAGCTGATGTTCATAGAAATTGTGCTGGGAGGCAGATGGGGTTGGGGGCCTGGGTGATCTTGGGGTCTTTTTTAATCTGGACACATAGCGCATGATCTGATGGTCTTGGGGACTGTCTTACAGATTGTGGTGAAGAGGCCATGCTGGAGCTGGGTGAGGGTGGGCCAGGGAGAGCAATGAAAAGGCCAATTTTGCAGTAATCCAGCCTGGCAAGGAAGATACCTCTGGAGGGTGTGTGTGAACCCAACTCAGGGATAGCTATTCTGGGGCCTGCATGCCTCCTAAGGGAGGCAAGCTGGGAATGAGCTCGAGAACAGCTGACTGTGTGTCTTTGGCTTGTTGTTTTCTAGTTAGGACATTCTGGATGCTTGTGCTTAAATGCACAAGTTGATTTTTGGCTCAAGTCTTTGTTGTCATGTAAACTGGGAATGGCACATAGGATTCATCTGGGGCGTGAACTTGTGGCCACCTGGAATGAATGTTTCACAAAGGATTCTGAGGCCTTGTCAGGTACTACAGGAAGGAATACTGTGACCAGAGATACCCAGGGCGGGGTGAGGGTAGGACACCCCTGGTATTATAGACCCTTGTCTAATGTGCAGCTGTAGAGAAGGATGAAACAGGCAGGTCACTTTTCCTTGCTTCCCTTGTTTTTAATGAATGAGAGAAAAAACAACTCAAACGATTTAGACAGAAGGAGGAAAGTTCTTGAAGGGTGCTTAGTAACCAAGGAAGGGGTAGGCAGCAGCTGGGCCTCAGGGCAATGGGATGTGGAATTTGGGGGCTGTAGGAGCCCCGCTTTCTGCCTTTCTTTTCTCTGGGCACAGGCATTATATTCTTTTACCCCAGAAGTTGGCTTCTTCTCAGGGTAGGAAGTAAGGCTGCAACCCTCTGGAGCCTCCTATCTCAGTTTCCAACGCAAGGGGACTCTTCCCAAAGTTCTAGTTAAGAAACTCCCAGGAAAGGGCCTTGTCCTGGCAGGTCTGGCCCATGGAGCACACACAAGGCCCTGGCCTGCCTCTGTGTACCTTGGCTCTCCCCTGGAAGGCCTTTGCAGTGAGCTGAGCAGCCATCTAGAGCATGCCTACCATGGTGACATTGCCCTCCAGCTGAAAAGGGTTTCTTAGGGCCCCTGAGCAAGTGCCCTGTTTCCTAAAGGAACAATCACAGTGGAAAGAGTTGGGGCTATTTCCAGACATCACAGTGCTGACCTGTCCCATGCCTCATCCTCACAGCCTATCTTAGCTTGGGAAGTGGGGCAAGGTCTTGAGTCCCACAGACTTTCTCAGCTGTAGCTGCTTAATTGATTAGTAATTTCAGGGAACCCCTTTGAAAAACAGACAAATACTAGGGCTATGTTTTTACCAAATATTTTCTCCTCACTGGGTAAACAAAGCAAAGGTTCTGTAAATGTTGCAGGGATTACACTCAAATAACATGCAGGGATCACCATGGCCCATATCCCATTAACCTGAAACATCATGAACCAGAAGCAAGCCCTGGGATCTAGGCCTGTCTTTCCTGCCCACCCAGAAATGGCAGGTGACAGGTAGTGTGGACCAGGGTGCTGGGGTGGATGCTAGGAGATAAGCCTGGGTTTCACCTCTGGTGCTCATTGCTGTGTGGCCTGGCTCAAGGCCTCCTAATCTCTGAGCTTTGGGTTCCTTGCTCTAGAAATTGTAGTCCAATCATCTCACTTTTGTTGGGAATAACATTCAAAATCCTAAGGAGATTGAACACTCAAACAGAGGATTCTTAGCAAAGCAATTTTACTTTGCTCAGAGGGGTGCCTCCTTGTCCAGTCGCCATGACAGCACACCTGAACAAAGGGGCACGCGAGCCTTTATTCCTGACACAAGTGCGCCTGTACCCTTTCCCCATTGGCCGGGTTCAGGCCGTAAATTCTAAACTAATCCCGGTTGGCTAAACATTTGAACTTTTTAAAGATAAGGTGGGCACGTAAGGGAGAGAGGGGAAAGGGGAAGGGGTGTCTGCAATGAGCTAGAGAGCTAGTCTTCTTTCCAAATAAGGAAAGGAATGTGAGCTAGTACTGATAACGCCTGGTACTATGGCATGTCTGGACATGTAACAAAGACAGAAAGGAAGAAAAAAAGAGAAAAAGGGGTTTGGGGGTACTATGAATTAAAGAATAAAGGATTGATCAAGCTATTTGAAGAGAAACCTCATCATATCCCACACTTTATTGCATTTTTTCTATTTATATGATTCTGTGAATATATTCAGAGTGGTGGTGTATTAGTTTCTTAGTGCTGCAAAAACAAACTACCACAAATTAGCTGACCTAAAACAACAGAAAAATGTACTTTCTCATAGTTCAGTAGCAATCTTCCCATTCCCAGATCTGCTCTCCAAAGATCACTGCTCTTATTAGTTTGTTAAGTCAGAAATCTCTCTATGGATGAAATGTACGTACACACATACATCCTTAAGCTCTTCAACTCGTTCTCTAAGTTGCTCTCCAAATTGCTCTCCAGTTTGCTTTATTCACTTTAATTGCATATTTTGACACTCTGATAGCTCTAACTCATACTTTGTGTGTGTGTGTGTTTGTTTGTTTGTTTGAGTTGGAGTTTCGCTCTGTTGCCTAGGCTGGAGTGCAGTGGTGCGATCTCAGCTCACTGCGACCTCCACCTCCCAGGTTCAAGCGATTCTCCTGCCTTAGGCTCCCGAGTAGCTGGGATTACAGGCACCACACCTGGCTAGTTTTGCATTTTTAGTAGAGACGGGGTTTCACCACATTGGCCAGGCTGGTCTTGAACTCCTGATCTCAAGTGATCCACTCACCTCCACCTCCCAAAGTGCTGGGATTACAGGCGTGAGCCACTGCACTCAGCTGTGCTTTTAACATTTCTATAGACAGATGCTGTACTGCTTTATCCGCCATGGCAGTATGTCAGTGAATCTCTACGCATAACCATGTTGATTTAAAGTATTTTCAGTGCCTTTCGATATATAGGAGTTTGTAATTTTCATGGATTCATGTCTGTTACTTTCTTTATGATTTCTGCTTTTGGTATCATTAGAATGACCTCAAATGTGAAGATTACATAAAACTGCACTAAAGCTCTTTTGACTTTATGTAATTCAAGAATCTAACAATATATAAAAAGGTTATGAAGAAAAGTCTCTCTCCTGTGTTCTCTGCCCCACCCTCCCAATAAGGGTAAATAATTTTATTTCTAGGGGATCCTTCCAGACTTTTTTTTTAAGAGACAGATTTTCCTGCTCTGTCACCTAGGCTGCAGTGCAGCGGTGCAATCATAGCTCACTGTAACCTCAAACTCCTAAGCTTAAGTGATCCTCCCACCTTGGCCTCCCAGAGTGCTGGGATTACAAGTGTGAGCCACCACACCTGGCCCAGAATTTCTTTATGCATATATAAGCAAATGCAAATGTATATTCTTTCTTTCTTTCTTTTTGTGACAGGGTCTTGCTGTGTTGTCCAGCCTGTAGTGCAGTGGCATGATCATGGCTAACTGCAGCCTTGACCTGGGCTCAAGTGATCCTTCTGCCTCAGCCTGTTGAGTAGTTGGGACTATAGGTGCATGCCACCATGCCCAGCTAATTTTTGCATTTTTTGTAGAGATGAGGTCTCACTGTGTTGCCCAGGCTGGTCTGGAACTCCTGGGCTCAAGTGATCCACCTGCCTTGGTTCCCCAGAGTGCTGGGATTACAAGCATAAGCCACTGTACTTGGTTGCAAATATTAATAGATATTCTTATTCAGCCCCTCTCTTCCTTTCTGTACAAAAGGGAATGTAATATAAACACCGTTCTGCATTTGCTTTTTCAAATATATTTTGGAGGTTATCCTAGATCAATATACAGAACTGTCTTCATTCTTTTTTTTTTAACACTTGATTAATATTTTGTTTTTTGGGGGGGGTGCTGCACTTTAATTTATTGAATCAGTCCCCTGTTGATGGGTCTTAAGGTTGGTCCTAGTCTTTTATTATTACAGCAACATGATAGTGAATAATCTTACACATTTGCCATTTCCAATGTATGCAGTCAGTCTGTAAGATCCATTCCCAGAAGTAGAGTCAGTTGCTGCTTCAAAGGCCATATGTATGTGTCACTTTGTTAGGTATTGCCGAATGTCTTCCTAGAGTGGTTGAAGATTATCTAAAATCTGTACCTATATTTTCTGTTAGTGCTTTTCTTTTTCTCTGTGCTTTTTAAAAAATGAGATATTTGCATGTAATAAACGGCACAGATTTTAAGTTACTGTTCAATGAGTTTTAACAAACATATGCACCTGTGTGGCCACCACCACAATGTCAAAATACACATTTCCATTCTTCCAGAAAGTTCACTGATACCCCTTTCCAGTCAGTCCCCCTCTCTTTTTTTGGCAATCACTGTTCTGATTTCTTAAATTTGCCTGTTATAGAATGTCATGTAAATGGAATCACACAGTTTATGTTCTTTTGTCTGGCTTCTTTTGCTCAACATAAACTTTTTGAGATTCTTCATGTTGCTGTTTTTATCAGCAATTTGTTCCTTTTATTGCTGTGGTATCATTTTCACACTGACTTTTTTTATTCATTTGGAACTAATTTTGGTGTATGATGTGTATTAGTTTCCTATTGCTGCCATAATGAATGACCACAAACTTAGTGGCTTAAAACAACATTAATTTATTATCTCACAGTCCATAGGTTAGAAGTGTGGGCTAGCTTGGCTGGTTTCACATGGCGAAAACCAAGATGTTGGCTGGCTGAGTTCCTACCGGGAAAGTCTGCAAAGACCCCCTGCTTCCAGACTCACTCATGTTGTTGGCAGGATCCAGTTCCTGGTAGGTGTAAGACTCAGGTCCCCATTTTCTTACTGTCAGCTGGGAGCTTCTGTTCCTTAAGGTGACCCATGTTCCTCATCACTCCTCCCCGCTCCGCCTTCAAGGCCTGCAGTGATGGGCCCACTCCTTTTCATGCTTCAAATCTGCTGCATCTCAGCTGGGCAAAGTGGTTCATGCCTATAATCCCAGCACTTTGAGAGGCAGAGGCAGGTGGATCACCTGACATCAGGAGTTTGAGCCCAGCCTGACCATGGTGAAACCCCGTCTTTACTAAATACAAAAAAAAGCTAGCCGGGCGTGGTGGCACATGCCTGTAATCCCAGCTACTTGGGAGGCTGAGGTTGTAGTGAGCTGAGATTGTGCCATTGCACTCTAGCCTGGGCAACAAGAGTGAAACTCCATCTCAAAACAACAACAACAACAACAACAACAACAACGACAACAACAACAATCTGCTGCATCTCCCTTGCCCTCGTCTTTCCATGAGCCTGTCTGACTCTGGCCACAGGGCCACAGTCAAAGAGTTCTTGTCATTAGATTGCGCTCACCCTGATAATCCAGGGATAGTATCCCTAGCTTATGGTCTGTAATCATAATTACATCGGTAAAGTTCCTTTTACCATGTAATGTAATATATTCATAGTTTCTGGGGATAGGGATCTGGATGTCTTTGGAGGAATTCATTACTTGGCCTGCCACATGGGGTGAAGTAGGAATTTAACTTATTTTCCAGATGTTTAGTGAGTTGTACCAAATGATTCACTCTTTTTCAATTTGCTTAAAAAGCCACTTTTATTACATATGGCATGTGTTTCTGCTTTTTATACTATATATATTTATTGCTGGATATTCTACTTTGTTCCATTGATGTGCTTACTTTCATGTTAGTACCTGACTTTAACAATTTAATGTTTTATAGGCCCGGTGGCGGTCACTCACGCCTGTAATCTCAGCACTTTGGGAGGCCGAGGCAGGTGGATCGCTTGAGATCAGGAGTTTGAAACCAGCCTGGCCAACATGGTGAGACCAGCCAGGTGTGGCAGTGCGTGCCTGTAATCCCAGCTACTCAGGAGGCTGAGGCAGAATTGCTTGAGCCCAGGAGGCAGAGGTTGCTGTGAGCCAAGGTCTTGCCACTGCTCTCCAACCTGGGCAATGGAGTAAGACTCCATCTCAAAAAAAAAAAAAAAAAAAATTAATGTTTTATAAATACGTATTTTAAAATGTTAGAGAAGATTCCCTTTTCTACTCTTTTATTTATTTGTTTTATTTGATTTACTATTATCCTTTAAGCCTCACCTGGAAGAAGATTCCCTCTTGATACTTCTCTTTTTATTAAAAATATCTTTGCAATTCTGGCTTATGTATTCTTTTAGATAACCTTGATAGCCGCTTCATTAATTTCTTTAAACATTTTATTTTTTATAAATTGAAATTTTGCTGAAAATATACATTAATTCATTAACATGGGAGGACTTGACATTTTATAATAGTGAATTTGCCCAAACCAGAAACATGTTAGTATTTTAAAAATACTTTTTTTTTAAGTAAAGTTTTGTTTTTTCTCCATGTAAGTCTTGAAAATATAAGGACATTAGTTCATATTTTGTAAGGAGCTTTTAAAAAATGCTCCTATGAGAATTACATGTATACTTTTCAAAATTAACGTTCTTCTTATTACCTTGGTTTTTCTTTGAAAATCTGTGTCTATATCCTCAGGTCACAGAGATACAAGTTATTTTAGTCCTGTATTAATTTAAGCCTGTAAACATCAAGTCATAAAGCAGTATTAGTGTAATTAAACTTCCCAGGAGTCCTGCTTCTGCTTTTCTCCCATGGTGAAATGTTCCATGTGTAATGAAGAATTTAATGAAAAGCATCTTTTGAAGTACTGGTTGGTGAAGGGACAAGAGTGAGTCAGTGTGTGGTGAGTGAAGTCCTAATATGAATATCAAGGGAAACAGGACTTTAAAGTTGGCTGTACTGAAAATTCTCAAGAGCTAGTCAAATAGGGATCAGATCTGTAGAAAAAAAGACTTTTTCCCCATTCCCTTCACAAACAAAAAACCACGTTGCTTCATGAAATCATGTCAGAAATTTTTCTTCATTTTTGCTTTGCAAGGTCAACGGCAGTTTTATTGGGCGTACCTTGGTTTTGCAGGCCTTTGCTCTAGTTTTCAAGGGAACAAGTAGATAGAAACTTAAAATTAATGTATTTATGTGGGAGCTATGGGGCAAGAAACTAGTTTCCAGTTGTAATACTGTGAGCACTAATCAGGGAATGCTTGGAGAGATATGGGCTGGGTTTGCTCATCACAACCTGTGACCCCACATTCTATATCAAAATGTGCCACAGAAGTAATTCCACGAGAATTTAGTTCCTGACTGCAGATATTCATCTTATGTCTTAGATTTGTGCAGGCTAGAAAGACAGCATGATTCTCTGAGGTGGGAATAGGATGGAGCATGGACATACCCAACTCCTGGGGCACTCCAAAATTTGGGGAAACAGCCCTCATACTCTCACACACAAGAATTGAAGGCTAAATTTCCACTGAGTAGAAAAATAATATTTGAGATGTTGCATCTGGCTTATTATTCTATGTGGAACTGCACTCTCCAAAACTTTCTCTAGATCTGCACTGTCAAATATTGTTGGGGGTGAGCGACCACTGGGCCAGTGGCGTGCAGAGAAAAGAATTTCCCAAGACAGTTGTAGGTGAAGAAGGGCAGATTTATTAGAGCAAGTAGCTAAATGGGAGCTGACTGCCAGGAGACAAAGTCTTGCTGGGGATTTTATAGGATGGTTCTTAGGCTGCAGAATGCTACGTGCAGTTCCAATAAAACACCAAGGTTGCAGTGAGCTAACTTGCAGGTGTCTGGTGATAGTTGGGTGAAGGAAGATTGTAAGTTATTTGCGCAGGAGGGCTATGTGTCCTGGACCATGAAGAAAGGCAGACTTACAGCTTATCTGTTGTCTGTTTTTGCTTTCCCTTGGTCCCGCCAGCCTGACTTCTTTTCTGCAATTAGGACTCCACATTCCTCCCCTGACAGAGCAGCGATGACAAATCTTTGGCATGTGAGTGAAGGTTTCACCTTCACCTTCTTGCTGACCAGGGACGTAGAGTTGGCCCTACCTAGGATTGTTAGTCAGTCAGGAGGTTACATGGGCCTCAGTCCCTGGGTTGGGAGATAAATTAGGCAGAGTCGCTGTGGGACCTTAGGGGAACAGCATTTGCAGCCTAAAATTTTGTTCTGCTGGCTCCAAAGGGGATTCAGTAGTTCTTTTACTGGCTGATACCCTTGCTGCAGTAACATTTTGGTTTGAAGTTGTATTCTAGAAGACGCAAAACAAGATATTTCATGAACAATACAAAGTGCAAATAAACTAGTATAATCATTATTATAGGCAGGAGAAGTGGGGCCTGGCCTGACAAATAAAGTTTTTAAATATTAATGGGATAAGGGAAAATTGAGGAACAGACGTAGACATATTAGTGAGGTTAAGAAGTTGCCCAGTTTCGACCCTTGTTCCTCTGTATTCTGTTCCACTTGCTGAACTATTTACAGGCATAAAAGAATCACTCTAAATTTTGCTGGCATTAACTTTATTGTTTCCCAACCATAGAGAAAACCTGCAGAGGTACACAGTGAACTCGTTAGAGTCATTGTTTGGCTACCATTCCTGGTACATTTGATTATAGTTAATGATGTAACTATAATGGGCTTGTGTTAAAGCCCCTAGGAAAGGGCCAGACCCCTTGGAGTTTCTGATGCAGAGGTGAGCCTTACAGGCCATTTCTGGTGCCTTCCCTATTTGCTTTGTCACGGTGGATGATTGCCATGAGGGATCGATTGGCCCAGGTCTCTCTACTAGACCTGTGTTTTTGGTGTGCATGTAAACGGTATAGTCTAATCCAGAGTATTGGGCTTAACAATTTCTTCTGTAGATCATGGGACTGCTAAGAGTGTAATGTCATCCTCAAGTGCTTGTTTGCGAGGGCACATCCAGCAGTTAGTGCTGTGTGTTATGTTAGCAACCTGTGATGTTACTGAGTAGAGTGGATGCCTGCGTATAGCCATTGAGACAATAGTTAGCCATGATAGACGAATAAAAACAGAGCCATGTTTAGGGAAAATGACAATATACAGGAAACTCAGGAAGACAGGAAAGAAGAAGGGCTGTAAAGAGTATAAGAAAAACAGTTAAACACAAAGTACCTCAGCACATTGTTGTTGTGGTGTGGGGGTATATGTCATTACTGGGACAAATATAAAGAAATTTTGTCTGGGCAGTAATCTTGGAAGTTTCCTTGCAAATAGCAATTGTATACTACTTCCCTTATAAAAGCATCAATATTAAGAGGGTTGAAGCTGCTTAAGAGAGGTAGTTGGAGAATTACTGAGAGCCTGCAGTAGAACTGAATAAAAAGAGTTAGCTTTAAGAATAAGATTCAACGGCCGGGCACAGTGGCTCATGTCTGTAATCCCAACAGTTTGGGAGGCCGAGGTGGGTGGATCATGAGGTCAGGAGATCAAGACCATCCTGGCCAACATGGTGAAACCCCGTCTCAAAATACAAAAATTAGCTGGGTGTGGTGGTGCGTGCCTGTAGTCCCAGCTACTCGCGAGGCTGAGGCAGGAGAATTGCTTGAACCCGAGAGGCAGAGGCTGCAGTGAGCGGAGATTGCACCACTGCACTCCAGCCTGGGTGACAGAGCGAGACTCCGTCTCAAAAAAAAAAAAAAAAAAGAAAGATTCAAAAGAGGTATTGGACTTACTAACTTTTAAGGAAGGTTAAAAAAATTCTAGGTTGTTTGTTTAACAAAACTTCTTTTACCTTTTTTTCTTTAACTTTAAATGAGTTTCCAATGTTTACATTCTAGTTGGATCATAAATAATGAGTCTTATCTCAGCACCAGCAACTTGGTAACAGTACATTTAAAGCAGACAGAAAAAAAAGAGGAAGATAGAGAACTTTAGATGATTCTACTTAACCCTATGGTGCAGGTTAACCATTTGAGCTCTGACTTTTTCTTATTGTAGTTTGCCCATTAGTTTAAAATGTGCACAAAACAGGCCATAATATGTAACCAGCTGGAGTTTTAAAAAGAACAATAAAATCAGAGGTTAGGATGTTGGAAACCGTCTTTTCAATCTGGACCCCTAGATTGAACAGGAAAAGAAAAAAAGAAAGCAACAGAGAGGAAAAGGTTAAACTTTACAGGAGAGTTTGTGTGCCTCCTGTAAAGTTTGTGTGGGAGTGCCTGGGTTACCCCTTTTCAGCCACTGAATGGTGTGGGGCCAATACCCCTAACACCCTTGTTTCTCTCCCATCAGGGAGAGCCTTAGCATCCCAGACCTTTATGGTGTGAGATGAATTCTTCCTCACCTCTGCAAGTTACCAGTTAAGGTGAGCTGTTTTTAGCAGGAGCAGAGAGCCTCTTTAGCTTAAGGCCACTGGGGTTTGGGATTCTGTCCGGGGGGTCCTTTGGCTCTCAGGGCAGTCCTGTTTCCAGTGGCTGAGCTTGTGGCAGAGGGGGCAAGCATGTGGGGCTTTTTTTCATTTATTCAGTCGAGGTGCTTTGCCTTTTAGTGGCCTGGCCTTTCGCACCGCTGGCAGTTATCTGGAGGAGTGTCCTTAGGGCAACGAGGAGGGGGCTGGGGTCTTGTGAAGCAGCCAACAGTTGAGCCTGGTTTTTGTCTCTGTGTCTTTCTTTTTAGCCCTGTTCTCCTTATTCTGCTCTTGGTTATAAAAGACCGAGGAGGTTCATTTGATGATTTCTTTTGCATAAGGGTTATGCTGTGTTACACAAGAAAATTACACATTTCTCTTTTTTGAGAGTCTGAGAATTAAATTTGCTTTAATGCTTTAGAATGTAGCCCAGAGGTGAGTTTGAAGGATAGATGGGGTTTGTCCCATGGTGGGACTGGAAAACATGCTGCTTGGGGGCGGTGCCACTTCAGGGCACTAATTGCACTTTCTCTTGGGACATCCTGCCAAGATGAAAAGAGGGTTCCACTTGTGTCTGCTGAGGGACTTTGGGTGCACTTTCCAAAGGGGTGTTCCACCTATTAGAAAAGAGCACTTGGCTGCTAGGGGCCTTAACGCTGGACGGCCAGTCCAGGTACTCACTCTGGGTGATCAGCCCAGGTACGAGGAAAAAAGGGTAAAGGGTGATGTCACCTGGTGCCCGCCCAGGAAAGGGAGTGGGTAAGGGAACCCTCACCATTTTGAGGCTGTCCGAGGTCACCTGATTTAGCAATGTCCAAGACAGGATGGCTGGCTGACCCCACAGGAGAATGTAGAGTGAGAAAGAGAGCACCTGAGTTACCCCAAACGTGTGTGAATTCACTCTGGACGAGCTTCTGCTGCCAGATAGGAGAGAGAGTCTTCTTCCCTTCAGGTGAGGCAGCCAGCCCTGTTCACCCTTTGGCCTTCAGGCAGCACTGGAGAGCCCCAGGATGGTTAAGAAGCCAGCTGCTGAAAGACTGAAAAGAGTAAGTGAACCCAGGTCCCTCACCCAATCTGGGCAGTGGCCGTCAGATGCTTCCACACAGTCACCTTTCAGTCCCACCAGAGTGTAGCTCCTGCCGGAGACCGGCAGTTGCCTCCATGCTTAGAGGCTATTCTCGGAGGGTGCTGACTGGAGAAAGGGAAAGAGAGAGGGGAGAGAGTTTCCTGTGAGGAGAGAGAGTTCCCGTCCAGAGAGAGTTCCCCCTACAGGCCACCAAAATGTTGTGGGTGAGCAGTGACTATGCTGGTGGCATGGGGGTAAAAGAATTTACCAAGGCCAGGCGCGGTGGCTCACACCTGTAATCCTAGCACTTTGGGATGCCGAGGCAGGTGGATCACCTGAGGTCAGGAGATCGAGACCAGCCTGGGCAACATGGTGAAACCCCGTCTATACTAAAAATACAACAATTAGCCGGGCGTGGTGGCGCACGCCTGTAATCCCAGCCACTCGGGAGGCTGAGGCAGAAGAGTTGCATGAACCCGGGAGGTGGAGGTTGCAGTGAGCCGAGATTGTATCACTGCAATCCAGCCTGCACAACTGGAGCGGGACTCCACCTCAAAAAAAAAAAAAAAAAAATTTACCAAGACAGTTGTAGGTGAAGAAGGGTGGATTTATTAGAGAAAATAGGAAAATATGTTACAAGAGGGCAACGGTCAGAATCAGCAGAAGAGGAGCTGACTGCCAGGAAACAAAGTCTTGCTGGGGATTTTATAGGATGGTTCTTAGGCTGCAGAATGCTACGTGCAGTGCCGATAAAACACTAAGGTTGCAGTGAGCTAACTTGCAGGTGTCTGGTGATAGTTGGGCAATGGAAGATTGTAAGTTATTTGCACAGGAGCACTGTGTGTCCTGGACCATGAAGAAAGACAGACTTATAGTTTATCTGATGTCTGTTGTTGCTTTCCCTCAGCCCTGCCAGCGTGACTTCCTGTTCCTAATTAGGACTCCACAGATAAGATAGCTACTAGCCACGTATGACTATGGAGTACTTGAAATGTGGCTAGAGTGACTGAGGAATTGAGGAATTAAACCTTTAATTGTTTTTTTTTTTCTTATTTTTTGAGACAGAGTCTTGCTCTGTCGCCCAGGCTGGAGTGCAGTGGTGTGATCTCGGCTCACTGCAACCTCTGCCCCCTGGGTTTAAGCGATTCTCCTGCCTCAGCCTCCCGAGTAGCTGGGACTACAGGTGCGTGCCACCACACCCAGCTATGTTTTTTGTATTTTTGTTTTTTGAGATGGAGTTTCACTTTTTCACCCAGGCTACAGTGCAGTGGCATGATCTCGGCTCACTGCAACCTCCACCTTCTGGTTTCAAGTGATTCTCCTGCCTCAGCCTCCTGAGTAGCTGGGATTACAGACGCCCAATTTTTGTATTTTTTGGTACAGACAGGGTTCCACCACATTGGCCAGGCTGGTCTCCAACTCCTGACCTTGTGATCCACCCACCTCGGCCTCCCAAAGTGCTGGGATTACAGGCGTGAGCCACTGTGCCCGGCCCTGAACCTTTAATTGTATTTAATTTTAGTTAAATTAAAATGTAAATAGCCATGTGTGGTTACCACATTGGACAGAATCTTCCAGATAGAATAGTAATAGTAGCCAGATAGAATAGTAACTGTCACAGAGCTAATTGCCCTGCTTTCATTTTTTATTTATTATTATTATTATTTTTATTGAGATGGGGTTTCACTTTGTCACCCAGGCTGGAGTGCAGTGGCATAGTCATGGTTTACCACAGCCTTGACCTCCAGGGCTCAAGTGATCTTCAGCCTCAGTTTCCCAAATAGCTGGAACTATAGGTGCATGCCACCATGTTTGGCTAATTTTTTAATTTTTATTTTGTAGAGATGGGGGTCTCACTGTGTTGCCTAGGTTGGTATGGAATTCCTAAGCTCAAACAATCCTCCCAGCCCAGCCTTCTAAAGTCTTGGGATTAAAGGTGTGAGCCACCGTACCTGGCCTGCTGTGCTTTTAGTTACAAGTAACAGAAAGCCTAACTTAAACAATAAGGATATGTACTAGCTCACCCTGTTGTTTGGCAAACCCAGCAGCTCCTACCTACATTCTCTTCCCTGGCCACCTACCATTATAGAGCCACATACTTATGTTTTTCTAGATTCCTATTTCTGACTAGTGAAATGCAGAGAAGTCTACTTGGGGGCTTTGGGAAAGTTTTATGAAAGAGATACGTGGTACCAGGGAGCCAGTGGTTGCAGGGACCCCTTCTTCCTGTCTTTAATGTGATGCCTGGAGTTACAGCAGCCTTCAATCTTGAGGGGACAAGCATGAGGGCACAAAGCCAGTGTGCTTAGGATGGTGTTACAGAGAGATAAAGAGCTGTACTCTTACTCCCTTACTTCTGATTCTGTGAGAATGTTACAAATAAATTTTTGGTGCCGCAAGGAAATAGCACTGGAACATAAATTTAATTTTCTCAGCAAGGCAATTTTTACTTCTATAGGAGGATGCGACTCGTGAATGGAGTAATGGTGAGAGCACACCTGGACAGGGGAGGGGAAGGGATTCTTATTCCTGTCGCAGGTAGCCCCTACTGCTGTGTTGTTTCCCTATTGGCTAGGGTTGGACAGCACAGTCTAAGCTAATTCCAATTGGCTATTTTAAAGAGAGCAGGAGTATAAGCCAGAGTGGCGGGGTTAACAGTTTGGCAGGAAAGACAGTTATGGAACAAGTAACCGAAGGTGACTTAGGTCAGAACAGGTGACCGGGGGTGACTCAGGTCAAAGCAGGTAACCAGGATGAGTCAGGATGGAGCAGGTGACCAGGAGAACAGATGTGAACTACTGATTAAAACTAGTGGAAAAGGTTGTTTACTGAAACTACGAGGAAGTTAAACTTTAAAATGGAGGACAAAGAACTGAACTTGCTGACATACTGATTCTTTGAAGAGAAATTTAGAACTCATTGTATCCAATAAGAAAATTACACACCCCCCAACTCCTCGTTTGCTGCCAGTCATCCTAACTGATGCACTCATATAAGTAGAAGTCCAGAGATAGGGCAGGCCTCAGGATTCTCCCCAAATTGATGGCTCCCCACTATTTTCCTTTATTTTCTTGGGCCCTGTCCTTTTCTGTCACTGTTGGTTTCATCCTGTGAGTGTTGATTTCATCCTTACGCCGGAAGCAAAATGCAGCTGAAATGTAGGGCCACACATTTACACATCTCAGTGTCAGGATTCACAGCTTCACTTCCACACTGAACAGTGCCCTGTGTAATAGAGAGATTCTCTTCTAGAAGCTTATCCAGAATGATGATAAAACACTGTCTTGGAATCCTCCAATAAACATCTTTTTAAGTTTCAGGGGCCAGAATTATGCCCTACACTCAATACTGAACCAGTTTCTGTCAGGGAGATAAATTTGCTCATCAGACCCTTAGGAAGTAAGGGTGGAGTCAGCTTCCCTTAAGTCTAAGGAGCTTGGGGAAGAGAGGCACATAACAGAAACAAATCTGGGACTCAGTGAGGAAGGAGTGGCCACTTCAAAGGTCCCAAGAATGGTTCACTGTAGCCAAATGGGTAGAGTGTCAGAACTTCCTAAATTATAAATATCATTAACTGTTACTAAGGGTCAACTTTCAAGTATCTGACATAAAAGTTTAACCTGTTTTTAGTTTTTTAGAAGAATATTTCCTGGCACCATGCTGTCACTATAATCTAATGAAATATCCTTAGCCATTTATTGGTAAAGCATTTTAAGAGAATTTATTTCCTGAGCTTATTATAGTTTGTGTACCGCATAGGAGAATGATGGCTGTCCAGTGTGCAGGTCAGAGTCCATTCTTTCCTCTGCTATTAGCAATATTGCAAGAATGTGAGCTAAAATGGCCTGGCATATTGTCATCTAGTGGTTAATTATTAAAAACAAAACAAACAACTCTTCTAGGATTGGTTCTATTTGGAGCTTCACAAAAGAGGACACTCATATGGCCAATAAAAGGCACACAACATTATTAGTCATCAGGAAAATGCTAATTAAAACCACAATAAGATACCACAGTGGCTAAAATTAAAAAGACTGATAGTGCGCAGAATTGACAAATGTTGGCAGTTTATATACACAAAACACTGCTTTTGGGAGTATAAATTGGTTCAACCACTTGGAAAACTGGCAGTCTCTACTAAAAGTAAATAGCACATCTTCCCTGTCACTCAGCAGATCCACTCCTGGGAAGAAAGGCAGACAAATAACTCACTGAAAGACATATACAGGATCATTTATAACAGCTTTATTCACAGTTGTCTCAAACTGGAAACAATTCAAATGCCCATCAACAGAATGGATAAGTAAATTGTGGTATATTCATAAAATCAAACACTACACAGCAATAAGAGAAAGGAGTTACCGATATATACAACAATATAGTTGAGTCTCACATGGATAATCTTTAAGGAAAGAGGGAACCCACTATGTTATTATGGGGTTCAAGAACAGGTGAAACTCATTTATAGTTTACAGATCAGAATAGTGGTGAAGAAGGTGGGTTTAGACTAGGAATGGACAAGAGGGAACCTTCTGGAGACCTGGAAATGTTCTATATATTCACCCAGGTGGGAGTTAGATGGGTAGATGGGTATAAAAATCATAGCTGAACACCGAAGAGTAGTGCATGTTACACACATTATACTACGTTTTGCCTCAATAAAAATGTTAAAAAAAATTGGGCCCATCAAGATAATGGGATATGACAGACCTCTACTGTACGTCTTTGTTAATATTGCACAGTAATTGTTGCTGTATGTTGTTTGACCATTTGACTGTAACCCCACATATCCTTATTGCATAATATAGTTTTTTATGGGCACATAAATTATACTTTGAATACTGCAAACCCACCTGCCTGTGATGCCTGCTGGGGGATATTTTAACTGTCATCTTGTCAGCGGGGCCAGGGTCTTAGGATGGCTCTGTAAGTAATTAGTATCTTGGCTGCTTTTACTTTCCTGAATGTGCATGTAAATCAGTACTACTACAAAACCGAGGAAACTTTGATATCCTGCCATCTTTTGGGTATCATGATGTAACATAGTGTGCGTAAGGAAAATCAGTAATGTTTCTGTCAGACTTGGAGTAGAAATACAAGTCCAGAACATATTTTTTTACGTTGGCGTTTCTTTCTTTTTCTTTCTCTCTTTCTTTCTTTCTTTCCTTCCTTCTTTCTTTCTTTCTTTCTTTCTTCTTTTCTTTCTGGGTTTTTGCTTTATTTTCTCTTTACTTAAAACAAATTTTAACTGTGGTAAAAAACACAAAACATAGTTTGCCATCTTAACACTTTTTAAATGTACAGTTCAGTAGTGTTAAGCACATTCATATTGTACAAATGATTTCTGGAACTTTTTTATTTGCAAAACTGAAACTCCATATTCATTAGACAACAACTTCCCATTTCTCCTTCCTTATAGTACCTGGTAACCACAGTTCTACTTTCTGTTTCTATGAAATTGACTATTTTAAGTAGCTCATATAAGTAGAATTGTAAAATACTTGTTTTTTGGTGACTGGCTTATTTCACTTAGCATGATGCCCTGAAGGTTCATCCATGTTGTATCTTGTGTCAGGATTTCCTTCCTTTCTAAGGCTAAATAGTACTCCACTGTATGTATATGCCACATTTTGTTTATATATTCATCAGTAGATCTTTTGTTTACATTTAACACCCTTTCCTCCATCCCTCAATTTCCTCTAGGGTAGTGTTACTCAAGCATTTTTTCATTATAGCTCCTCCCAACCTTTTCAGACTTTTAACTAATCTAGCTTCCCACCCCCTATGAAATTTTAATACCACAGATAATACTGTATATCCTTTTTTTTGTATTGTATGTATATCTGTGCTTTGTGCATGAAAAGAGTAAACATTTTTACTCCCCAATATCCCATTTTCTTTCCTTTGGGGGCAATATTGCCCCATTGAGAATGCATGCTATAGGGAAAACCAACTCCAGATTAATACATACAGAGGTAGCCCCAAGTTTACTAAATACTTGGTAATGAAAGAAATGGTACTTGGAGAAAATCTTAAACTCGCCTCTCTCTTCTCTGCTCCCACCAAACTTCCAACATCTCCTGCCCTCCCTTAAACAAACAGATAAATACACAAAAAGAAAGAAAGAAGTTCACCTCTTGATCTTTCCTGGTCCTGGTATGGGGATGACCTCTCTTTTAGAGGGGTGAATGGTTCTCTGTGTCTCCTGCCTCCTCCTTCCCCTGCTGTTGTTGCTGAAACACTTTAATGGGTTGATGACACCATATTTAGCTCATAATGTATATTGTCCTATAGAATATATTTCTTTTTTCCCATTTCATGAAAAAAATATAGAATATATTTCTATTTGGTTCATCTTTGACAGTTTTAAGTTTATCTATTCGAGGCTTTTGTGTATTTCCCAAATTTATGTGCTTTACAGAGCATATACTTTGCCCCATTAGATGCAGTGGTATCGCAATAGTTATCCTCAGGGAGCTAGGCTGTGTGCGTGTGTGCGTGTGAGTGTATGTATTTGTATAAAAGAAAATCCAATATTACATGCATTTGGCTGGGCACGGTGGCTCACATTTGTAATCCCAGTGCTTTGGGAGGCTGAGGTGGACAGGTCATTTGAGGTCAGGAGTTCGAGACCAGCCTGGCCAACATGGTGAAACTCTGTCTCTACTAAAAATTAAAAAATTAGCCAGGCGTGGTGGCGTACATCTGTAATCCCAGCTACCTGGGAGGCTGAGGCAGGAGAATCTCTTGAAGCTGGGAGGTGGAAGCTGCAGTGAGCCAAGATTGCACCACTGCACTCCAGGCTGGGGGACAGAGCAAGACTCCGGTCTCTTCAAAAAAACAAAAAACAAAAAACAAAACAAAAAAACCCCATACATTTATATTTGAAACCAAAGCCCCTGTTTCTGTAATGCAAAGTAAAATTTGGCTAAAAGCCTTGGAGTTGATTTCTTTTGCCTTCCACTCTCAAGCCCATGAAATTCATCAGGAACTCTTATTGGCTGCTCTTCCTGCATCCATTTTACATTGGCTTATTTCTCTCCATCTTGCCTTCAGCCAGGATGATCTGGAAGTATCAATTGGATCTTGGTTTTTTTATTTTTTGAGACAGAGTCTTGCTCTGTCACCCAGGCTGGAGTGCAGTGGCACGATCTTGGCTCACTGCAACCTCTGCCTCCCAGGTTCAAGCAATTCTGCCTCAGCCTCCTGAGTAGCTGGGATTACAGGGATGTGCCACCATGCCCAGCTAATTTGTATTTTTTTAGGAGAGACGGAGTTTCACCATGTTGGCCAGGCTAGTCTTGAACTCCTGACCTCGTGATCTGCCCGCCTTGGCCTCCCAAAGTGCTGGGATTACAGATGTGAGCCACTGTGCCAGGCCGAATTGGATCTTGTTAATCCGCAACCTAAAACCCTCTAGTGTTTTACTGTTCAATACGGTAGCCACTAGCCACATGTGGCTATGTATTGCAAAGTTAATTAAAATTAAGTTAGATTTGAAATTCAGTTCTTCATTTGTACTAGTCATATTTCAAATGTACAGTAGCCAGTTGTGGCTAGTGCCTTCTGTATTGTATAGTATAAAATTGAACATTTGCATTATCACAGAAAGTTGTCATAGACAATGCTGCTTTCCCAGTTGCATTTAGATGAATTCCAAGACCCTCTGATGGCCTTCAAGATCCATCATCTACTTACTGCAGCAATTACCTACTCTTTCAGCTTCACTTTTGCATCCTACTCACCTGGCAGTTCTTGAACTGTGAAGCTCAGAGCTTTTGCATGTGCTGTTTCTGTGGCCTGGACACCTACTGTCCTCGTCACTGGGCTAACCGCTCACTATTTAGATCTTGTCTTAAACGTCAATTCCAACAGACTTGCCTTGATCCCTGCAATCTAAGCTGTGATCTCCTGTTACAGCCTTTCTTATACCCTCTACTTTTTCTTCATAAGAAGAAAAATATTTTAACTATAATATTTGTGTGATTATTGATGTACTTAATGTTCATCTCCCTAACAGACAGTAAACTTCTGGAAGGTGGGGATAGTGGCCATCCTTTCACCATCAGACTCCTGATCCCCAGCACAGTGCCCAGCATAGGGTAGATGCTATATGAATAATAGGACTAGGGTGTGCTGAAAGTTCAGATCCAGTGGGAAGGCACATGTGTGTTGGGTGTGTGAAAATTAAAAACAGTTCTTTATCACTGTAGGATGACTGTAGTTAACAATAACATATAGTTCAAATAGCTAGAAGGAGGTTATTGAACATTCCCAACACAAAGAAATAATAAATGTTTGAGATGATGGATATGCTACATACCTGATCTGATCACTTATACATTATATGCATCAAAACATCACTATGAATATGTACATTATCAATATGTCAATTTAAGAAATAAAATAGGTAGGCCTGGCGCGGTGGCTCACACCTGTAATCCCAGCACTTTGGGAGGCCAAGGCGGGTGGATCACGAGGTCAGGAGATTTAGACCATCCTGGCTAACACAGTGAAACCCCATCTCTACTAAAAATACAAAAAATTAGCCGGGCGTGGTGGCCGGCGCCTGTAGTCCCAGCTACTCAAGAGGCTGAGGCAGGAGAATGGCGTGAACCCGGGAGGCGGAGCTTGCAGTGAGTGGAGATCGGGCCACTGCACTCCAGCCTGGGTGACAGAGATGAGACTCTTTCTCAAAAAACAAAAAACAAAAAAGAAATAAAATAGGCCTGGTGTGGTGGCTCACGCCTGTAATCCCAGCATTTTGGGAGGCTGAGGCAGGTGGATCACCTGAAGTCAGGAGTTTGATACAAGCCTGGCCAACATGGTGAAACCCCGTCTCTACTAAAAATACAAAAATTAGCTGGGCGTGGTGGTGGGCACCTGTAATAGCAGCTACTAGGGAAGCTAAGGGAAGAGAATGGCTTGAACCCACGGGGCAGAGGTTGCAGTGAGCCGAGATCGCGCCATTGTACTCCAGCCTGGGTGACAAGAGTGAAAACTCCTTCTCGAAATAAATAAATAAATAAAAAATCTAGAAAAATGTTCCCAGGAGCTGGGGATGGGGGATTGGGGGTGTTCTGTATCATGACTGTGGTTGTGGTTGCATGATCATAAATTTTGTTAAATGAATCGAACACTTAAAATGGGTGAATTTTATCATATGTAAATTGTACCTCAATAAAATTTACTTAAAAAAAAAAAAAAAAGAAGACACCAGCTGGGTGCAGTGGCTCATGTCTGTAATCCCAGCACTTTGGAAGACCGAGGGATCACCTGAGCGCTCACTTGAGCTCAGGAGTTCAAGACCAGCCTGGCCAACATGGTGAAAACCCTGTCTCTACTAAAAATACAAAAATTAGCCTGGCATGGTGGCGTGCGCCTGTAATCCCAGCTACTTAGGAGGCTGAGGCAGGAGAATAGCTTGAACCCGGGAGATGGAGTTTGCAGTGAGCCAAAATTGCACCACCGCACTCCAGCCTGGGCGACAGAGTGAGACTCAGTCTCAAAAAAAAAACAAAAACAAAACAAACCCAAAAACAGTCAAGAGACCCCAGATATTGGGGAGGTAGATAATTATTTATGGTGTTTACTTTTTGCTGTGAGAATGACTTTTAGGTTATACATTTTACAAAAACAGTTCGGAGCTGGTCTCGTCAACTGGCTTTAGAAATGCCATCTTTGGTGTGCATGTAGTTGGGTGTAATTGAGGCTGTAAATAAATGAGGAATAACTTAAAGTTGATGGGCGAAGGGGATAAGTTGCACTGGTAATGCCTTAGGTTTAGTGCAGGCCACTTTACTGGGCTTTGGTCGGGGGCAGGATGGTGAGACAGCTGAGGGGGGTGGTGGCAAGGTGTTCCGGTCTTGTCCTATTTAAATGCCCTGGGTAGGGAAGACTTGGGTGCAGCACCTCATACTTTTCCAGGGGCCTTATGAAATATTTTGAGTGAGTTTCTTAAGAAAATTCCTGTTCTTCTTGTCCCACATTTGTACCCCTTTCCCCAAGAAAAAAAGAAAAAAACAAAACAAAACACATTGAAGTCCCCAGGATATATTCTGACTTTGGATTTTTATCCTTGACTGTCTGTGGCACCCTTCCTGTGGGGAAGAGGAGTCACTTTTAAGAGAGAGAGAAAGAAAGAGAGGAGAGGAGAGGAGAGAAAGAGAGGAGAGGAGAGGAGAGGAGAGAAACAAAGCAAGAAAAAGAAAGCAAGCAAGAAAGTAAGTGAGCAAGCAAGCAAGCAAGCAAGCAAACAGGCAAGAAAGAAAGATAGAAAGATAGAAGGAAAAGGACGGGCATGGTGGCTCAAGCCTGTAATCCCAGCACTTTGGGACACGAGGCGGCCGGATCACTTGAGGTCAGGAGTTCGAGACCAGTCTGGCCAACATGGGGAAACCCTATTTCTACTAAATATAGAAAGTTAGCTGGGCATGGTGGGATTACAGGGAGCACGCCTGTAATCCCAGCTACTCAGGAAGCTGAAGCAGGAGAATGGCTTGAACTCGAGAGATGGAGGTTGCAGTGAGCCAAGATTGTGCCACTGCACTCCAGCCTGGGTGACAGAGTGAGACTCCATCACACACACACACACACACACACACACACACACACACACACACAAAAGAGACATACTCTTTCTAGCTTCAACTTGGATCTACTGCTACTGCCAGCATTCCCGAGTTAATCTTGGATCATTGACTGCTTTTGGGCTCTTTTGGCAACCCTAAACAAAAAAAGCAAGCAAGCAAACAAAAAACCCCAAAAAATAAAATAAAAAAGTAAACAAATTTGTTGTCAAGAATTCAAGTAGTACCCAGATAATGTATGAAGGGAAAGCCATCCTCTCTGCCCATTTCAGTAATAACCCCTCCATAGGCCATCTGTGTTGCCAGTCTTTGCTGTAATCCTGTACGTCAGTTACAGAACTTCATGTGTATACGTATACACAATGAGTCATAAAACCCACAACCACCTGGATCTGCTCTGTTTTAGACTTGCTTGTTTCAAAATCTACTCAGTGCATTTGCATTTTTCTTGCATCTTCTTCCTCATATGTAGCTCAGCAGCCTGTGACAGCTTCCAACAACTAGAGTTTGAATTCTCATAGAGACATAGTGAAAATTTCTGAAAGCCAGCCAGGCAGGTGTGCAATTGTCCTTAAGTATTTTGTAGCTTTTACACCATTAACGAAACTGAAAATGCAGGGTAGAGTGCTCAGTGCCAGCCAAAATATAAGATACCCTAGTGATTTTACTGGGTGCTGATCTTTTAGCCTCTGTCTTGGCCCTTCAGAGTATAGTTTGGCTCTTAAAGTGAGGCCACCTAGGTTGGAATTCTCACATTACCAATTTCAGTGTGACTGTGGCAAGTGGTAAGTGGCTTAACCTGTCTTTGCTTCACTTTCCTTATGTGCAAAATAGAGATAGAGTCACGCTGACCTTATAGCACTTTTTTTTTTTTTTTTTTTTTTTGACAGAGTCTCACTCTGTTGCCCAGGCTGGAATGCAGTGGCTTGATCTCAGCTCACTACAACCTGCATCTCCTGGGCTTAAGTGATTCTCGTGCCTCAGCTTCCTGAGTAGCTGGGGCTATAGGCATGCACTACCATGCCTGGCTAATTTTTGTATATTTTTAGTAGAGATAGGGGTTTCACCATGTTGGCCAGGCTGGTCTCGAACTCCTGACCTCAGCTAATCTGCCTGCTTTGGCCTCCCAAAATGTTGGGATTACAGGCGTGAGCCACTGTGCCTGGCCGAGGCTTCTTATAAGAATGAAAAGACACAATGATGTAAAGCACATAGTAGGTACTTAGCAGATATTAGCTATGAAGAATATTGTCATTATGGTAAATTATTACCACTTTTATTTAATAATTTCATCTTATAAATAAATCATCAGTTGGTCAGTTTTTTCTTTTTTTTAAAGACCCAACAACGGAGCCATCTGTATTCTGCTGTAGAGATATAAAGCATTCTTCCATGTAATGAGAATGTAACTCTCAATGAATCCTATTAGGAAGAAAAAAGCCTTCTGTATGGTTGGCATTCCTTCTTTCACCTTTGATGTGATTGTATCAATAAAAAGCAGAAACATAGGTGGGTGAATACATTTGTTGTTGCTCACATAACATTAAGAGCTGACTTGGTTTCTAGAGAACTATGAAAAATAATCTTGAAATGAAGAGTTTTTTTTTGTATTTGTAAATACAATGGAAATGCCTTGTGTTTGAATTCTTCAGTTAAACCCTTAAAGAGTCTGTTTGATAACATTTATGGTCTGATTAGTAAGAGGGTACATCGTAGAGTGATTGGAAATTCAGAAAATCAAGGAAGAAAATTAAAATTCTGTCAAATCCCAAAGGCGTGGCTTTTAACATTTTGGCATATTTTCAATACATTTTATGTATTTAAAACAATTTGGGATTATATGCCTTTTCAACCTTATAGGCCTATATTTTTCATTTACTAACTTGCTCTGTCATTAAATGTTCTTTTACAATATGCCTTTTCAACCGTATAGGCCTGTATTTTTCATTTACTAACTTGCTCTGTCATTAAATGTTCTTTTACAACACAATTTTTTTTTTCCAGATGGAGTTAGCGCTTGTCACCCAGGCTGGAGTGCAGTGGCGTGATCTTGGCTCACTGCAACCTCTGCCTTCCGGGTTCAAGCAATTCTCCTGCCTCAGTCTCCCAAGAAGCTGCGATTACAGGTGCTCACCACTATGCCTGGCTAATTTCTGCAGTTTTAGTAAAGACGGGGTTTCACCATGTTGGCCAGGCTGGTCTCGAACTCCTGGCCTCAGGTGATCCGCCCGCCTCAGCTGATCAGCCTCCTAAAGTGCTGGGATTACAGGCATGAGCCAGCGCACTGGGTCTTTTGCAACATGATTTTATTTTATTTTATTTTATTTTTTGGAGATAGAGTCTCACTCTGTCACCCAGGCTGGAGTGTAGTGGTGTGATCTTGGCTCACTGCAACCTCTCCCTCCTGGGTTCAAGTGATTCTCCTGCCTCAGCCTCCCGAGTAGCTGGGATTACAGGTGCGTGCCACCACACCTGTCTGATTTTTGTATTTTTAGAAGACATGGGGTTTCATCATGTTGGCCAGGCTGGACTCGAACTCCTGACCTCAGGTGGTCTGCCCGCCTCAGCCTCCCAAAGTGCTGGGATTACAGGTGTGAGCCACTGTGCCCAGCCACAACATGATTTTAAAAATAGCTGTGTGTTGTTCTAACATACGGATCTTCTATAACTGATTTAAACCCATTATATATTATGGAACATTTAGAGGTATTTCCAAGTTTTCGAGGTGGTGAACATCCATGAGGCTAAACCTATTTATGATGTATTCTATTTCCTCTGTAAGCAGTGTCCCCAACATTTCGTGTCATTTTTAAAATTATTTTCCAATGATATTTTGTTGTTCAATTTTTGATTTACTTATGCACTAGTGAGGGTGATCCTATTTACCCACTTTTCATATATTTAGTAGCAATTACTTGGTGTTTCTTTGTGAATTGTTTCTTAGGATCCTTATACATTTTGGTGAGAATGTTGGTCTTTTCTTGCAGTGGAAAGCTATTTATAACGGAGGGATATGAACTCTTTGTCAGTTATTACAATAATTTTCTTGTTTCAGTTGTTTGACCATGGCCAGCTTAAAGAATATTTATTGGACAAATGGCCGACAATATTTGAAAGAAAAGCATACTTTATTCCCTAGTACATAGCTCTTTACATTTTTTCATGTTCTTCTTAGTCATCTCTGTGTAAATAGTAGTCATATAATTTAGAGATTACTACATGAAAAGCATAGGTAGAGTTCTGTATTCTGACTTAAGAGTCATGTGTCTCATTCTGTTAAAGCTCTGCCTAAGAAGTGGAGTACAGTTCAAAAACCCCATTCCCAAGAAGTCAAATTGTTTAAAATAAATCACCACTTATGTGTGCTTGGGTCTGTTTCCCCCTCTGACCCCTTACTTGGATTTAAAATGATAAAATTAATAATTACTGTCTATCCAAGAATTGTGTTGGTCATCAAGACACCTAAGAAATTTTATGACCCCATAGGTACATGTCATCTGTGAACACCTGAAACTGTCCACATATTTAAGACCTACCCTACCCTACCAATTTGCCTTTCCCTCTGCCATCTTGAGAGGAAGCAATACTAAAGGACCTCTTCTCTGACCCCCACCTTTTCCCTGTCTCCTTGGCAGCTGCTTCTTAAGATCTTCCTGGGTGCTCTCCTCTCCTACCTTTGTTCAGCACACTTACCAAGGCCCCCCATGTGGTCAGGGCTGCCAGGCAGTTCTCTCCAACCACCCAGGCCACACTGGAGAAAATCAGTAATGTGCGTCTTCTCTGGGTCTGGCATTCAATTGTTACACCACAGATATTTAAGAACCCCTTATGTTCAAGGCCATATGGCTACAAAAATTAGCAAAATAGGGGTTTGACCTGAAAGAGGCAAATACCCTTGGGGGACACAGACAAGTAGGCAGGCAATGGCTGTCTCAGGGACAAATATTTCAAGGCTTATTTTATAGTGTTTTAAGAAAGGAGGGGGACAGGAGAGACAGTGGTTGTGTCTCTGTGTCCTAGCCACTTGCATACTGAGGCCTTCACCTGCCCTCCCTGTTCCATCTGCTAAGAGAGTGGAAGTACTATCAGCTGAGTTTTTACCAATACGTGATGTGGTACAGTGGTCAAGAGCAGAAACTAGAAATTGGTCAGATCTGGGGTCAGAAATGGGAAATGCCATCAGCAGATTTTTAGGCAAGTGACTTGAACCTCTGAGCCTCAGTTTCCTCATCTGAACAGTGGGGACAATGCCTTCCTGTGGGCTGTGATGATGGGTAAATGAGATTAATAATAATGCCAGTTACAGGGATAGCACTCACTACCTACCAGGTTTATGTTGTCTCATGCATGGAAGCAGCCTCCTCCAGATCATTAATGCTGAATAAATGGAATTGGTCTGGCCACCCTTGAGAACAGAAAAGAACTGACAAAGAAATAGTCTTGTCAGACACTCTGCCTGGTTTCCTGGTGGTGAGAGGTGTTGCCAAGATGTGCCCTTTGAAGGTGGGTGGGGCCATAGTGAGCGAACTCCTTCTCCAGATTTCAGCAATGCAGACCGGAAGGTGAACATGCCCTGCACGGGTCTGGCAGCAAGCGTCTCCCCCGTCTCCTCACAGGATGGACCTGACAGCTTACGCTGAGCTGCTGAAAGAATCCGGCAACCAGGTTCTTAAGAATGGGAACTTCTCTTTGGCCATCAGAAAGTACGATGAAGCCATCCAGATTCTCCTGCAGTTATACCAGTGGGGGTAAGTGTTTGCATTTTCACCTCATCTTTTCTTTTTCAGTACATGGGACTCTGTTCCTTATGATTTCTTTTCATTTCTTATCGTTCCACCCTGTTTCTGTTTTCTTTATCGCTCACTTCCTATTTATCTTCTCTGCATTGTCAGCTTAGAAGTGAACAGGGATTGTGTAAGAAGGGAAATAGAAAGTGAAACATAGAGGACTGTTGATAAACATAACAAAACTTCCCGTTCTGGCTGGCTAGGGGTCAGATTTAATGGGATGGCTGAAGTCTTCGAACAAACCTCTTCGTTGTCATTCATTTCATCTTCTTTATTATCTATGCCATTTACTCCGTGGCCACAGCGCACACCCCGCCGGGCACTAAGGTTCACTTTCTCTTTCCTTGCCCCTTCAGCTTCTTACAGACCTGTTCTCAAACATTGTAGTATCACAACATGCTTAAACATTGCTGAGGACCCTAAAGAGCGTCTTCTGTTTATGTAGGCTGTAGCTGTCAATACAGTATGGTAGAACTTAAAACTGATAAAAAAATAAAATATGTATTTATTTAAAAATATTGGCCGGGTGCGGTGGCTCATGCCTGTAATCCCAGCACTTTGGGAGGCTGAGGTGGGCAGATCACGAGGTCAGGAGATCGAGACCATCCTGGCTAACAGGGTGAAACTCCATCTCTATTAAAAATACAACAAATTAGCCGGGTGTGGTAGTGGGCACCTGTAGTCCCAGCTACTCCGGAGGGTGAGGCAGGAGAATAGCGTGAACCCGGGAGGCGGAGCTTGCAGTGAGCCGAGATTACGCCACTGCACTCCATCCTGGGCGACAGAGCCAGACTCCGTCTCAAAAAAAAAAAAAAAAAAAAATCAATAAATTTGCTGGGTAGAGTGGCTCAAACCTGTAATCCCAGCACTTTGGGAGGCCGAGGCGGTCAGATCACCTGACTTCAGAAGTTCAAGACCAGCCTGGCCAACATGGTGAAACCCCATCTCTACTAAAAATACAAAATTAGCTGGGCGTAGTGGCGCACGCCTGTAATCCCAGCTACTTGGGAGGCTGAGGCAGGAGAATCGCTTGATCGTGGGAGGCAGATGTTACAGCGAGCCGAGATCGTGCCATTGAACTCTGGCCTCGGTGACAAGAGTGAAACTCTGTCTCAAAAATAAATAAATAAATATATCAGTAAATCTATTACATGTTGTATTTTTAAAGTATATTTTCCAAAACAAAAACTTGTACATTTTTGTAAATCTCCTTCTTAATGTCTTGTCTCCACAGAAGACAGCTGGCTTCTTACATCTGTATTCAGTCTGTTGCAATATCACATGTCATATGGCTTCTGGAAAACTCCCTGTGTGAGTGTGAGGGAATGAGTATGAACAAGGCACATTATGTCTTACTTATTGTATTAGTTTCCTGTTGCTGCTGTAACAAGTTACCACCAATTTAGGGCTTAAAGCAATACAAATTTTTTCTCTTGCAATTCTGAAGATCAGAAGTTCTAAATGAGTCTAATGGGGCTAAAATCAAGGTGTTAGCAGGGCTGGTTCTTTGTGGAGGCTCTGAGGGGGAGAAGGCACTTCCTTGCCTTTCTCAGCTTTGAGTGGCAGTGTGTATTCTTTGGCTTGTGGCTCCTTCCTTTATCTTCAAAGCTTATCATTCCAATCTCTGCTTCTGTCATCACCTTGCCTTCTCCTCAGCTGTGCTTCTGTCTCCCTCTGTCTCTCTCGATCATAGGGACCCTTGTGATTTTATCATAATTCAGGATAATCTCCTATTCCTAAAATGCTTAAATTGATCACATCTGCTACATCATTTGTTAATCACAAAAGTTTGTCTTTTTCCATAAAAAGAACAGTATTTGGGGGCCATTACTCAGCTTACCACAACTGTGAAAGTATTTTCACCTTGTGGATCACCTGCAGTGGCCTTGAGGGTCCCCAGAAGTTCCCAGATCATCCTTTTGGAACAGCTGCAGTAGAGCGAGCAGATGTTGGCATCTGTAGGGTGCACACAACCTAAACTTGTGCTAGGAAATGGCACCAAATTAAATTACTGAAACATGGCTCCACCTCCCCCTCCCATCTCCTTGATGTCTACACTCTAGTTGAGGTTGAGTTGAGTGTAATTAGCTTGTGTCTGTAGTTTCTGCAGTTCTGCCTTGTCCTGGTACATATCAGAATTGTGTCAGAGCTGGGTCTAGAGATCCTCGATCAAGGCAAACATTCAGCTTTCTTAGAAAGAGGTAGTATTGTGTAGTGTTTATGGTTGTAGACTGACCCCACACTATGTGTGTTCAAAGCTCAGCTCCACCACTTACTGTGTGACCCCTACTGGGACTTCTGCCTGGACCCTCATGTTGCCTTTTGTGGGACCTTCCTGACACTGTTCCCCTTGCCCATCACCTGCTGCTGGCCTTCCTGCCACAGCTAGCTAACACTGAGACTCAGGTGCATGTGATTTACAGCGTACTTGCAGGAGAAAGGGGACTGAGGGAGGCAGGATGGCACAAGGAAGGCTCTAAGCAGGGATGGTGTCTAAACCAAGCAAGATTTGCCTGATCCCATAGGCAGCTCTGGAGCATGAATCATACTGCAGAGCTGGTTCCATCTTGAGGCAAGGAGGTTAACCTTTTGATTCTCATATCAGTCAGTCACTGGTTTTAGGCTGTCTGGCTCCCGGCAGTCATCCTAGGGAGTGGGCTATATTAGTCTGCTTGCGCTACCATAACAAAATAGCACAGACTGGGTGGCTTAAACAACAGAAATTTATTTTTCAAAGTTCTACAGGCTGGGAAGTCCAAGATCAAGCTGCCCCCTGTGAGGGCTGTCTTCCTGGCTTGTAGATGGTTGCCTTCTCACTGTGTCACGTGCAAAGAGGAGAGAGCAAGCTCTCCAGTGTCTCTTCTTATTCCATTGTGAGGACTCCACCCTCATGACCTCAGCTAAACATAATTACCTCCCAATGGCTCCATGTTCAAATATTGTCACATTGAGGGTTAGGGCTTCAACCCAGGGATTTTTTTTTTTTTTTTTTGAGACAGAGTCTCGCTCTGTCTCCCAGGCTAGAGTGCAACGGCACGATCTCGGCTCACTGCAAGCTCCGCCGCCTCCCGGGTTCACGCCATTCTCCTGCCTCAGCCTCCCGAGTAGCTGGGACTACAGGCACCTGCTACCACGCCTGGCTAATTTTTTGTATTTTTAGTAGAGATGGGGTTTCACCGTGTTAGCGGGATGGTCTTGATCTCCTGACCTTGTGATCCGCCCGCTCGGCCTCCTAAAGTGCTGGGATTACAGGCATGAGCCACTGTGCCCGGCCTACCCAGGGATTTTTTTTTTTTTTTTTGGCAGTTGGGGTTGGGGGAAGTTCAGTCCCTAGTATGGGTCTAACTTCCTGGGGAGAGGGTAGCTCTCATTAGGCTGAGGATAAATCTCTGGAGAACAGGGTGCTGAGAACCTCTAGCTGCAGCCAACAGACATTGCAGCTGGGAATGGCTGCACTGGCCAGAGTGTCTGGGATGGACACCATGGCATCTCTTACACTTGCGGTCACTGCTCCCTTGCTGATCCCTCACTGCCTGACCCCACTGCCTCCTGTGTGCTTCTGGGGCCTCATCCCTTCACCTAGAGGGAATGTTGGGCCATGAAAGAAGCCAGACACAAAACATCGAGGGTGGGGACAGTAATGGAGGTGATTTTTCCTTTGTTTATTAATATTTTTGTGCTTGTCTGCATTATCTACAGTGATTTTTGTATTATTCTACAGTGATTTGTATTATTTTTACGATTAAGATTTTTTTTTCTTTTTTTGAGACGGAGTCTTGCTGTGTTGCCAGGCTGGAGTGCATTGGTGCGATCTTGGCTCACTGAAATCTCCTCCTCCTGGGTTCAAACGATTCTCCTGCCTCAGCCTGCCGTGTAGCTGGGACTACAGGTGCACCCCACCACACCCAGATCATTTTTTTGTATTTTAGTAGAGATGGGGTTTCACCATGTTGGCCAGGATGGTCTCGAGCTCCTCGCCTCGGCCTTGGCCTCCCGAAGTGCTGCGATTACAGGCATGAGCCACTGCGCCTGGCCTATTTAATATCTTAATTATGTAATCCCAGCACTTTGGGAAGCTGAGGCAGGCGGATCACGAGGTCAGGAATTCGAGACCATCCTGGCCAACATGGTGAAACCCCATCTCTACTAGAAATACAAAAATTAGCCGGGTGTGGTGGTGTGCGCCTGTAATCCCAGCTACTCGGGAGGCTGAGGCAGAAGTGCTTGAATCCAGGAGGTGGAGGTTGCAGTGAGCCGAGATTGCACCACTGCATTCCAGCTTGGGCGACAGAGTGAGACTCTGTCTCAAAGATATTAAATAAAAAAGAAGTCATAAGGCTTGCTTTTTTTATTTGTGTGTCTTATATTCCATTGGTAGCTGGGCTTCTCTTGACATATTGTGGTTTGCTTTGAATTTTCCTTTTTCTTCTGGCCTGGTTTCAGCATTAACTTGCAGCTATATTACCTCTAGACCAAGGCCAGAGCCATCCCTGCCCTGCTGCGCTTTAAAGGGCCCTCCTTTGGCCATCTTCCAGCTGTGCCCCTCCTCACAGGCAGGAGTCTGTGGGGCCAGGGCCATACTCACCCAGAGTTCTTGCATCCCCTTTGGTCTACACTGTGGGCACCAAGACTATGGAATTCCCTGCCTTATAGGCCCTGCTCCCAGGGCCTGCACAGGCCTCTTACCTGAAGCCGATTCTTCTGAGGGCTGGCAATGGAGATGAAATGATTATGCGTGGAGATCAGTGAGAGATGGAACCAACCTGTTGAGAACAATTGTCATTAAAAGACGGGAGCAGAGTATTTGGGAGTGAGGAAGGACAGATTTATATATTGTAAATGTTCCAGGCTCTTCTGGGGTCTGGGAGACTGATCTGATAAGCATGAATGAGTCATTTCCTGCTGAAACACCCTTCCTGATGGCAGCAGCCAGCACCGAATGGGGGGACTTCACAGACTGTTTTCTGTATTTGCAGAACCATGACAGACCACCGGTTTGTTCTTACAGGGTTCCCCCGAGGGACTTGGCTGTGCTGCTGTGCAACAAATCAAATGCATTTTTCAGCCTTGGGAAGTGGAATGAGGCATTTGTTGCTGCCAAGGAATGTCTCCAATGGGATCCAACCTACGTGAAGGTATGGGGTGGCAGGGTGAAGGTGTGGGGAGATGACTTGAGAGTATTGGGGTGGTGGATGAAGGTATGAAAGGATGAGAGAAAGTGTGGGGCAGTGGCACCTGGGGGTGGCAGCTGCTGCCTCCTTCCTTTTAGCCTGCCTCTTTCCATTCCTTTTAAAAGTGGAAATGCTAGGAGTTCTTCTAGATCTCTTTGCATCTTCAGACAGATGCCCATGGGGCATGTGATCGTTATCTGGAGAAGAGTAAAAACAAGGATCGCCTAGTGTTGAAATGCACTTTGTAGGAACAGCAGAGCTTGGCCTCCTAGTGGATGGAGCACAATGGAGATCACAGAGGAACTTGTTTTGTTCTGATATAGTTACACCCAAACTCATAATCTGTGCATGTTCTTTGCCGTTCGCAAGTTTCATCTGAGCAAAGCTTTACTTCAAATGCAAGCTGGGTGGGTGACACAAAACCAATTTTTCAGAAGGCATTTCTTATAGTAGAAACCAGCTCTTCAGAGAGATCATGGAGTTTGAGAGGCCACTAAGACCCTTTAAGATTGTTAACAAAGGTCAATAAACATCATTTGATTGTTTTTTTCATCAGAAATGCCCTGAGTGCCACTCTTCATGGCACCTTTACTGTTCTTGGTGCCTCAAGGCAGACAAAAGGAGCAGAAGACTCATCCCAGCTCTTGAGTAGTTTGCATTCAATCTGGGGAGAAAAAGAGCATTACATTCAGAGGCCTTAAATTCAATAGCCACTCTGGAGCATCTGAAGCAACACATAATGTGTGACTGCTAGAAACAAAATACAATGGAAAGGGAGTGGTGGAGGTTTGACCTATAGAGTACTTTAACTTTAAGAGAGGGATTTGGATATTTTACATAATAAGTAGACACTGACTCTTAAACTTCTTATTGGAAGATGAATATTTTAGAACAAGCTCGTCCAACCCCTGGCCCAGGACAGCTTTGAATGTGGCCCAACACAAATTCATAAACTTTCTTAAAACATTGAGATTTTTTTTTGCGGTTATTTTTTTAAAGCTTATCAGCTATTGTTAGTGTCAGTGGATCTTATAAGTAGCCCAAGACAATTCTTCTTCCAATATGGCCCAGGGAAGCCAAAAGATTGGATACCTCTGCTTTAGAATTTATTGACTAGTTTTGAAAATGGGAGTGCATTCCTGGGAAATTTCTTCCCAAAGGTATTTTAGGATATTCCCAATCCTCTCGCTGGGACAGTATTAATATTTGGGTTTTGCCCAAATCCCGGAAGTGGAGGCTGTGACTGTGGCCCAAGGGACTTGATGCTCTTACATCAAGGGGCTTCTTCCTTGATTGGCCAAACCTGCAGCAGCCCCTGACAGCACAGCAACCAGGGCCACTTCCTAGTTCTTACCCAGAACTCCTGGGAGTCTCTCTCCATCCTCTCTCCCCTTCCCCACCGCAATTGTCCTCTACAGGCAAGGCAAAAAATTTTCCCTCTACCTTCTTTTGGTTCAGTGGCTGAGGCCTTGCAAATCAGATTGACAAGAGACAGATTAACAGGAGAAAAGCACACAGATTTCATTTGATGTTCACTTTTATGTGTCAAAGGAATCTTTCTAGAAGAGAGGTAAAGCTCCAAAAAATGTGGACAGGCCTGAGATCTTCTATGATATTTTTAATAAAGAATAATAAATTGTGGGGATGCGACAAGATAAAGGAAAAGAGTTTTAGGTGTCTAGGGGCTGCAAACTGTGGGAAGGTGTATATATGTGGGAACGTAATGGAAGATAAGGGGCTATCTTAGCAAGGTTTGTTCAGGCCAGTCTTGGTGCTCAATTTCTCTCTTCTTCATGGCCATAAAACTTCCCTGGGAGAGAAGATTTATGGCAGTCCTCATTTCTTCAGAGTTTCTGCTTTTTAATCAGTTAAGTGAAGCTCAGGGGAGGCTTCTTTTTGCATCTGTTGAATCTCAGATACCTTCAGCTCGAAATAATCCTTATGCCAAAGTGGCATATTTTAGGGTGGCATATTCTGATCCCCTTCATCTTCCTCAAAAAAAAAAAAAAAAAAAAACAAAAAACCTTGAATCTGAGGAAGGCAAAGAAATGGGAGATTATCAGCTTGCCTAGTTAGAAAAAACGAAACACACTTTTTTTCCTCCTCTCTTTGATTGTTATCTGAGGTCTTTAGACTTTCAAAATGAAAGTTAAAACAAATCATTAAATAGCCAGAAATTTGGTGTTACGTGGAGTTTTAAAGTACTTCCTTTTTTATGAACCCAGTTGGTGAACACCTGTTATCTTTTTTTTTTTTTTTTTTTTTTGAGACAGGGTCTTGCTTTGTCACCCAGGCTGGAGCCTCACCTCGTGGGCTCATGTGATCCTCCTCCCTCCGCCTCTGGAATAGCTGGGACTACAGGCTTGCACCACCATGCCCAGCTAATGAAAACAAATTTTTTTTTTGTAGAGACAGGGTCTCACTATGTTGCCCAGGCTGGTCTTGAACTCCTGGGCTCAAGCAGTCCTCCTGCCTTGGCCTCCCAAAGTGCTGGAATTACAGGCTAGAGTCACTACACCCGGCTTTCTGTTATCTGAGACAGAAAATTGTTTTGGTAGATCCCTGATGCTGATTCAGGTGATCAACGTGGGGTAGGCAATATCATTTTATTCCCATTCAAGAGTCATATTATTTGTATATAGGCAAAACTAGACCATTTTCTTCTATTGATCATTGTAATTTTCTTCTTTCTATAGAAATCAAATATTTCTTTGGCCTCTCGTGAATATTGCTTATAATGTAGAACTCAGTAAATCTCAATGTTTGTCATTACAATTTGTTTTCTTACGTACCCAGTGGAAATTGTGTTTACTTTGAAAGGGGCAGGAAAAACACCTTTGTTTTCATGTCAGTCTCATTCTTTTCCTGAACACTAATCAAAGGATTATTTTCATTCTTTTGTTCTGGCCCAAGCTGTGACTTGAAGTATGAATTAATAAATAAGGCCAGGTGCAGTGGCTCACTTGCACTGCACCCCGGCTTCATAATCCCAGCAGTTTGGGAGGCCGAGGCAGGAAGATGCTTGAGGCCAGGAGTTCAAGACCAGTTTGGGCAATATAGCAAGACTTTGTCTCTACAAAAAATGGAAAAATTATCTGGGCATGGTGGTGCACACCTGTAGTCCCAGCTACTTGGGAGGCTATGATGAGAGGTTAGTTTGAGCCCAGGAGTTAGAGGGTAGCAGTGAGCCAGGATCATGCCACTACGCTCCAGCCTGGGTGATAGGGCAAGATCCTGTCTCAATCAATCAATCAGTCAATAACAAACCAACCAACCAGAGACATAATTGAAAGCAGACCTTCTTCTCTCTGTGTCATATGTTAGATGCTATGTCAGTCATGGATTTGAAAGTGATTCTTTTCTTGGCAGTTAAATGACAGGAGCAATGTGGCACAGAATATAATGTGGAAACCCTGTATCCAGTGTTGGTTAGAAATCCATGTTTACATAGAAGTAAGACAGGATATAAGTCTGTTGCCCAGGCTGGAGTGCAGTAGCATGACTGTAGCTCACTGTAGCCTCTATCTCCTGGGCTCAGGTAATCCTCTCACCTCAGCCTCCTGAGTAGCTGGGACTACAAGGTATGTGCCACTATACCCAGCTAATTTTTATTTTCTTTTTAGTAGAGACAAGGTCTCACTATGTTGCCTAGGCTGGCCTCCAACTCCTGAGCTCAAGCGATCCTCCTGCCTTGATCTCTCGGAATGTTAGGATTACAGGCATGAGCCACTGTGCCCAGCCAGAAGTCAGACTTTTAGAGTTGGATTTCCCATGTTGCCAGTTTTGCTTTTTCTTTCACCAGCAGGTTAAAGGAGATGTGGTACATAACAGTTTTGCTTTTTATCCTGTTCCAGGGATACTACCGAGCTGGTTATTCCTTGCTAAGGTTGCACCAGCCTTACGAAGCCGCTCGCATGTTTTTTGAGGGTCTGCGACTTGTGCAGAGAAGCCAAGACCAGGCACCGGTTGCTGATTTCCTTGTTGGAGTCTTCACCACTATGAGCAGTAAGTTGGAACTGGGGAGACTTTTTGTAAAGTCCTTGCTATTTTATTGAAATAGCTCCTGGGGACTCAGGCTCATGGGGAGATAATTTCTGGGTGTTTCTTTGTGGCTGATTTATGCAGTTTAATGAATCTAGTTCACACATTAGAAAGCATTTTGGATGCTTCGGTGGCTTCTGCCTTTGTGAAAACAATGAAGTCCTTTTCGCATAAATGACTAAAACTTTGAGAGTTTGGTTTCAGACTTTTTTTTTTTTTTTGAGACAGAGTCTTACTCTGTCACCAGGCCGGAGTGCAGTGATGTGATCTTGGCTCACTGCAAGCTCTGCCTCCCGGGTTCAAGTGATCCTCCTGCCTCAGCCTCCCGAGCGGCTGGGATTACAGGCACACGCCACCACACTGGGCTATTTTTTTGTATTTTTAGTAGAGATGAGGTTTCGCCATATTGGCCAGGATGGCCTTAATCTCTTGACCTCGTGATCCGCCCACCTTGGCCTCCCAAAGCGCTAGGATTACAGGTGTGAGCCACCCTGCCCGGCTGGTTTCAGACTTCTTAAGTGTTTTGTGTTGCTATTCATAGGGGTTTCCGTATTTATACTACTCGCCTGATGTGACTTTTGCTCTTTCCGGTAATTTTTCTTTTTCTTTCTTTTTTTTTTTTTGAGACGGATTTTCACTCTTGTTGCCCAGGCTGGAGTGCAATGGCACGATCTTTGCTCACTGCAACCTCTGTCTCCCAGGTTCAAAGGGTCTCCTGCCTCAGCCTCCTGAGTAGCTGGGATTACAGGCGCCTACCACCCCGCCCGGCTAACTTTTTGTATTTTTAGTAGAGATGGGGCTTCACCATGTTGGCCAGGCTGGTCTTAAACTCCTGACCTCAATCCACCTGCCTTGGCCTCCTAAAGTGCTGAGATTACAGGCGTAAGCCACCATGCCTGGACTTTCCTGTACTTTTTCACATGTATTTTTCCAGTCTATTGAGAAAATATTTGTTTGCTATGAAGATGACCTGGAAGGGCCGATGGCGGGTCCTGTGAAAGCTGATAATGGGTGCTCCATGTCAGGGTCGTGAAGCTCACTACCTGGCACTGCAGAATCAGCGGAGGACCCAAGTGTTCAGCCTAGCAGGGAGGGGAAGCTTTTGTGTCACTGCATTAAGTTACTACTCTAATGACCTGGCCTAAGACATAGCTTTGTCGGTGGCCCAGATCAGGCAAAACCAGAAACTGGTAAAGCACAGTGTAATAAACTTCACTCCTTGGCAGTGATGGTGCAGTCTAAAGTCCTGCCAATACCTAGGCTGTTGTTTTTAAATATGGTGTTTGATCAAATTTAAGTTGCACTAAGATGTGCTATTAATTTATGCTCTGCCAGTGAAAGACAACATTGATTGTAAGACATCCTGATTTCAGAGATATTAGAATATGAAAAATGGCACATGTTAGAATTTCTGAAAAATGGTCTTTGGTTTTTAAATATGGGGAAACCACAGCTGACAATGGATAGACTGTTATCAATCAAACTGTTCCCATTGCAGTTGTGGGAAAGCAACTTCTGTGGTCTGTAGGTGGAATCTCACAGATTTTGACAAGTTTGGTACAGAGAGGGGACTAGAGTAGTAGCAGGCAGTGGGAAGGAGTTAGAGGCAGGTGCAGCCATGTCCCCTAGACAGGGAAGTGGAAAGTCTCTAGATAGGTGCTGATGGGTCACAGCTCTTCAGTCAGTCTTTTGCCAACAGTAGCCAGGGCTGGCTTCATTTTCTTTCAAACCCAATGACTTGGCCTGCACTTCTCTGCATCTTTTTTTTGAGACGGTGTCTTGCTCTGTGGGCCAGGCTGGAGTGCAGTGGCGCAATCTAGGCTCACTGCAACCTCTGACTCCCAGGTTCAAGCGGTTCTCCTACCTCAGCCTCCTGAGTAGTTGGAACTACAGGTGTGCACCACCACCACGTTTGGCTAATTTTTGTATTTTTAGTAGAGATGGAGTTTCACTATGTTAGCCAGGCTGGTCTCGAACTCCTGACCTCAGGTGATCCACCTGCCTTGGCCTCCCAAAGTGCTGGGATTACAGCCTTGAGCCACTGCCCCCGGTTTCTCTGCATCTTTTATATTTTTTTTGAGATGGAGTTTCACTCTTTTCGCCCAGGCTGAAGTGCAATGGCGCGATCTCTGCTCACTGCAACCTCCGACTCCTGGGTTCAAGCGATTCTCCTGCCTCAGCCTCCCTAGTAGCTGGTATTACAGGCACTGCCACCACATCCAGCTGATTTTTGTTTTTTTAGTAGAGATGGGCTTTCACCCTGTTGGCCAGGCTTGTCTCAAATTCCTGACCTCAGGTGATCTGCCCACCTTGGCCTCCCAAAGTGCTCAGATTACAGGTGTGAGCCACTGCACCCGGCCCTCTGCATCTTTTAAATGTCACTATTCTGTCAGAAGCCAGGCTGGAGTTATGGGAATTCCAAACAACTGCTTCTTGATGACTGCCCCTTAAGATAACTTGGGTGGTTTTCATTCTGCCCCCAACCTGAAACGGGGCAGTTAACAGGACTTCTTAAGATGATGCAGCCAATACTTTACCAAAGTACTCCTTTTTGGAAGGTAAAGAAATTGTCGTCGCCCAGTTTCTAAATTTTGAAAAATATATTTATGGGAAACTTTGTATCATTTCATATAGTATGCATTTGTTTTGATATTTACTTATTTTTTGAAATTAATAACCTTGGAAGAGGTGCCAAGTTATTCTGAGTCTTGACCTGTCCCCTTGGACATTCTTATCCATGAATTTGAGAAATATGGTTGGAGGATCACCAGGTGCAATAGGTCGATGGGCCACCAGGTCAGAAGAATGTGTATTGATGACAAGAGTTGGTAGATCTGGGTTCCAGTCTTGTTTCTTGTCATGAACTAACTGCATGATATGCCATGAAACCTATCTTCATTTGTCATAGTTTCTAATGTTTTGGGTAACAATATTTGTCACATTTTTCTTAAAGGAAGTGAGTTTTGTAACTTAAGCTTCCATTTCCTCCTCTATAAGTGGAGATAATAGGCACTTCCTTAGTGGTTTATTTGAGGTATTGAATATAAGCACATATCACTGGGCTTGGCAACTAGAAAGGCAAAGCGAATGTTAATTATCCTGCCTAACTCTTAGGGGATTGATTTTATGATGAACTGAAAATAATTGCCACTTGTACCAATTATAAAGGACTTCATACTACTTTGAAAATGCCTTTCTTTAGGGTATCTTTAATTTACCATTTGTCTATGTGTGAACTTAATTGGAGGACCTTTTCCCAAATGCTGTAGACTTTCCCCACATTAAAATCCCTAAATTATGAAACTTTCTTTTAGGTGACTCCATTGTTTTGCAAAGTTTCTTGCCTTGCTTTGATCATATTTTCACAACTGGATTCCCAACAGAAGTGTGGCAATCTGTAATAGAAAAGTTGGCGAAGAAAGGATTATGGCATGTAAGTAAAAGGAGATGGCTCTCATGGGGAGAGTACATTCTTGATGAAATGATTCCTTTCCATTGGCATTGAGGGATTGTAATTTATTATTTGTTGATCTTGATGCCAGGGTAAATTTTTAACTAGGATATCATTAAAGATGAAAAGTCTTTGAGATAGATTAATTAGCCAGTTTCCATTTATTTTTAAAAATGGGAAAAACGCTTAGATCTGTGTCTCCACTGTCATCAAAGAAATGTAAAGTACAGATGCTAATGGTAATATGGAATGAGAAAAACAAAGCTGTGTGTTCATTTTCACAATCCTTTTAAATACTGCTTTAGCTAGTGTGTGCCCGGATGACCTATCTGGGCTGCTCACAAGGGTTCCCATGTGGTTTTGAGGGACTGCTAACATTTGGGTAGTGGCTAAGTGAGGTTGTAGGACCTGAACCCAGGGCCAGGAATCCATGGAATGGAGGAGTGGGTGGACTGTGGAGGTCTGGGCTTCAGTGTCACACAGATGTGTCCTTGAATCAGAATCCCCCACTTACTATTTTGGGCTAATTACTTCCCATTTGAGTCTTATTTCCTCATTTGTAAGTTGCATTATATAAACCTATTTCTTCAGAGTTTTGGTAAGAATCAGAAATAATGGACAAGAGCACCTATCAGGTAACGTTTGTGGAAGGTTTACAGTGCCAGGCATTGAGCTGAGGGGTTTTATAATACCTGGCATATTCTAAGTGCCCAGTGAATAGTAGTCGTCATTGGTGATAGGCTATAAGTGCTCATGAGAATGGGCTGGCCAAGCTACGAATTTGGTTAGAACAGCCCTGCTGGGCTTTCAAAAGTTGGGCAGTCCAGAAAAGTCACCAAAAACAAGGGCAACCTATTAAGGACTCCTGATCCTAGCAGGTTGGATGACTTTAGAATAGACAATTCTTAAATTTTGGGCAAGGTAATGGATTCTGTTGGAAATCTAATGAAATCTGTGGGGCTCTCTTGTCATGCACTGACAATTATGTGTATAGTTTCAGGGGGTTCATGGGAAACCTCCTGGAGTCCAGCCGTGGGCTCCCTGAAGCTTACCCCTGTATTAAAAAATCTTGGGAGGGCAGGCAGCAGGGTTGAGGAAGGCAGACTGAACTCTTGGGGAACCAGTAGTCAGAAATTCAGGGTCCCATTAAAAGACATTTGAGATATTTTCTCTTGGGATAAGGTAGCTGGCGTAAGAGATTTATAAGGATCCTTCCAGCTTTATTTTTTAAAAAGTTTTGAAATTCTGTGATTCCAAGTGCTAGGGTAGATCTGTGAGCAGGAGGCCTTAGGCCTCATTAGCAGGAAGATAGTTTAATTTACTGCACTCAGGGAAAGAACCTTTCCTCTCTTCCCAGTGTGGGGTGGACATGAATAGAGCTCCATGGCCTAGGCAGAGAATGAGAGAATGGGAGACAGGCAACTCCTAATAGATTATTATCCCAGCCAGTCAAGGGAGGGCCCAGGAATCCAGCCCAAGTGGCAGGTCCAACATCCTACCTGCAGTGAGGCTCTGGTAATTCCCAAATACTACAGACAGAAGCATCTTTTAAAAGGCCAGCAATCTGCCCACTAGAATGCTGAACTTATCATGTGGGGTTGAGTGTGGGCAGCGAGGCTTGTTTAGGGCAAAAAGTTAAGAATGGGCATCACAGAGGTTGCAGTGAGCTGAGATTGCACCACTGCACTCTAGCCAGGGCAACAAGAGTGAGACTCTGTCTCAAAAAAAAAAAAAGAATGGGTATCAATCTGAAAGAAACTAGAAGTGAGATGTGGCCATGGGCTCAGTTCCTGTGGTCCTAAGTCCACTGGCAAAAGCCATACATGAGAGAGGTTGGAGCTGAGACTGGGTCTCCAGTCATGGTCATAACAGAGCCGGGAATTCTTAGACCTGTTAGCATACCTGAATGATCTCAGTAGGGGCTTCTTAAGATGTGCTGTGAGACCTGTGAAAACTGGCTTAACTTCTCTGGGATTTAGTCTCTTCAGCAACTTTAGATAGGGTCAGTAGTTTAACAACTGGGTCTCTGAAAAGAAAAGGTCCCGATTTGTAGCATTTGCTAACTTTGGTAGTATAAATACTCTCACCATGGCCAATTTCCAGCTACTAATATGACATACAAGACTTGGAGTTAGGAGGAGATGTGCATCATCAACTCAGTAGCTGATAGGAGCCGGCTGCAGCACACCATTGACAGGGTCTAATGGGCTCCAAGTACTTGGGGCTTTTAAAACGCTGATGTGAGGAATAATTGATTGGGATGGGATATTTCTAAAGGATTTGAGTCTTCCACTTGCTAAGCCTTAAGAACTTGGCAGGGAATTACTCTTTTTTTTTTAAAATCTCATTGCAACTATGCTGTGAAATGCTGCATAACATCATCTGCTCCTGTCCTCAGCAGGCTTTGAGGAAGTGTGGAGGGGCCTTAGTCCTCAGCAGGAACAGGAAGTTGGCTAGACAGAGACTTTAATTGTCACAGCAATTAGCTGAAAAACTTGGCAAGCACTTCAAAAAAAGACAAGGCTAGAGAGTGTTTTTTTTTTTATTTGCTTGTTTTAAAGCTTAAAATAACTTTTTTGCTTTAATAACCTATGTGGAGAACATTATTATTCCAGCCTTTTCTGTCTTCTCCCACCAGTCATTTCTGCTTCTGTCAGCAAAAAAAGACCGATTACCAAGAAATATTCATGTCCCAGAGTTATCACTGAAAAGTCTCTTTGAGGTAAGGTGATATATCTATCTATCTATATCTATGTATATATATATGTTTTGTTTTGTTTTGTTTTGTTTTGAGACTGAGTCTCGCCCTTTCGCCCAGGCTGGAGTGCAGTGGCATGATAGCTCACTGTAACTTCCTCCTCCCGGGTTGAAGCAATTCTCCCTGCCTCAGCCTCCCGAATAGCTGGGATTACAGGCGCCTACCACAATGCCCGGCTAATTGTTGTATTTTTTGGTAAAGATGGGGTTTCGCCATGTTGGCCTGGCTGGTCTCGAACTCCTGACCTCAGGTGATCAGCCACCTTGGCCTCCCAAAGTGCTGGGATTATAGGCGTGAATCACTGTGCCTCGCAAGGCGATTTCTTGAAACATACACTTCCTTGTGTCTTGTACTTTCTCCTTCAGCTGCCTTACCACAAATTTGTTATTTATAATAACCCTAGGCTTGGACCACAGCTAATCCAAGTTTTACTGATTCCATACTTTATGGGTAAAGGAGTTTGAAGCTTCATATTGATTAGTGACTTCCATAATTTGTCCTGTGTGTTTTTTTTCCCCAGAAATACGTTTTCATTGGACTTTATGAGAAGATGGAACAAGTGCCCAAGTTAGTCCAGTGGCTCATCTCCATTGGTGCAAGTGTTGAGACTATAGGACCGTATCCCCTTCATGCCCTCATGCGACTCTGTATCCAAGCCAGTGAGTCTTCTCCCAGTTTTCCACCCTCCAAGCTGCCCTTCTAGCCTAGTTCTGGAACTCTGTTGAGCTCAAGTGAAACGAGAATTAAGTCACTTGAATGCAGACCATTTGAATATTCAAATGATCTGATTATTCAAATGAATGAAGCAGCAGGAAAATAGTATCATTTTTATCTTTCCTGGCACCTAGTAGCTGCAGGAGGTCCAAACGGAAAGGATTCTGTGATTCTAGACAGATCCTGGCAGGAGGATGGAGCCCTGGGACCCATGGAAGAGACTTAGGACAGACAGCTGTTGCTGGGCAACACTCCCAGGAGACCTGCAGAATTTCCTCCTTCCGGCATAGGCAGCTTTGGTCTATTTCTCTCGGTTCATTTTCACTCTAGGGTTGATGGCTGTGTTGTGGGACACACAACATAGTCCCTTGGCTGGGGGTATCCCAAGGGAGACATGAGCTGTTGCTGATACAGTTTGGCTGTGCTTCTTTTAAAGGACTGCTATTTTCATGAAATTCTTTTTTAAGCTTCGCCATCTGGTTATAGGCTTTAACTTTAAAAATATTTTTATTTTATCATTAACACACACATATGCACACACTCACACTTTAGATAGAAGTTTGTTTTTCTTTCCAAGCACACGTAGCAGCACTGTGGGACATTCACCCATAGCACTTTAGTGCCAGAAAGGGCCAAGAGAACTTGTCTAGTCTACCTCTTGTAGGCTGTATCATCTCCCCAGGAATGGGGGTGTGGGAGGTGGCCATGGGCTTGAGGCCTGGGACCCCTGTCTTTGCTTTAGCCAGATTTGTCCTGGTGTTATTCATTTCATGTAGTGGGGAATTTATAAGATTTTTTTTTTTTGAGACTGAGTCTCACTCCATTGCCCAGGCTGGGGGAGTGCAGTGACGTGATATTGGCTCACTGCAGCCTTTGCTTCCTGGGTTCAGGCGATTCCCCTGCGTCAGCCCCCCGAGTATCTGGGATTACAGGCGCCCGCCACCACGCCTGGCTAATTTTTGTGTTTTTAGTAGACATGGGGTTTCACCATGTTGGCCAGGCTGGTCTCAAACTCCTGATCTCAAGTGATCCACCCGCCTTAGCCTCCCAAAGTGCTGGGATTACAGGCGTGAGCCCCACCATGCCTGGCCAAGAGATTTTATTCTTACACAGAGATTGGTAGATAAAACATTTAAAAGTAAAGCCTGATTGAAAGCTACGTAATCTAATCCTCCCAGTTTCAAGTGAGGAAACTGGAATGCAGAGAAGCGTGGCTCTGGTTATGAATGTCATGATTCCCCATTGTGTCTACTTTTAAGTTAGTTCCTGTGATTATAGGTGGTATCAGTAAGATTGAGCCTTCAAGGTGGTACGTTTTAATCATTGATTTGTTTCTCAGAGAACTCTGACATGGTGACAAATTGGCATCCAAAGAGTTGGCAGAGGTGCGTGGCTTTCCTAGATCTCAGGAACTCCAAGGAAGGAGTCTGGGAAAAGAATTCAATATATATGTCTTATTGATAGTAATGTAGTAGGGTAATCTTATCAGAGATACTGGCTTGATTATTAAAGTGGAGGCTGTTGCGCCTCACCCAGATCCTCTTTGCCACCAACCCCCCTCACCCCCACCTGTTGTCAATGTTAGCTGCTAACAACCCACAGCTGGCCCCTTGGGCAGAGAGTTGCACTTTGTCAACAGAAACCACTTCCCAGAGAGGTTCTCTCTGGACCTTGCCTCTCCCTGAGTGCATTCTGTAGCTCTTGATTGACTGACATGGGGATTCAAAAGGCCAGCCCCAGTGCCTCAAGGTGGCTCCAGGCTGTGGTGCATTCCTGCTGCAGGGCTGCTCATGAGGTCAGGCTGGAGTGACCCTACTAGGATCACTACCTTGCTTACCTGCTTCCCCTACCTGTCCTGCCTCCCTTGCTCTCTCTCATGCTATCTCTCGCGCTATCTCTCGCTCAGTCACATGTATAAGAATCCCTGTCTCAGGCTTCTAGGGAACCTGACCTACGATGATTATGGGTAGCTTTCTGTAACTCATCCTCACTTGACAAACGCCTGCGTCTCCCCACACCTGTTTGTGGTGAGTGGAAACGTATGTTGGATTCCTCATTTGGTTACCTTAGCGTGGTCCACACTGACTTGCTTTGCTGATTTTCTTTCTTTCTTTTTAATCTATTGCTGCTGCACAAATTAACTTTGCTGACTTTCTGTATGTGGAAAACATTAGTAAGTCATTTTAATTCCCTTCAGGAGAAAACCATCTTTTCCGGTGGTTAATGGATCACAAGCCCGAGTGGAAAGGCCGCATTAACCAGAAGGATGGGGATGGCTGCACTGTCCTGCACGTCGTCGCTGCCCACTCCCCAGGATACCTCGTTAAGCGTGAGTAGTGGCATTACCCAGAGGGTGCGCTGTGGCTGGCTGGTGTCAGGCTTTGAGGACCCACACCACCGACTGCCTTGTTTTACCCATTCTATCCCTAGCTGGCTCAGAGGGCTAAACTTCCTCTTGAACTAAACTTGATTTTGGTGGGTGGGTGGGTAAGCTGTAATGCAGAAAGAAGGTGAGGTGAGAGAAGGAAGAATTGCTGGGCTTCAGGAGCTCTTTCACCTTGAAATGGCTTCTGTGGGGTTGAATCATTCAAGAACATGGGCTCCTGGCTGCCTTTGTTCCCTCCTTCATCACATGGTTACTCATTTTATTTTATGCCAAATCTGTGTTAGCTGGTAGAGAGGAATCGTGAACTGAACTGCACATGGTTCTGCCTTCATGGCACTTAGAATCTAACACAGGGATTGCATCTTCCCATACCTGCTGGGGCCAGACTGGGCACATGAGCGAGTGAGGCTGGCACATGAAAGGAAAAGCTGGTTCTTCTGACACCGGTGCACCATGTTAGCCTGGGAAGCAGGAAGGCTGTGTTCACTCTCTCAGAGCTCTCTGATGTCACTCATTTTTCTTGAAACTCTCAGACCCCTCAGTTTTTGCTTTCTGTTTGGGTAGAGAAGAACATACAGTGGACTCTCAGCCTCTGTGGAAGGGAGGTGACAGGGAGTGGTGAGGAGCTTGTGCCTTGTGCTGCTGCAGCCTGGAGCTGATCATAGGAACCAGGCTGGGCTGTCATCTTCTCATGGCAAGAGATGTTGGACATCTGGATTTTTTCTGAGATGGAGTCTCACTCTGTCGCCCAGGCTGGAGTGCAGTGGCACAATCTTTCTCACTGCAACCTCCGCTTTCCAGGTTCAAGGGATTCTCCTGCCTCAGCCTCTCCCGAGTAGTTGGGACTACAGGCAAACACCGCCATGCCCAGCTAATTTTTGTAACTTTAGTAGCTCTGTTGGCCAGGCTGTTCTTGAACTCCTGACCTCAAGTGATCCACCTGCCTCAGCCTCCCAAAGTACTGGGATACAGGCATGAGCTACCATGCCCGGCCAGAAATCTGGATTTTTTAAAACTGTGAAATCTTGTGATTTTTCAGCTGTCTGCTCAGATTTAAACATGCCTGTGAACTAGAACCAGCCTGAAGGCCTCCTTTTGGGGACCTCTGGTCTGGTGGGTTACTCGTAGGAAGCTGCAGTTTCCTCTCTTCAGCATCTCTCAGGAGGAGCCCAGCGAGGCTTGTTTCTCTAATGTCATTCCCACTGAACTGGGACCTAGGAACCTATATCTAGGGAAACAAAGGAGAAGGGGTCTATGGATTTTTGAGCTTTATTGAAATATTATTCATATACTATATAATTTACCTGTTTAAAGTGTACAGTTAAATGCTTTTTGATCTATTCAGAGTTGAGCAAGTAACATCACAATACATTTTAGAACATTTTTATCCTAAAAAGAAACCCCACATCCATTAGCAGTCATTCCGTTTCTCCCGTCTCCAAGCCCTAAGCAATCACCACCTTTTGTCTCTATGGATTTGCCTATTCTGGATATTTCATGTAACTGGAATCATAGAATATAAGGCCTTTTGTGACTGGCTTCTTTCACCAGCATATTTTCAAGGTTTATCTGTGTTGTAGAATGAATCAATACTTAATTCCTTTTTATTGCCAAATAATAGTCTATTGTATAAATATACCACATTTTGTTTATTCATTCTTCAGTTGATGGGCGTTTGGGTTGTTTCCACTTTCTGGCTATTATGAATAATGCTGCTGTAAATATTTGTGTACAGGGCATTTGTTTTCATTTTTCCCAGCTAGATACCCAGGAGTAGAATTGCCGGATCATATGGTAACACTATGTTTAACCTTTTGAGGAACTGCCAGATTGTTTCCCAAAGTGGCTGTACCATTTTACAGTGCCACCAGCAGTGTATGACGATTCCAGCTTCTTCACATCCTAACCCTTGTTATTTATTATCTGTTCTTTTGATTTTTCTGTGTTTTAGTCCCTTCTCAAAGACAGTGATATTCTGGCAAACAACTAGCTCTTCAAGACAGAAGCTCAGAATTGTAGCATTTCTTGAGTTCCATGGTATAATCAGGGGTGTCTGATCTTTTGGCTTCCCTGGGCCACATTGGAATAAGAATTGTCTTGGGCCACACATAAAATACAGTAATGCTAACGATGGCTGATGAGCTTAAAAATAAAAGAAGGTCCGTGCACAAATCTCACAATGTTTTAAGAAAATTTACGAATTTGTGTGGGCCATGGGTTGGACCAGCTTGGAAATACTCCCATGGTGGCATAATTCATGGTACCAATGTGATGTCATGCAACACAGAGTTGGGAAGAGATGTGTGGTGGGACGTTATTATATTTTATTTTTAGTATACAGATACATTTTAAGATAGATGTAAAGAAACCTCATCATAGATAATAACAAAATGTAGTAAAATTATTAGGAAGTGATGGGTTTTGTTTGTCATATAATTTTTTATTTTAATTTTTATCAACCAGCTTGCAACATTTCTGGACATTAAACAATTGGCTCTTGTGAACTGATATGAACTGGATCTTAGCATACCACTGTGCTAAAGCTAACATTAGCCTAGTAATTTATGGTTAAAGAATGTGCCACACCAATCATTGTGCCCTCTTTACGTATCTCTACCTTGCAAATCTTCAATAAAAAAATAGTTCCTGTCTGACTCTTTGATTTACAAAAAACACATCTCCAGGTATCCTGACATCCATGTGGCATAGTGGCATGTGCCTGTAGTCCCAGCTACTCGGGAGGCTGAGGTAGGAGAATGGCTTGAACCCAGGAAGTGGAGCTTCCAGTGAGCTGAGATTGCGCCACTGCACAACAGCCTGGGCAACAGAGCGAGACTCCGTCTCAAAAAAAAAAAAAAAAATCCAACAAAAAATGTAGGTGGAAGGAAGAAAAATTTTAAATCAACATTAATTAAAGACCATAGTAATACCTGTAGCTGTCAAGATCTACCTCAGCCTCCCAAGTAGCTGGGAGTACAGATGCGTGCTACTATGCCCGGCTAATTTATTGTATTTTTAGTAGAGATGGGGTTTCACCACGTTAGCCAGGATGGTCTCGATCTTCTGACCTTGTGATCCGCCAGCCTCAGCCTCCCAAAGTGCTGGGATTACAGGCATGAGCCACCGTGCCAGGCCATTTTTCTCTTTATTTTTTGTTTTGTACTGTCTTTGAAATCCAGCATGTTTCACTCTTTTCACCACACCTCATCATGCATTTCAAGTGCTCTATAGCCATATGTGGCTTACACTCTAACCTGTATGTGGCTTAGAATAACAATTTTATACTATTTCTTATAAACACAGAAACCCTTTCAACTTTCTGAAAGTTGGGAGGATAAAACGTAAAGTAAAGAGAGGGCTGGCTGGGTGTGGTGGCTCATGCCTGTAATCCTAGCACTTTGGGGGAGGCTAAGGTGGGTGGATCACTTGAGACCAGAAATTTGAGACCAGCCTGGGCCACATGGCAAAATTAACTGGGAGTGGTGGTGGGCACCTGTAGTCCCAGTTACTTGGGAGGCTGAGGCAGGAGAATCGCTTGAACTTGGGAGGCGGAGGTTGAAGTGAGCTAAGATTGTGCCACTGCATTCCAGCCTGGGCAACAGAGCAAGTATTTGTCTCAAAAAAAAAAAAAAAAAAACCCCAAAAAAAAACCAAAAAAAAAAGGAGGGCCTTTTCTTCCTTCAATTAGAGATGTCAACATAGGCTGCCACTATGACCTCCAACGAATGAGGCTTCTCAACTCTCACAGGCTCCTTCTTCTTCTGCTTTCTCCCATACCCTCTTCATCTTCTTTTTCATCAGGGAATATTTTAAAAAATGTTTTATTTTGAACTAATTTTAGACTTATAGAAAAGTTACAAAAATGGTTCAGAGATTTTCTGTACTCCCCTCACCCAGCCTCCTCATAAGGTTAGCATGCTGTATAATCAAAGTTTAGGCCAGCACAGTGCCTCCTGCCTGTAATCCCAGCACTATGGGAGGCCAAGATAGGAGGATCACTTGAACCCAGGAGTTCGAGACCAGCCTGGGCAACATAGTGAGAGCCTGTCTCTATAAAAATAAACATAAAAAAATTAGCTGGGTGTGGTGGCACAGGCCTGTAGTCCTAGCTACTCAGGAGGCTGAGATGGGAGGATGGCTTGAGCCCAGGAGTTCGAGCCTGCAGTGAACTACGATCGTGCTACTGCATTCAGCCCAGTCAGTTGACTGAGACCCTGTCTCTAAAAAATAATATACAGACCTCATATGAGTTTCACTAGCTTTTTCACTAACGTACCTTTTCTGTTCCAGGATCCCACATTGCATTTAGTTTTCATGTCTCCTTAGTGTTCTGTAGTCTGTGACCATTCCTCAGTCTTTCCTTGCCTTTTGTTACCTTGACCCTTTCAGAGAGTAGTAGTCAGTTATTTGGTAGACTATCTATCAATTTTGGTTTGTTTGATATTTTGTTATGACTGGAATGAAGTTATGTGTTTTTGGTGAGAATATTACAGAAATGATTTTGTATCCTCAGTGAATCGTACCAAGGGGTTCATGATGTCAATACTTCTTATCATGTTAACCTTGATTATTTGATTATTTGTTAACCTTGATTATTTGTGATGTGTGGGGCTTCTCCACTGTAAAATTACTATCTTTTCTTTTGTAGTTAATGAGTATCTTGGAGGGGATACTTTGAAACTGCATATACCCTGTTTCTTCTCAAACTTCTGCCCACCAATTTTGGTATCTATTGGTAGATCTTGACAGCTACAGGTATTACTATGGTCTTTGATTAACATTAATTTAAAAGTTTTCTTCCTTCTGTCTACATTTATTGTTTAATTTTTTTTTTTTTCTGAGACAGAGTCTTGCTCTGTCTCCAGGCTGGAGTGCAGTGGCGCGATCTCGGCTCACTGCAGCCTCCTCCTCCCGGGTTCAAGCGATTCTCCTGCCTCAGCCTCATGAGTAGCTGGGATTACAGGTGTGTGCCACCATGCTCAGCTAATTTTTGTGTTTTTAGTAGAGACAGGGTTTCACCATGTTGGCCAGGGTGGTCTCAATCTCTTGGCCTCACGTGATTCACCTGCCTGGGCCTCCCAAAGTGCTGTGATCACAGGCGTGAGCCACTACGCCTGGCCTATTGCTTGGAATTCTTATGTAATGAAGAGCTGTTCCTTCTCCCTGTATATTCAATTATTTAATGATTTCAGTATGGACTTGGATGTTTATTTTATTCTATGGGATAAAATCCAATGCTATGATTATTTATTTTGTTGCTAACGTTGCTCCAGCTTTAGCCATAAGGCACTCCTTCAGACTGGCTCCTGTGTTCCTTCAAAAAGTCCCCTTGAGCACTTCCTTACTTTCAGACACCACAAGGTGTTCCAGGTTCATATTGCGTGGTCCCTGTCCCAGCCCTGGAATCAACCACTTCTCTAAGGATCCCTGGTTCCTATTGGAGAATGTTAGAGGAAACAAGATCTGGTACTAGGTATGCCATTGCGAAGCGGAGTGTCATTGTTTCTAGGACTTTTTGGCAGATAAGAGCTAGGACATACATGTATGTGCACTAACCGATGATACTACATCTGTATTATTGTATCTCTCTGCATATGTCTATGTTAAAAACCATGAGTTTATACTGATATCTCTGATTCCAGTCCAAACACCATGATCATTCAGCCCTTTTTATTTGTAATATTGTTCATCTACAATATATTTACTTATTCAGTCTATGAATTTCAGACTAGGTAACCCATAATACCTCTGTGAGAAACACATTTACTGACTAGATTTATATTCACTTTATGTTCATTTATATTCAGTGTTTTTTGTCTTTAGCCTTAGAGCATCCTGTTAAGATACTGGTAGTTCTTTTCTTTCCCACTCCCTTTACCATGGTTTTGTTAGTAATTTGTAGGACACTCAAACTCAATTTTTTTAGTGTTTGTATTCCATTTTAGGATTTGCCCCACATCCTGTTTGATTTTGTTTATATTTTGGGTATATGAAGGGCATGTGAAATATTACCATGGTTCTAGGAGTCAGAACTTTACAAAAGATAGGCTTAGAGAAATGTCACTTCCTTCTCATCCTTGCACCCTGGCCATTTCCATTTCCTCCTTTCTGCCGCCTGCCCATCCAGCCTTATAGATAATCAGTTTCTTTAATTTCAGGCCTATTCTTTCTGGATTTCTTTTGCAGCAGTGAACACACACATGCTATTTTCTTATAGCTCCCCCCTTTTTTTTTTTTTTGCATGAAGAGTTACATTATATAGATACTCTTTGGCACTTTTTCTTTTTTCTTTCTTCTCTTTTCTTTTCTCTGTGGTTTTTTTTTTTTTTTTTTGAGACAGGGTCTTACTCTATCACCCAGTCTGGAATGCAGTGGTGCAGTCTTGGCTCACTGCAGCCTCACCCACCCGGGCTCAAGCGATCCTACCACCTCAGCCTCCTGAGTAGCTAAGACTAGACATGTGCTACCATGCCCCACTATTTTTGTTGTTGTTGTTGTTGGTAGAGACAGAGTTTTGCCATGTTTTCCAGGTTGGTCTCAAACTCCTGGGATCAAGTGATCTGCCTGCCTTGGTCTCACAAAATGCTGAGATTACAGGCATGAGCCATTGCACCTTGCCTGATTTTTTTCACTGAGAGTGTGTCCTGGAAATCACTCCATATTAATTCATATGTATAAATGCTTGTGTAGTTTTGTTAGATATTATCAACTTTTCATCCAGGAGAGGGTTGTACCAATTTGCGTCACCACCGACAATGTATGAGGGTGCTTCTCTCACAACAGTCTCACCAGTAGAACTCGTTGTCTTATTTTAAAAGGTTTTCTGGTCCAATAGGTGAGAATTGTTTTTCCAGTATCGTTTTAATTTGCATTTCTCTAATTATGTGTGAGGTTGAACTTTTAAGAATGTGTTTAAGAATCATTTTAATATCTTTTACTATGAATTATATGTTCATGTCTCTTTCCCATTTTTCTTTATGGTTTTTGGTCCTTTGTCCTCAATTTTTAAGAATTCTTTGCTCATTAGCTCTTGTCTGTGGTATATATTGCAATTATTTTCTCCCGGTTTGTCAGTTGTCTTCTGACTTTGTTGTTTTTTGTCATGCAATTTAGTTCTCTTTTTATGTAGTCAGATTTATCAATCTATTGTTTATTGCCCCCAGATTTGGAGTTACAAAGTCTTTCCTTACACCAAAGTTAAAGAAGAATTCACCTGTATTTTCTTCAGTTGCTTGTAGTGTTTCATTTTTTTACATTTAGATTCTTGGTCCATTGTAGTTTATTATAAGAATCTAGCTTTACTTTTTTTTCCAAATAATTACCTATTTGTCTCTGCACTATTTATTTAAAAGTCTGTCTTAACCTCAGTAATTGGAGATGTCACTAATGCTGAACTTTCTGTTCTATTCTGTTTATCTCTTTGCCTATTCATGTGTTGTAGGCGTCTTTGAATCACCTTTCTAAAAACCAGTTAAAAAATTTTAGATACACTTTATACCCACCAGGATGACTAAAATAAAAAAAGATAACAACAAATGTTGAAAAGGAAGTGGAAAACTTGGATCCTTCATACATTGCTGGTGGGTAAGAAAAATGGTGCATCTGCTTTGGAAAACAGTTTGACAGTTGCTCAGAAAGTTAAACAGTTACCATAAGACCAAATCTGTCACTCATAGATATATACCAGGAGAAGGTAAACATGCCCAAATAAGAACTTGTACATGATTATTCATACCAGCATTATTCATAATAGCCAGAAAAGTGGAAACAACCAAAATCTCTATCAACTGAGGAATGGATAAACAAAATATGCCATATCCATACAAGGGAATGTTATTCAACCATAAAAAGGAAGTACTGATACATGCTACAACACGGACGAAGATTGTGTTATGCTAGGTGAAAGAAGCAGACAAAAAAGACCACGTGTTGTGTGATTCCGTTGATATGAAATGTCCAGAATAAGGAAATCCCTAGAGACAGAAAGTAGATTACTGGTTACCAGGGGTTTGGGAAGGGGAGTAGAGAATGACTTAATGTGTATGAGATTTATTTTAGGGGTGATGAAAATGTTCTGGAATTGGACAGTGGTGATGGTTGTACAACTTCATAAATATACTAAAACTAATTAAATTATATAGTTTATATTTATTTATTTATTTTTGAGAGAGATTCTCCTTGTGTTGCCCAGGCTGGAGTGCAGTGATGTGATCTCGGCTTACTCTAGCCTCTGCCTCCTGGGTTCAAGCGATTCTCCTGCCTCAGCCTCCCAAGTAGCTGAGACTACAGACATGTGCCACCATGTTTGGCTAATTTTGTTTTTTTTTTGAGACGGAGTCTCGCTTTTTCACCCAGGCTGGAGTGCAGCGGTGCGATCTCTGCTCACTGCAAGCTCTGCCTCCTGGGTTCATGCCATTCTCCTGCCTCAGCCTCCCAAGTATCTGGGACTACAGGCGCATGCCACCACGCCTGGCTAATTTTTGTATTTTTAGTAGAGATGGGGTTTTACCATGTTGGCCAGTTTGTTCTTGAACTCCTGAGCTCAGGTGATCTGCCCTCCTCGGCCTCCCAAAGTCCTGGGATTACAGGCGTGAGCTACCACACCCGGGCAAATAATACACTTCAAAAGAATGAATTTTATGTTATATGAGCTGTATCTCAATGGAAAAAATATTTTAAAGGGGAAAAATATTGAAAGTTCATGTTTTTGATAAAAAAAAGTTCATTGGATGTGGCTTGAATTTAAGGTGCACAGGGTTGTAGATGCCACAGACCCATGACCCAGAACAGCTGAGAGGCAGTGAATAGTGGCTCTTCAAGTCTGCAATAAGAAAATGGCCTCCAATTAGGGGAACATCACACACCGGGGACTGTTGTGGGGTGGGGGGAGGGGGGAGGGATAGCATTAGGTGATATACCTAATGCTAAATGACGAGTTAATGGGTGCAGCACACCAACATGGCACATGTATACATATGTAACAAACCTGCATGTTGTGCACATGTACCCTAAAACTTAAAGTATAATAATAATAATAATAATAATAAAAGAAAATGGCCTCCAATTAAACTACATTGCAAACAAGGGGAAAGAAACAGAATGGAAAGAGTAAAAAAGTTGGAGAATTTGTGGCGGAAAAAGTAGTAGATTGATGTGTAGTGAAAGGGAAAGTGGACTATTTCCTCAAGTGGAAGGGATTTACAGATGCTACAGACCTACAGATGGAAGAACGTCATGATACAATGCTTGGTTACCTGAAGAAAATTTAAATTCTCCAGAGTTAATAGAAGCATTTCTTAATTCCCAAATTTAGTAAAGAAAAGGAATTACAAAATACTTTATCTCACAGTAAATCTGATGAGACCAAATCAAAGAAGGAAAGAGATGGCTGCTGAGAAACCAAGAGGGCTTGCTAGAGGTCTTAATCCTGAAAGAATAATTGGTGCCACAGACAGCAGTGGAGAATCGATGTTTCTCATGAGATGGAAAGACTCAAATGAGGCCAACTTGATGCTGGCAAAAGAGACAAGTGTGAAGTGTCCTTAAATTGTAATTGCTTTTTATGAAGAAAGACTAACTTGGCATTCTCATCCAGAAGATGATGTTAGTAATTGTTCACATTGTTTTTTATATATATATACATATATATATTTATGTTTATATATATTTATATATATATATTTATATGTTTATATATATTTATATTTATATATATTTATATATTTATATATTTATATATCTATATATTTTTATATATTTATATATATTTATATATTTATATATATTTACATATTTATATATATTTGTGTATTTATATATTTATATATATTTGTATATTTATATATTTATATATATTTATTTATATATTTATATTTATATATTTATATATTTATTTATATATATTTATATTTATATATATTTATATATAAATATATATATATTTATATATTTATATATTTGTATAGATTTATATAGATGTATATATACTTATATATTTATATAGATTTATATATACTTATATATTTATATATATTTATATATTTATATATTTATATATGTATATATGTTTATATATATTTATATATTTATATATGTATATATGTTTATATATATGTATATATGTATATATGTATATATGTATATGTGTATATATATTTATATATTTATATATGTATATATGTGTATATGTATTTATATATGTATATATGTATATATGTATATATGTATATATATTTATATGTTTATATATATTTTTATATATTTATATATTTATATATATTTACATATATATTTATATATTTATATATATTTACATATATATGTAGATTTACATATATATTTATATATATTTATATAGATATATTTATACAAAATCTGGGTATTGGTTTTTTATTTACTAGTGTGAAGAAATAACTACATTCTAATGAAAATCAAGTTTGATATGTTCATTTTGAAATGGTATTGGGAGAATTGTTGGGTTTGTTGTTTTTTTTCATCAATAGCACTGGTTACTTTGAACAAAGAAACGAAAGCTCTCTGTAGTTGCTTCCTTTATCAGTAAAGAACATTCAATACCATGGTATATTATTTCCTCTGCAGTAAGGAACAGATTTTCTAAATGTTGGGGAAAATTCTCATAGTCATTAATCATAACTTGGCTTCTCATAAGCCTAAGGATCATTCTGGTTGTTTTGTTTTTGTGTACGTATATATAAAATGCACATGTAAATAGTTGTCTTTCTTTTTTTTTTTAAACAATTGCCAAAACAAAAGTCACAAGTAAGCCCATGTTTATAATATGCCATCATTCTGAGCAATGTAAGAGAAAAATCACTTCCAGGTAAATTGAAAATTTTCCTGAAGCCATGTGTATCAAGTGAAATAAATGATTCTAATTAATCAGACAATTTAAATTGATAATTTAAAAGCATTTATGTCTAAAAATGCAATGGTTTGTTAGCAAAATTCCTTAAAGAAAAATTTTATTGTTGCCAACAACCCAGCAGCCTCCCTATCCAGGTGAGGAAACTAGGAAAATCCTGGTACGTTTTAATTAAACAAGACAGTTAAATGGGCATTTAAAAAGATTCTTTTAGTGAGCCATTTCTTTTCTTTCTTTTTTTTTTTTTTTGAACTTTCATTTTAGGTTCGGGGGGGTACTTTTGCAGGTTTATTATATAGGTAAACTGCATGTCACAGGGGTTTTGTGTGAAGATCATTTCATCACCTGGGTAATACGTATAGTACCTGATAAGTGTTTTTTCTGATCCTCTCCCTCCTTACATCCTCCACCCTCAAGTAGGCCCTAGTGTCTGTTGTTTCCCTCCTTGTATCCAAGTATTCTAGTTGTGTAGCCCTCACTTACAGGTAAGAACATGTAAGTTGAAATCCCTGTTGCTACATTGACCAAAAGGTCATGATTCATGGACTATCTAAGACGTTGCTCACGGAAACTAATCAGATGGTTAGAGATGTTGGTAGTTTAGGACCTGCAGCTGTAAATGAGTGAACAAAGTCTTGTAATCTAAAGCAGCAGTCCCCAGCCTTTTTGGCACCAGGGACTGGTTTTGTGCAAGATGATTTTTCCACAGATGGTGGGGTATAGTTGGGGGTGGGAGAAGAGGATGGTTTTGGGCTGAAACTGTTCCACCTGAGATTGCCAGGCATTAGTTGGATTCTCAAGAGTGGCAACATAGATCCTAGATCCCTCACATGCGTAGTTCACAACAGGGTTGCACTCCTATAAGAATCTAATGCTGCTGCTTATCTGACAGGAGGCGGAGCTCAGGCAGTGATGCTCGCTGTCCTCTGCACACCTCCTACTGTGAGGCCTGCTTCCTAACAGGCCACAGACCAGCACCTGTCCACAGCTGGGGGGTTGGGGACCCCTGATCTAAACTATTGACTCGCATGTTTTTTCTTTACCTCAACTTATTCCTTACATGTAGGCTCAGTCTTTTCAGTATTTGTTTTACTGGTTCAGCAGAAGCCAGGAAAAACAACTTTGTATTAATCAGAATGTTATCCAACTGTATATTGTTCATTATTTAAAATACTGGTGAACGATGGTCAATAAATAGTTTTATATTCCTTTAAAAAATTCAGACACTTTCAAAGAATGTGATAAAAAGTAAATCTCTTTCTACAAAATCAACTACTAAAACACTTTTTTTGTGAGTCTTGCTAGTAATGTATATGTATAATGCCAGTTTTTTCCCTTTTAAATATAAATGTAGGTACACTGTACATTCTGTTCAGCAACTTGCTTTCTTCACCGAACAATGTATCTTAGTCATCTTTCCCTAATACTATCTGCGTGGCAGTTTCATTTTTTTAACAACTCATACTAATAGATGGTTAAATGTATTTTAGTTCATTCTGCAATTGAAAACAAGGCTTGGAGACCATTCTTTTACATACATGTTTGTGAATCAGTGGGGTTGTATCTATAGGATGATTTCCTTGTTAAGAAATTTCTTGTTTGAAGGAACTGTACATGTTATTTATTTGGATATATTTTAATTTTATTTAAATTTTAAATATATTAAAAAATCAAAAGGTACAAAATGTATACATCAAGAGTCTATTATTCTACTCTGTCGATTAGGCACCAAGGAATGAATGTTACTAATATCTTACTTTTTTTCTGCAAATATTTTATGATGTAGAAGTAAAAGCGTATATGTTTAAGATGTGCTAGCTTATTGGTATGCATTTGGATTTTGAAAGCTATTGCTAACTTAAACCCCAGAAATGTTGCCTGAACACTGGGTTTATTATCTCCTTCTTAAGTATTTTTTGGTACATAGAGAATCAAGAACTTTCCAGATTATTTAAGTTGGCCTAAATTTTAAACCCATTTGAAAAAATTGCAGTGTCAGTTGGGCCTTAGAAATCTTCAGCTTTGTTTGTAATTTGGTGGGTGCTTGTTGTTACAATGGTCTCATTGGCTCTGGTGCATAGAGATTTCAGAGGCTCAGGAACTCACCAGAGCTGGGCAGCAGCAGAACCCAAGTCTAGATATGGTTAGCTCCTGAAATTGAAGGAGTGAGGTTGGATCATTGCATCTGTCTCGGTTAGAAGCTACACTCAAACTGGTTTAGGCAGGAAAGAGAATTTATTGTCTCATGTGACTGAAGACTCCAGAGTTTGGTTCAGGTGCTTGCTTCAAAGCTGTCTTCATGAGTCTCTCTTGCCTTTTACTCCGTTGTGTGAAGAAATAACTATGTTCTAATGAAAATCAAGTTTGATATGTTCATTTTGAAAGTGGTGTTGGGAGAGTTGTTGGGTTTGTTTGTTTTCATCAGTAGCGGTTTGTGGTTATTTCTTCTTTCTGTTAGTTTCGTTTTTAGACAGGCTGTCTTTCAGTTAAGGCCACCAGAACCTTCAGGCTTACTTTCTGCCAATTTGTCAGTCTCAGTCAAAGAGGATACCTCCTCCCAATAGTTCAGTACAAGTCCTCCTAGTGTGTCTTAGTGACCTGACTTTGGTCACATGTCCTCCCTATGAACCAATCAGTCACTAGAGCCAGAAGAATGGAATGATCTGATTGGCAAGGCCCTGGCCAGCATTTAGCCTCTGGAAGAGGGTATGGGACAGAGCTAGAAGAACAGAATGATCTGAATGGGCAGATCCTGGTTAAGTGTTAGCCCCTGGACCTGGGCGTTGGTGAAATGGTAGAGAATGTGGTTGTCACAGGGGTGTGTGTCAGTCCGTCTGGTGTTCACACCATCAAATCTGGTAAGGCTGAGAGAGAGGAGGTGCTGTCTCAAAGGAAAACTGGGTGGTTCTTAGAAAAAGGGAGAATGGATACTGACCAGACAAAAACATAAGTCTTATTTGTTGGTGGTTTTCAAATTTTGCTTCCTTATCCCCCCTTAAAGAGTTTTGAAAACCTGTGTACCTCTCTGCATGTATTTAAGTTGACATCTGGAATTTTGTATAATTTTGTACACATGGATATTTAAAAATAAAACTGTTATTTCACTTCTTTACTTGTATTTAATAGAATGGAAATGATGTCCTCCCAACATTTCTGTGATTGTAAGGCTCTAAGCGTTACTTTTTTTCTGGATTGAATTATTCCTAATTATCAATATGGAGCTTATCAAAACAACATAAATATAGTGAAATTTCTATAATTGTTAAACATAAAAATAAAATTCTGGGGGGAAGTAGGTAGGGGATGGATTATGTAGTGCCTTTTAAAAGACGTTTTGCAGGTATCAGTTAGTTTTAATTGTCCTTTGGGTTGATACCCTGGAGGTTAGGAGTTTTTACCCCCTTTGGGGCAGTATACTATAGTTATGCTGTGTCACCATACACTTAGTGGCTTGAAACAACACCCATTTATTATACGTCAGTAGAGTGACATGATGTGACTGAGTTTTCTGCTCAGTGTCTTGCAAGGCTGAAGGTGTTGGCTTTGGCTATGTTCTCATCTGGAGTTCTGGGCCTGCTTTTAAGCTCACATGGTTGTGGAAGAATCCAGTTCTTTGCCATTGTTGGATTGAGATCCCAGCTTCTCTGCCAGTTATTAGCTAGAGGCTGCTCTGGTTATTAGCCAGAGGCTGCTCTTGACTTCTGCAGGCCACACACATTCCTTGTCCTGCCTCTTGTATCTTCAAAACCAGCAGAGGAGAATTTCTTGTGCATCAAATCCCTCTCATACTCTGAATCTCTGACCTCTAGAACTTTGACTGTTAGGACTCATGTGATTAGGTCAGGCCTCTCTGGATAATCTCCCTATATTAAGATAAACTGATTTGGGACTTTTGCTTCATTTGCAAAGTTTCATCACAGCAGCACCTAGGCTAGTATTTGATTGAATAACTGGGAAAAAGTGTGGATGCACAGCAGGTCAGAAATCTTGGGGGCTTAGAATTCTGCCTACCACAGTGAGATTCTCGATGGGTGGGAAATATGACTTAATTCTTTTTTTTTTTTTGGTAAAGTGGGAGAAGTGCAGTTGCCTTCTCAGGAGGTGAATTTTAGGAAAGCTTACATGTGGAAGTTGGAGATTAGGCATTGAGTCATTTAACTCTCTGTGCCCATTTAAGTCTTTGTGTACCCCCAGGGATATACCTGTTTCATTCCGCAAACAGTTGCATCTGTGACCACAGACATACGTTGATGCTTGGCAAATGGATACATCAGAGCAGCAAATGGAGTTGGCGTCCAGGGAGTTGGGGCTAGGAGGGTGGTAACAGTGACAACAAAACAGCCCCTGATGCCAAAGCAATCACCGCTTTCATGTCCTGTCTCCAGGCAGACTTTTCTCCTGGAAGAATATTTTGTTTCCTCTCTAGGGAATAAAGAAATCTGAAGTCACAGCTTGATGTTATCCTTACAGCTGTAACTGTTGCTTAGTAACCAGATTCCCCCTCTCCTTGCTTGTTACCAAGGAGAGGGGAGAAAGGTAGAGAGGAGCGCACTTCTGAACCTCTTGAAAGCTATTGTCCTTCCCACTCTACAAAGAACTCCTTGCTTCAGGGAGTTGGGTGGACTACCTGAGGCTAGCAGTGCAGGCTCCACAAACAGAAGACCCTAGTCCTCTTGCCCTGGGCTGCTTGGGAGGAGACTGAGAAGAAGAGCACTCATGGGGACATCTTATGGAAGGAACCATGACAAACCCCCCTTCTCATTTTGGCCTGCCCTAGGACAAACAGAGGATGTGCAGATGCTCCTGCGCTTTGGGGCAGATCCCACTTTGCTGGATCGACAGTCTCGGTCTGTTGTGGATGTCCTGAAGAGGAATAAGAACTTCAAAGCCATCGAGAAAATCAACAGTCACTTGGAAAAGCTAGCTACGTGTTCTAAGGACCTATCAGGTACAGCTTCCAGTGTATTAACTTTTGGGGGGGATAAAACTGGTTCTGTGACATTAGATACAAATCAGTTTATCTCTTTTTGGTATATATATATACAGACACACACATATATATGGAAGTGAGACCTACCAATCTTTGGAAAACTTGTTTGCTTTTTTTTTTTTTTTAAAGGTAGAATGAGATAGCTCTTATTTAGAGAGATGCTATGACATTCTGGGAACTTTTTCAAGTCCACCTTTGGACAGTGTGGGTGATTTTTTTTTTCCCATGCATGCACACAGCAAAAAAAGGAAAAAAATTAGACAGAATATGAGATAACAAAATCAAGTCTATTCCTTAGAAACAATTATGGCCAACAATTTAAAATACACATACATCTCTATTTCTTGGTTTATCAATTTTGGACAGCATCTGCTGACAAGACTGCGTAAAAGATGAAGTGCTTGGCTGTGTCAGTCCTATTTGTTGGGTTTTGTTTAGTAATGCTATGTGTATCATTTATATTCTATTTCTTAACTCTAAGTTTTTCATGCTGCATCTACAGATTGATTCTAAAAATTGCAAATTAGTGAATGACATTTGCATGGTAGTATAATTATGTAAATGTTACTCTTTCTACAACTAGTAACATGGGCAGACCTATAGAAAGGATTCGCCAAATGTCCTGAAAACTTTGCTTTTTAAATGTGATACTCTTTAAGCATCTCAGTTTAATGAAACATGTATATATTTTTATACTTCTTGTAGTTCTTGCACTCATACATGACTCCTATGGCTACTGTTATCCACACAGATTTCCTCCTTGATATGTTGGAGTACTTGGTCAAGTAAGTTTTTCATGGAGGAGGCATAGATAGTAGACTTACAGAATTTTTGAAAATGTCTTTCTTTTACCCTCATATTGATGGATAATTTGTCTGAATATAGGCATTGTATTTCATCAATAGTAAGTTACACTCCCCCCTGCCTCCCAGCAATTTTAACATCTTTGAAATGAGAATGTGTTTTATAATCAGTGACATGTCATAGTTTAATGGCAGTCTTTTCTGGTATGTTCATCGATATCTATGGTATCTTAGTTTTATGAAATATACTGTAAAATCTTGTTCCTCACAATGTATAAATTATTTCATTATCTTCTAGCTCCCATTGCTACTGACAGAAGTCTGATGTCAGTCTCATTTTTTCCCCCTCTAGAATTTTCTCTGTGCTCGGAGTCCTGAAATTTCCCTATTATGTATCTAGATATGGGTCCTTCCTCATTCTTCTGGCTTGGCACCTGTTGGCCCCTTGCATTCTGTTTTCTTAGCTCAGGGGAATTATCTTCTATTATTTTGTTCCCATCCAAGTCTCTTTTCTCTTTGCCACTGCTATTAAATGGATGAGCTTCTTGAATTTATAATATATGTCTCTGTACCTTTCCCTACTAGTCTCTATCTCCTTTTCTCTTCCCAGATCTTTAAATTCATCTAAAGCTTCTCCTTTTATAATTTATCTTGTTCATTGCTGCATTTTTTAACTTGGAAAATTATAGTTTTAATTTCTAGAACTCTTTTGATTGTTTCTTATCTATAGCAGCTTATTCATGTTTTATATTTGCCACATCTTCTTGAATTGCATTTAAAAAAGCAAATAATTTTTTTAAAAAAATTTCTCCTTTCTTCTCTGAATTATTAATGTTACTTTTGGGGTTAGTTGACTCATTTTCTTTTTTTTTGAGATGAAGTCTCGCTCTGTTGCCCAGGCTGGGGTGCAGTGATGCGATCTCAGCTCATTGCAACCTCCCATCTCCCAGGTTCAAGTGATTCTCCTGCCTCAGCCTCCCAAGTCATTGGGATTACAGGCATGTACCACCACACCTGGCTACTTTTTGTATTTTTAGTAGAGACTGGATTTCATCATGTTGGCCAGGCTGATCTCGAACTCCTGACTTCAAGTGATCTACCTGCCTTGGCCTCCCAAAGTGCTGGGATTATAGGCATGAGCCACCATGCCCAGCCTGACTCATTTCTTGCTTCTCTTTTGTGCTATTCCTTTTCCCTAATTATCTTCTGATCTTTGGATGGTTTGTATGTATGACTGAAGGACTAGATTGATGAATACTTTATAGTTGGTAAGCATTTATTTCCTGCAGTTATTTAAATGTGCTTCCCTAGAAACACTTCCTCTCTTGAATGTGCAAGTGGGCAGCAAATTGCAGGCAACCTGTAGAGGGCATGTGTTGGGGTGGGAGATAGTTTGTCAGGCTGCAGATTATTGCAATTGCCAGAGTGAGAAAAGTTTTATGTGAGGGAGATTGAAGCTGCTTTTTAAACACTTCTCCCTTGACTCCATTTCCCCATTTATGTTTTAATTTTTATTTATTTATTTTAAAGATGTCATTTCTATGAGACTGTGAGAACAAGGAGAGAGGGGTAGAGCCCTCTTTTTATTTTTTTCCTTTTCATGGGTGTTCTTTTAAAGCTTTGACATATCATGTTTAGTTTTTAAATGACCTCATGTTTTTAGGAATACTAATTTCTTCTGTGAGGTTGTATAATGAGTAGGTCATTGTGGAATGCTTTTTGAGAGCTTGTGCATATCATCTCAGTTTCAGAATGGTTTCCATGATTTGAGAAACTCCAAGTAGCCAAACAGCTCAGTGAATTTTCAGGCTTTAAAATAATGGCAAATGATGAGTTCATGTCCTTTGTAGGGACATGGATGAAACTGGAAACCATCATTCTCAGTAAACTATCGCAAGAACAAAAAACCAAACACCGCATATTCTCACTCATAGGTGGGAATTGAACAATGAGATCACATGGACACAGGAAGGGGAACATCACACTCTGGGGACTGTGGTGGGGAGGGGGGAGGGGGGAGGGATACCATTGGGAGATATACCTAATGCTAGATGACGAGTTAGTGGGTGCAGCGCACCAGCATGGCACATGTATACATATGTAACTAACCTGCACAATGTGCACATGTACCCTAAAACTTAAAGTATAATAAAAAAAAAAAGAAAAAGAAAAAAAAATAATGGCAAAAGAAGAACCACTGGTTAGGCTGACTTGTTTGCTATATATATATATATATATATATATATATATATTTTTTTTTTTTTTTTTTTTTTTTTTAAGAGACGGGGTTTCACTCTTGTCACCCAGGCTGGAGTGCAGTGGCACGATCTTGGCTCACTGCAACCTCCGCCTCCCGGGTTCAAGCGTTTCTCCTGCCTCAGCCTCCTGAGTAGCTGGGATTACAGGTGTGCACCACCACACCCAGCTAATTTTTGTATTATTAGTAGGGACGGGGTTTCAGCGTGTTGGCCAGGCTGGTCTTGATCTGCTGACCTCAGGTGATCGCCCACCTTCGCCTCCCAAAGTGCTGGGATTACAGATGTGAGCCACTGCACTCAGCCTGCAAATTTTATATTTTATTAATTTTAATCTCAGTTCTTAGAATACTGTGTATGTTCTATTTAGTGTTAAAGTCTTTGGCCTAAGTCATTCATGTTGGTTTAGTTTTTAAGGTTTTAGGTTTTTTTTTTTTTTTAGTTTCCTTGTATAATACAATCCTTGAATATCTGTTAATCCTAAAAGTGCCTTGTCTTCTGAGGCAAGGTTCTTGCTCTCGCTTCTCTTCTCTTCCTTCACCAGTTAAATGTGACCTGGGTTTGGAACCAAGAGAAGAGACTCAGTAGAATCTCAGTGTGTCCCCTTTTCACTCATTAGAATTCACCTGTACTTGCTTGGCAGAAAAGCATGCATGAGAGGACTGTGCATCATTCCAAGCTTGCCATTTGGCTTACCAGGTAGCCTGTGATGGTAGTGGATGCAGTCAAGCCTAAAGCCTTCCATACTCAATGGTAAACTTGTTGGATGTTTGATTTCTGTAAAGTTTTCCAGACCATTGGTCACAAAGATTTTCTTGCCATGCTAGAGGAATATTGAAAGACTATAGAGAAACATGAGTGAAAGGAACTAGTAAAAAAAAAATCTGTAAAGAGGAGAAGTTAATCAGGAAGGGCTGGCAAGGTGGAGTTGTATATTTCCCAAAGTATTCTAGGCAGTGGAACTCTCTCTCTCTCTCTCTTTTTTTTTTTTTGAAACAGAGTTTTGCCCTTGTTGCCCAGGCTGGAGTGCAATGGCAGAATCTCTGCTCACTGCAACCTCCGTCTCCCGGGTCCAAGTGATTCTCCTGCCTCAGCCTCCCACGTAGCTGGGATTACAGGCATGCATCACCATGCCCGGCTAATTTTGTATTTTTTGTAGAGATGGGGTTTCACTGTGTTGGTCAGACTGGTCTCCAAATCCTGACCTCAGGTGATCCACTCCCTTCAGCCTCCTAAAGTGCTGTGATTATAGGCGTGAGCCACCACTCCTGGCGCAGCAGTAGAACTTGTGGAGAAGCCTAAATAAAGCCTATGGGAACTCTATAGGTGATGATCTTTGCATGAAATGATATATTGAATATCACTCTTCCTTTATACATCCAAAGAGTTGTATAGAGTTACATGCATACATTTTGTTTCTAAGATTTTACTGATGGCACAAAGTTTAAAACCTAAGGTGGGGCTGGGGGATCTTTCTAGACTAGGTCCGTGAAGTATAATTTTCCTAGATGATGGAAATGTTCTACACCTATTCTGTCTGATACGATAGCCACTCGTCACATGTGACTGTTGAGCAGTTGAAATGTGTGTGGCTCATGCATCTGAAGAACCAGAAATTTCATTTTATTTAATTAACTGTAATTTTATGTAAGTTAGTGGCCATGTATGGGATAATGTAGGTTTAGACTTTAGCTCCCAGAAGGTGTTTCTATCCAGAAAGTAGTTGAAGAGACTGGGAGAATCAAAGGAGGAGGCCCAGGGCCATGGGAATGAAGGAGGATGTACTTTGCTTTTATGGACCTTAATCCTTCCCCATGCTAATCCATTAAAGGGACAGATGGAAGCATTGTCTTTAGGAAGAGCTGCTGCTAGGGAGCTGTATCTGTGCCTAACATTTGTTTTTTGCATCTATGGTCCTGACCACAATATTAGGATATGAGTTGTTTTACATCCAGATGAATGAACATTCCAATTTACAGACCACGATGAAAGATACTTTCTCCCTTGACTCTTCCTCAAGTTTGCTGTACCCCATTTTGCTGATAACAGTGGTCCTTATCTCTTAGGATGGGGCTGCTTTTGGCATCTAGGTGAGAAATAAAGGGTCTTGCTAAAGATTTCTGCTGTTCTCTAAACCAGTGTTTCTCCATCTTAACATGTACATGAATCATTTGGGAGCCTGCTAAAATGCACATTTTGATTCAGCAAGTTCAGGGCAGGATCTGAGATTCTGTATTTCTCACTAGCTGCCAGGGCAAGCCAGGGACCACTTTGAGGAGCAAGGCTTTAGTCCTAAATAGTCAAGATTACAGAATGGTCTTTATCCAGTTTTCATAGCCACCACCAGATGGCAGCATGTCCACTTTCTCTACCTGCTGTTGCTGCTCAGCTCTTTCCTTGGGACCAAGAAGCGCAAGATTGGAGCCTTTGTTTTTCTCACAGTTGTTTGTGATCTTCTCTCTGATTTAGTAGTTCTTGGCCTTTTCGAGTCAGCTTACATCAGGACTCTGAATCCTTATCTTTCTGGTCCTCCAGTGGGGAGCCAGCTGCTTTCTGCTCTGCTCAGCACCAGGACAGTGCCTGTTTTCAGTAAATGCAGGCGTAGGGTATTGACTTAAAGGATGTCTGTCATACTTCTTCCTTTTTATAAAACCAATCTTTTTATATACTTAGAAAATTTATGAAATGTAGAAAAGAAACTATTAATTATCTGTAATCGTACCTGCCAGAAAAAAATTAATGTGTTTGTGATTTGGTCACTTAGTCTTATTCCATGCATTTTTAGTTATATATTTATATTTTCTTTTATAAAATGCGATGAGAATGTAAATTTAAATTGATAAAAATGTATGTAATAAAACCTAACACTTTTGCTTTTTAAACCTTATAAAAAGATTTTGGACAAAAATGAAATCTCCTTTTGAAATAATTTATTTCTATTTTCTATTACTTCTGACTATGGTTGCAACTTCAGAAGAGCTTTTTAATTTTTAATTTCAAATCTGTGTATATACACAGTAAGTCATCACTTAACATTATTAACAGGTTCTTGGAAACTGACTTTAAGCAAAATGATGTATAACAAAACCAGTTTTACCATAGGTTAATTGATAACAAACAAGAGTTAAGTTCCTAAGGCATAGTTTTGGTCACAGAAACATCACCAGACTTCTAAATAAAGATCTAATATTAAACATGGAAATAAATGTGAGCTATATATACATTTAAGAAAGGTTAATACAAACAAGTAAGATAATTATTTACCGAGTTATTCCAGTTAAGTGTTGAAGGTGGCCAGTTTATTCTGGCAGCTTAGTGAGCCAAGTGGGAGCCAGCCCTCCACAGGATTCCATTCAATTGCAGGGCTCACTCACACACACCCACACTCACTCAGACTGCGACAACTGAGACATGTCAGTTCACCTATCGTACACATCTTTGGGGTGTGGGAGGAAACCTGAGTACTTAGAGAAAATCCATGCAAAGATGGGAAGAACATGCAAACTCCACACAGTGTCCCCGGTGGGGACCAAATTTGTTTTCTCATCGATGTTATAATGAAACTCTGTTGAAAGGCATGTTATTTGAGGACCTGCTGTATTTGCTAAATGTGATCATTGTTGAAAATTTGTAAAAGTATAGTTTTATATAAAAGCAAATTTATTGTAATTGCATGTTAGCACATTTTTATTCAGTCTTTTGTTGTTCAGTACTTACGTAGTCATCTTTTAAAAAACTCTTGATTATAATGCATAAGCAACTTTGTTTCCTGATGTTTCTTTTGACTCTTTAAGCTTATAGGAAATTTAGAAACAAAATCAGAAAAGATCAGTGAAGTAAACAAGTCACCCACAGCCCTCCTGCCAAGGGATACCATTTGTCAGTATTTAGCAACTTTCCATCTGTATCATTCTCTGATTTCTTTCCTGATGTTTGAATCTTTCGCTCATCTATAACTGCCTTCTTAACAAGTCTGAACCATGTAATCATGTATTTATTATGCAGCTGCATCTAATTGTGTCTTTTGTTGAGCTTAGTATGTTTCTGTTCATTTTCATGTGAGTTTTTTACTAAACTTACTTTCCTGGGGGAAGAATGATGTTTTTGCAAAGATTCTATCAGGCAGACAAGCAGCAAGTTTCCATCAGCTTGATAGTGAAGGAAGTTTCTCTTTTACCAAAGGTCCTATTTTTTTTTTTTTGTACTGTGAGTTTTCATCCTTTTTTGTGTGTCTTCATAGGTATTTTAGGATGAAGATGGGAGGGGAAAGTCCAGGGATGCTAGCCAGATATTGCTTTACTACACACAATTTCAGTCTCAGTGAGCTTCCAGCCAGGGTGATGTGGGTCTTTCTTTGCCAAATGATTATCATTTTCTGTTCTCTGGAGGATGATGCTATAGTGGATCTTCCTTCTGCCTGGCACCTGAACATCTCTTGATTAGAGTGGGCAATGAGTGTTTGCCCCGGAAGTGGATGTGTGTATGTTTCTGGTGTTCTGGCTTGATTTATTGAAGTGTGATTTAGATGTGTGTCAGAAGGTGTGGCAGATGTTGGAGAGCTCTATCTGGATTCCCCTGGATCCCTTTCACCATTTCTGAGTACCCCCTGACATTGGTGTGTGTGCAGTTTGAAAAGTCAGCACCCAAGGCCTGTTTTCAAGGGAGTGTCTTTGGACTTATAGCGGCTGTTTTGCTCGTGCTTCTTTTTAAACCAGAAATGTCTGGGAATTTATATTGTCCAAAGGCAGCCTGCAGCTAGTGACTGATAGATGCGAGAATATGAAAGCTCATTTCCTTTGCCTTGCACAGGGACCACTCTGAAGTGTGACTCACACTCCAGAGCCTTCCTGTGGGATCAGGCTGAGACCACCCTCTGTGGGACTTTGCCTGAGTGCATACCTGGGTTTGGCTTCCCCTCTCACCCTTACTCTGCTTCCCCCACTCCCCTACTGGTCTTCCTCCTTAATAAACTACTTGTGCACAAATCTGGTGTCTGCTGCCAGGGAACCTGACTGAAGCATGCTTTTAATTTTTTTCCTGTTTTCAAATAGGCTGTCTCTTTTAAAGTATTCCCACTCTGGTAGAACATAACATTGAACATTCATTCATTTCTTCACAACCATGATAGTGCTACTCTGGGCCAGGCTCTTTTCACTTGGTGTGAAAATAAATGTCCAGTTCTGCTCTCTTATCTGTTCAGTAAGATTCCATTTTAATTAACAATACTTTTTGATACCTAATAAAAAAATTTGTCATTTTTTCCAACACTTCATCAGTGACTCTTTCTTTCTCTCTTTCTTTCTTTCTTTCTTTTTTTCTTTCTGTCTCTCTCTCTCTTTCTCTTTCTTTCTTTCTTTCTTTCTTTCTTTCTTTCTTTCTTTCTCTCTCTCTCTCTCTGTCTCTCTCTGTCTCTCTCTGTCTCTCTCTGTCTCTTTTTTTTCTTTTGAGACAGGGTCTTGCTCTGTTGCCCAGGCTGGAGTGCAGTGGTGTAATCATTACTCATTGCCGCCTCAACCTCCTGGGCTCAAGCAATCCTCCTGCCTCAGCCTCCTGAGTAGCTGGGACCACAGGCATGTGCCATTACACCTGGCTAATTTTTGTATTTTATTTGTATATATGAATATGTCTATATATATGTATGTGTGTGTGTACATATGTATGTTTTGTAGAGACTGGGTTTTGCCATGTTGCTCAGGCTGGTCTTGAACTCCTGAGCTCAAGCAATCCACCCGTTTCAGCCTCCCAAACTGCTGGGATTACAGGAGTGAGCCACCGCACCCAGCCAGTGGGTGTTTTCTCATCATGACTACTTCATCAAATAAGTTGAATGAAAAAGATATTGCCTTCCCTTCCTTGGCCAGAGAGGTGGCTCATTACTTGGCCTTTTCCACTTGCAAATAAGACATAAAAGTTTGGGTGGCTGACATGTAGTTGGATGTTGCCATCGTGCTAAGCCATCTTTCTGCTGTCACTCCCTAAATTGTTATATCAGTTATTTATTACTGCATAACAAAATATTCTAATTTTCGTGGCTTAAAACAACAAGCATGCTGGGTGTGATGGCTCACGCCTGTAATCCCAGCACTTTGGGAGGCCGAGGCGAGTGGATTATGAGGTCAGGAGTTCAAGACCAGCCTGGCCAATATAGTGAAACCCCGTCTCTACTAAAATTACAAAAATTAGCCAGGCGCGGTGGCAGGTGCCTGTAATCCCAGCTACTCGGGAGGCAGAGGCAGGAGAATTGCTTGAACCTTGGCGGCAGAGGTTGCAGTAAGTGGAGATCATGCCACTGCACTCCAGCCTGGGCGATAGAGTAAGACTCCGTCTCAAAAAAAAAAAAACCAAAAAAACAAAAAAACCCCAAAAACCAACAAGCGTTTATTTGGCTCCTGATCCTACAGGTCAGCAATTTAGTCTGGGCTGTTCTTATGGCCTTAATTGAACTTACTCAAGTGTCTGCAGTCTTTGCTGATGTTGGCTGGTTTCTTTCACATCTATATGGTCTCAGTTTGGACAGCTAGGCCGATTCCTTCCTGTTCTATGTTGTCTCTTATCTCTCAGTAGGCTTGCCTGACTTGTTTACATGATGAAGGCCACAGCCTCAAGAAAGTCAGCAGAAGTATACAAGGCTTCTTGAGGCCCAGGCTTAGAAAGGGCACAAAAATCACATCTACTGCATTCTATTTGTCATAGCAAGTCATGAAGCTAGTCCAGAATCAGGGGAGGGTGGAGGGGAAAGAGGCTCCACTTCTTGATGAGAGGAGCAGCAAAGTCACACTGCACAGCATGTGAGTATGTGGAGGGTTGGAGAATTGTGGTTATTTTTGCAATCTGTAACAGCTGCAATTTCTGTATTCAGAAGCATTACCTGGTGCTGTTTTGTAGGATTCAGCAATGGTGATGGACCCACTAGTGAAAATGACATTTTCAGGAAGGTCTTGGAGCAGCTGGTGAAGTATATGAACTCAGGAAACCGGTTATTGCATAAAAACTTTCTGAAGCAGGAAGTAGTTCAGAGGTTCTTGCGTCTCCTTTCTACTCTGCAAGGTAATTTTTTTTTTCCACAATGTTCAATTATGTTAAAAATGATTTATGTTCATTAAAATTCTTTTCTAATATCTGTTCAGAAATTAATTTTAAAAAATAAAAATAATGTATCTACATGTAAAACATTCAGACAGCACAGAGCATTCTTTGGTGTAAAATCCATTACATACCCCTGAACTTCAACCCCTAAATCCCATCCCCAGAAACAACCTGTTACTAGCTTGTTATGTGTCCTTCTAGAATTACTCTTTGCATATACAGTCATTTAAAAAATACTATAGATATTTCTCTCTTCTGTAGATACTGGCTAATGTGGAGTATAAAGTTATTGTAGAATTGAATGTTCTTCCTTTTCATTATGGGGAAATCAGGAAACTTCCTGAAAAGAACTTTAGATGACAAAAATTTAAATAATTTGGGAAGATTCTAGAAATTCTAAGTAGGTAAAATATAATATTTTTAAAATGGACACTTCATAAGGCTGGGATGTCTCCATTTTACAAAGAGTGCAAGAAGGCATGGCCAGAGAAACCTAAAATACTCAGGGTGTGCAGCAGATGATAGTATTTAAGGCTTGGAGTTTAGCATTCAAGTCTTGTTTCCAACATACCAGATCTGTGACCTTAGGCCAATTAATTAACCTCTTTAAGCTTCAGTTTCTTCATCCCCTTGCCTTGGGTAGGGAACTAACCTTGTGAGATAATGAATATAGAACAATTAGTCTAATGTCCTGCACATAAAATGCTAGTACTCGTTAGCTGTTAGGATGGGTTGAGATGAGGCTAGGTTGTCAGCCTTTCTTTCTTAGGTATCAGTGAGTCAAAGATAACCAGCATACCTGTTACACACACTCTAGGATGGGGCCATTTTGTATGGGATCTATTAGATGTAGATATTCTGTACAACCACATCTAGGGAGCCTTTGGTTTTTGGACTTAATGTCATTTGATCTGTGGCCCATGAAGACTGTCCTCATTTTTACTTAGGGTTGTGAAAATAAAACCTTATTTAATGGTATTTGGTAAAAATCTCATAAAAGCCCATTCGATGGGAATGCTGCTTTTCCAATGTCCTTTGTGTCTTATGGCCTGTGTTCCTGTGCCTCCTTTTTTTCTCTGTAGGGTATTGTGAGTGTTGGTGTGGGTTCTTCTTTCTCTCACTTTGGCTTGGTTACTTTCCTCTTTCCTCTTATTCCTTACTCTTTGTACCTTTCTTGAAGGTCTCTCCCTCAACTGTCTTCCAGAGCTGAGTGGGTCTCTAAACCACCCAACCTTTTTAACTTTTTTCTGTCTTCACTTTTCCTTTTTTTTTCCTCTTTGTATCCTTAACTGCCCGTAGGGTAGGCTATTTATAGCTCTTCCTATTGAAAATGACAGACCCGAATGGGCTAAAAATTGGCAAAAAAGTGACTTTTTTTGACTCTCCTAATAAAAGTGCCAGGCTGGCTTCAAGTACAGCTGGCTTCAGGGAGCTCACCAATGTCACTATGACCCATTGTCTCCCATCTTTCAACTGAGCTCTCTGCTAGTTGGCTTCCATCTCAGACTCTCTGTGGAGATGACATTGAAGTCTCTAATCTCTGACTTGTCCCACATTTCTGGACTTGTGGACCCGTCTGTCTCTCTCTTTTCAGTGGTTCGAACAAATGTCCTAGGCTTCACTTTGGATCATGATGTATACCTCTGTAGCTGAATGTGATCAGAAGGATGGAGATTCTTGATTGGCTTAGGTCCAAATCACATGCTACCCTATCTCATCCATACGTCAACAGAGAGTGCCAGAAGGTGGGAGAGGGCTGATACCAGATGATGAGTGAATAGATTCCGGGGACAAAAATTGCAAATGCCTATTTAAATAGTTTGCCTTTTACACTTTTATTCTGATTCCTGTTAAAATAAGATGATAGACTAGCCTATATTTAATTTCTTCTTATTTTAAAATGAACATTTTAAATTTTAAAATGAACATTTTAAATTTTCAAATGAACATTTTAAATTTTAAAATGAACATTTTAAATTTTCAAATGAATATTCATTTTAAGAAAACTTGGAAAAAGATGGGAAGCAGAAACTAGCAAATGCAAATCAAGTTGCTCTTATTTAGGTAATCCTTGATTTTTCTCCCCTTCTGCTCTTCCTCCCTGCTTTCTTAGTGGTAGGGTTGCCAGACAAAATACAGAATTCCCTGTTGAATTTAAATTTCAGATAAGCAATGAATAATTTTTTAGTATAAATATGTCCCTAAATATTGCATATATATACTTATACAAAAATTTATTTGTTGTTCATCTAAAATTCAAATTTAATTGGCATCCTATGTTTTTATTTGCTAAATCTGACCATCTACTTGCTGAAGATCTGTTAAAATGTTTTCTACTCTTGGCCGGGTGCAGTGGCTCACGCCTGTAATCTCAGCACTTTGGGAGGCTGAGGTGGGCAGATCACGAGGTCAGGAGATCGAGACCATCCTGGCTAACATAGTGAAACCCTGTATCTACTAAAAATACAAAAAAGTAGCCGGATGTTGTGGCGGGCGCCTGTAGTCCCAGCTACTCGGGAGGCTGAGGCAGGAGAATGGCGTGAATCCAGGAGGTGGAGCTTGCAGTGAGCCGAGGTCGCGCCACTGTATTCCAGCCTGGGCGACAGAGTGAGACTCCATCTCAAAAAAAAAAAAAAGTTTTCTACTCTTAAGATTCACCAACAGTATGAAGTGGGATAATTTTTATCCTGTCTTTAGACATCAAAGATCAGATGGAAACATTTATTTATCATGATAAAAAATCAAGAATTAAGGGATAAGCCATCCTCTCATGGTTACCTTACGGCTCTTGACGTTTTAATTGTTCTGTAGTATCTCTCTGTGTTTCAGTATTTATTAGGAAAGGACACTCTTAATATCATGCAAAATTTAAGTCAGGCTTTTGCCCTTCTGATCTCAGCAGAATACTCTGAATTCAAGTATTCTGCGTTAAGACACAGTCATCATTCTTCTGTCTCCTGGGCCAGGGTCTGTACTCTTCATAGGGTATTTCTGATCTTCCCATGAAGTCTCAAGGTCATTACACTGATGTTCATGAGTGGTTAAGCAACATGCCCCAAATAATCAACTACTTGTTTATATAATCCGTGTTAATTATATATGGATGTTGGGTTGTGATTGGGGAAAGAAGAGAAATCATATGAACGTTTTTGGAATGTGTCTTACTCTTATTTTTGAAAGAAATTCCTCCTGACCTGGTCTGTGATATTAATCAAGACTGTGCCACCACCGTCTTCAAATTCTTATTGGAAAAACAGAGATGGCCTGAGGTGCTTCTGCTGCTGACCCGCAAAGTAAGTGGAGAACCACCGCTTGGGGATTGCCTCATCAAAGACTGCAATTTCTCAGACCTCGACATCTGTACCATCATCCCCCATCTCAGCACCTGGGACCAGCGGAAGAAACAGCTTCTGGGCTGCCTGATAGACAGTGGAGGTGAGAGTGACTGGATGCTAAGCGTTGGAGACTTGTCCACATTCTCCACGTGATGGAGTCCAGGCCACTGCCTGCCTTTCCCTTGCTTTTGGAGGTACCATGAAGTTCACCCTCATTGCCTACCCTGTATATTCTTGTTTTGAAACAGTGATGGAGGTTACTGCCCTGTAAGTGAGTTGCCCTTGAGGATCTCTGCATTTTTGTGAATTCCAGTTACTACCTTTCTCTTTTGTATGGGAAACATCAGGTGTTCTCTTTTGTATGGGAAACATCAGGTGTGTGAAGGGTCCTTGGCTCTGGTTTAGCCTACAGCAGTCATTTCCTCCCGACCTCTGGCTAGACTTCGACTTGCAGTGGATATACTGTGTGGATCCTTATCTACTCCTGTGACATTCTTTTCTGATCAACAGATTGGGATTCAAGATGCTTGTTTTTAAAGAAACGGTCAAGTAATTGGTGGGTGGAAGCATCTGCTGCTTTAATGAGAACTATCATGCATGGCTGGGTGTGTGTCTGGAGTGTGCAGACATCTTGCTGAATTGGCTTTTATTTCCAAGCTGATTTAGAAACACCAACCTCCTCCTACCTCTGTCCCTCACACCTCCACTAATGCCAGTACTAACTGTGTGGCATTGGACATGCCATTTATGACTTCATTTCCTCATTGGTAAAATGGGAATAAATAGGCCCCCTTTTATAGGGTTGTTTTGGATATTAAATAAGTTAATGTGTGCAGGCTTTTAGAAGAGTACCTTGGCTATGTAGTTCTCTGCTTGCTTTGTGCTGTGTGAGGAATTGTCTTTCACGAGAAAAAACATTATGTGTTATCAATAACACATAATATGTAAGATATAACAGTGACACACAAGACATTGTGTGTTATCAATAACACATAATATGTAAGATATAACAGTAACACACAAGACATTGTGTGTTATCAATAGCACATTGATCCTTAGCCCTCAAAATTCCACACACCTTGCAGAGCCTTTAGGTGTTGGCTCCATCCACAGCTTTCAGGAGGTAGGTGGGGTGGCTTCTATAATTTATTTTTTTAAACTCCTTCCTTAAGTGGAGTGTTACTTTCTTTGCCTGAAAACCACAGCTGTCATGGAATTCCTGTTTTATTTCTTGATTCGGCAAGCACTTATAGAGCACATCTCAGGATCAGGTGCTAGGAACCAAGCCCACAGAGGTGAGTGCGCAGCTGCTGGAAGTGTGTGGAGGAGACTGCAGATCTATAATGGGTGGGTCTGCCTTCTGGTGGAGGTTGGGGAACTTTGATGCAGAGGAGCTGTGTGGACTGAACTAAAAAGAAGGTGATTTCGGGTGGAGAGATGTCAGGGAAGATGGCAGTTGAGAATAGGAGCTCAGTAGAAGCAAGGGATGTGGCATGTTCTCACTCATAAGTGGCTGTTGAACAATGAAAACACATGGACAGAGGGAGGGCACATCACACACCAGGGCCTGTCAGGAGGTGGGGGGTTAGCAGAGGGATAGCATTAGGAGAAATACCTAATGTAGGTGACAGGTTGATGGGTGCAGCAAACCACCATGACACGTGTATACCTATGTAACAAACCTGCACGTTCTGCACATGTATCCCAGAACTTAAAGTATTAAAAAAAAAAAAAAAAGAAGCAAGGGATGTAGAAAGTGTCCTCACACTGACTGTGTCAGGTATGATGTTAGGTGGGTGTTAGGGTTTCAGTTCTCATGCCCTGTCCTCATGCCAGGACAGTGGGAATGGTGGGAACTATGCTCCTGTGGTGGGGAGCTGGAGAGGAGGCGGGGGCGAGGCCCCCAGACAGGGTGCTTGAAGGAGCTGGGCTTTCACTTTGTGGCTACTGGCAGAAGCCTTTGCCTCCCAGAATGGGTGCTGGTAGGAGGATCTTGGAAGTTAGGTAAACATTAGCTCTTCCCTTGCAACTGAATAACTGAAGCATTCCTTCTCTTGTCAGGCGAGCCAGGCTGTGCCTACTCACATTGCGCTTCCCTTCTCTCCTCTCCCAGCCTTGCCTGATGGTCTTCAGGAGAGCCAGGAGAGGCCAGTTGTCACGTGCCTGAAACATGAGGACTTCGAGTTGGCTTTCCTTCTCTTGACCAAGGGCGCAGACCCCCGTGCTATTTCTCTCACGGAAGGTGATACTCCTTTGCATGCAGCACTCCACATCTTTCTAGAGATTAAAGGTAAGCCCTTGTTTTTTAAGCAGCCGTTTCCTTGAGGAGGAAGCTGGATATTAGAACTGATGCTATGTTTTCTGGACTTTCCTTTTGTGTAAACCAGTGATCTGAAAAAGGCCCATTTCTTGGCCAGGCCTGCCCATGTCACCTGGCCCCTCACTTGTAGCATAATGGGAAGAAGTGACCACCATGGTGAATGGTCAGGGTGGGTTGATGGAGGATTCTTAAGTTCCAGAGTTGGCTGTTGGTAGCTGAAAAATACTTTCCATTTATTTATATCATTTTCAAGGGTCTGCATATGAAGGATCTTGCTAGAATCTTATATGGTCATTTCAGGAACTACCATGACATTTGGGCTGGATAATTCTTTGTTGTAAGGCACTGTTCTGTGCATTGTAGGATATTTAGCAGCATCCCTGGCTTCCACCTACTAGCTGCCAGTGACACTCCCCTAGCTGTGACAATAAAAAATGTCTCTATACATTGCCAAATGTCCCTTGGGGAGTAAGTCACCATTGGTTGAGAACCACTGAGCTCTTTAATGGATTTCAGATTTTTTGGGGGAGTTCAGCATGCTGAGATGCCCCTGGCTGGCATCACTCTCAAACCCCAGGGTCTGCTGTCCCCTAAGAAGAGTGGCTCAGTGCTCACAGGGTTTTGTTTGTGTCTTTCAGCTGACATTGGTTTTAGCTTCCTCAACCATCTGTTGGATCTGTTTTGGTCCAACCCCACCGAATTCGACTACCTCAACCCCAATGTCCAGGACAGCAATGGGAACACGCTGATGCACATCCTCTTCCAGAAGGGCATGCTAAAGCGCATGAAGAAGCTGTTAGACCTGCTGGTGAAGTTTGACATCAACTTCAATCTGAAGAACAAAGAGGGCAAAGATGCACGGCACCGGATTAAGAAGAACGACTCTCTGCTCTTGGCCTGGAACAAAGCTCTGATGGAGAACAGGAGGAGGAGCCGGCAGGACTCTGCTGCCCACCTGGGGAAGCTCTCAAAGTCCACTGCCCCTGGTCACACATCTCAGCTCAAGTCCCAGGGTTCATTCAAGTCAGTGCCATGTGGTGCCACTGCCAGAATACTGCCTGAAGGAAATGCAGTCCCTGACAGCTGGGAGACTCTCCCAGGTACCCAGGTGACCAGGAAGGAGCCTGGAGCTCTCAGGCCCTGCTCGCTGAGAGACTGCCTTATGCAGGACATCACAGTTTTGATTCAGCAGGTTGAAGTGGATCCGTCTTTCCCAGAGGACTGTCTTCAGAGCTCTGAGCCTCTGGAGGCAGGAGCTGGCAAAGAAGGAAAGAAAGATGACAAGCCGACTCTGGGTGCAGGGGCCCCTGACTGTAGTGAGGTGGGGGAAGGACATGCTCAGGTGGGCCTTGGGGCCTTGCAGCTTGTGCCTGATGATAACAGAGGGAAGGAGGGCAATGATGATCAGGATGACTGGAACACGCAGGAAATTGAGGCCTGCCTCCAGGACTTCGATAACATGACCTGGGAGATCGAGTGCACTTCAGAAATGCTGAAGAAGCTGTCTAGTAAGGTAATGACCAAGGTCATCAAGAAGAAAATCATCCTTGCCATTCAGCAGCTGGGAAATGGCGAGTGGACCCAGGGCCTGCAGAAGCGACTGAAGCACCTGAAAGGAAGCATCCAGCTCTTCGAAGCTAAGCTGGACAAAGGAGCCCGGATGCTCTGGGAGCTCGCCATCGACTTCTCCCCTCGATGCAGTGAGAACCCTGAGAAGATCATTGCCACGGAGCAGAACACGTGTGCAATGGAGAAATCAGGGCGGATCTACACGGAAATCATCCGGATTTGGGACATCGTCTTAGATCACTGCAAACTGGCTGATTCCATCAAGGCCATCTGCAATGCCTACAACCGGGGCTTGTCCTGTGTCCTGCGGAAGAAGCTGAAAGGTATCAATAAAGGCCAAGTGTCAGCTAACATGAAAATTCAAAAGCGTATACCTCGCTGCTATGTGGAGGACACAGAGGCGGAGAAGGGCAGGGAGCATGTCAATCCTGAGTACTTTCCCCCAGCCAGTGCAGTGGAGACAGAATATAACATCATGAAGTTCCACAGCTTCAGCACCAACATGGCCTTTAACATCCTCAATGACACGACAGCCACAGTGGAGTACCCCTTCCGGGTGGGTGAGCTTGAGTACGCGGTGATCGACCTCAATCCCAGGCCACTGGAGCCCATCATCCTTATTGGGCGAAGTGGCACTGGGAAGACAACCTGCTGCTTGTACAGATTGTGGAAGAAATTCCACGTTTACTGGGAAAAAGCTGAGCAGGCAGGAAGCCCATTGCTGGCCAAACAGGTCTGGCTGAAGAGAAGGTTGGAAGTGGAACCCGGAAAAGAGAGTCCAGGTGGGGAGGAAGAGGAGGAGGAAGAGGACGAGGAAGAGGAAGATTCTATTGAAGTGGAAACAGTAGAAAGCATAGATGAGCAGGAGTATGAAGCCTGCGCAGGAGGAGCCGGTGTGGAGCCAGCAGGGGACGGCCAAGCTGCAGAAGTATGTGCACCAGAACATCCCCACCAGCTGGAGCATTTACATCAGATCTTTGTGACCAAGAACCATGTGCTGTGCCAGGAGGTACAAAGGAATTTCATTGAGCTTTCCAAGTCCACCAAGGCCACTAGTCATTACAAACCACTGGACCCCAACATTCACAAACTCCAGGACCTGAGGGACGAGAACTTTCCTCTGTTTGTCACTTCCAAGCAGCTGCTTCTTCTGCTTGATGCTTCTCTGCCCAAACCATTTTTTCTGAGAAACGAAGATGGAAGCTTGAAAAGAACCATCATAGGATGGTCTGCACAGGAAGAGTCAACCATTCCTAGTTGGCAAGAGGATGAAGAGGAGGCTGAGGTGGATGGGGACTACAGTGAGGAGGATAAAGCTGTAGAAATGCGTACGGGTGACAGTGACCCCCGGGTGTACGTGACGTTTGAGGTGTTCAAAAATGAAATATGGCCCAAAATGACCAAAGGGAGGACCGCCTACAACCCTGCACTGATTTGGAAAGAAATAAAATCTTTTCTAAAGGGTTCTTTTGAGGCCCTCAGCTGTCCCCATGGGAGACTCACTGAAGAAGTATATAAGAAATTAGGGAGGAAACGGTGCCCCAATTTCAAGGAAGACCGGAGTGAGATCTACAGCCTCTTCAGTCTGTATCAGCAAATCAGGTCCCAGAAAGGTTATTTTGATGAAGAGGATGTTCTGTACAACATATCCCGGAGGCTGTCGAAGCTCAGGGTGCTCCCATGGTCCATCCACGAGCTCTATGGTGATGAGATTCAAGACTTTACCCAGGCCGAGCTGGCGCTGCTGATGAAATGCATCAATGACCCCAACTCTATGTTCCTCACGGGGGACACGGCCCAGAGCATCATGAAGGGCGTGGCCTTCCGCTTCAGCGATCTGCGCTCTCTGTTCCATTATGCCAGCAGAAACACCATAGACAAGCAGTGTGCTGTCCGGAAGCCCAAGAAGATCCACCAGCTGTACCAGAATTACAGGTCCCACTCAGGTAAGTCCAGGTCTTGGGTTTGCCTACTGGGGGTGCTTAGGCATAGACTTTGGGCTGCCTTTGAAGCTGCAGACTAGCTCTTGTTAGGTTTTTACAGCTGAAGTAAGGGTAGTATTTTGGAATTTGTTAGTAAATACGCTCATGGACAAGAGATAGTATGATTTTGGCCACTGCTCCTTAAGTTGATAATTTAAGCTGTGGTTGGGTGGCAACTGACCTTTAAGTAATTATATCTCAAGGAGTTTGCCATAACATGAATACATTTCAGGGGAACATTTAAACTGTTTGAGAACTTTCATTAAAGTACTTGGGAAGTACCTGCTCATTCTATATAAAGTAATATACCAGTTACAAGTCATTAATCCTTGAAGCAGGTTTTCTCCCAAAGAGAAGAAAAAAAAAAAAAAGGGAGGGTGGTAGGCAGTGGGAGTTAACACACACTTGGGTGCTTTTAATTTGTTTCTTAGTTTTTCCCTCTTTCTGTGCCAGGCACAATGCTAAACAGTTTACGTATAGTGCTTAATCTTCATAACACCACTGCGAGGTAAGCATCAGACCCATTTTACAAAGGAGAAACTAAGGTACACAAGTTTAAATAACAGGGTACCAATGCTGGAATATTTCCTTTATGGTTTATAGATACTAACAAATTTATCTCCTTTGGCCGACAAATATCTGTGAACAATATGGAGTATTGCTTTACATGTTTAAAAACTGTAATGGGATCATGCTGGACATATCTTTCTGTAACTGGGTATTTTTGCCTAATGTTATGTTGTTGAGATTTCTTTCTTTCTTTTTTTTTGTTTTTTTCTGATAGAGTCTTGCTCTGTTGCTCAGGCCGGAGTGCAGTGGCGTGACCTCGGCTCACTGCAACCTCCACCTCCTGGGTTCAAGCAATTCTCCTGCCTCAGCCTCCCAAGTAGCTGGGACTACAGGCGCCTGCCACCATGTCCAGCTAATTTTGTATTTTTAGTAGAGATGGGGTTTCACTATGTTCGTCAGGCTGGTCTTGAACTCCTGACCTGAGGTGATCCACCTACTTCAGGCTCCCAAAGTGCTGGGATTACAGGCGTGAGCCCTCGTGCCCAGCCTGTTGTTGAGAATTTTGCATGTTGATAATGTGGAGTTCTAGTGCATTCATTGAGGTTCACATAGCATAAAAGGCACCCATTTGAAATGTTCAGTTTAGTGTTTTTTAGTGTATTCACAAGATTGTGTAACTATCACCATCATCTAATTCTAGAACATTTTCAGAAATTAAAAACCCCTCAAAACCCATAATCACAGCAGTTACTACTCATTGTGTCCTTCTTCCCACTCCACGGTAACAACTCATCTTTCTGTTTCTACGAATCTGCCTATTGTGGACATTTCATATGAGTGTAATCATATAATACATGGCCTTTTGTGTCTGGTTTCTTTCACTCAGTTTAATGTCTTTAAGGTTTATCCATGTATAGTATGTATCAGCACTTTATTCCTTTCTATGGTTGAACCATCTTTTGTTTTTTGAGTATGGTTACATCAAAAATTACTTGTCTAGTTCCCTAGAAGGCCATTTAAGTGGATTCCACTGCAACTTTTGTGCCCTTTTCTGATTCTCCTGTTAATGTAGATATATATTTGGCCCCTGCTAACTCCTAATGGGAAGGGAACCACAGTAGAAGCTTATTTGCTTAGATTCAGCAGTTTCCACTTAGGCTTATTGCTTTATATTATATACTTTTAATAACAACAGTATTGGATAGTCACATTTTCCCTTCACTATTTGGTAATAGCAATGGGGATACATATGCCCGTTTCATGACGTTCTACCTAGACCATTGTATTCTATCTGGTGTTTGAAAAGGGCACCTGGCTTCTAAGAGTAGTGGAGACACCCAGGAAGGTCTATGTTCAAATCCTATCACTGGGAGATATTTATTAGCTTCTCAGACCTCAGAGTTCCTGTTTGTAAAAGTGCAATTGTCTCATCTGTCTCACTGCATTGTTGTGAGGATTTGTTGTTGTGAGGATTAAATGGGATGACTTTTTTGAAGGTGCCTGCTGTATGATAGGCATTAAGTCAATGTCACTATTAACGTCACTTCAGATATTAGAGAAGAAATGGGACCCAGGAATAAAACTCTTTGGAAAATCCTCTCTCCTGCTCTGACATTTTTTCTTAGTGTAATCCTCTCTCAACTGGGTATAAACCTGGGGGAAAAGGATGATGGAGGCCTTGGTTGCTGTCCTTAGCTCACATGCAGCACTGTTTTTACCATGGTAATGTTGGTTCTGTAAGCACCAATGGGAGAGGACAAGGCAATTCTGGTTTTCTTACCAAAGTCAATACCAGCCCCTTATGAGAGCATTCTAACAGCTCTCATTGTTTTTTTTTTTTTTTTTTTAATTGAGGCGGAGTCTCGCTCTGTCACCCATGCTGGAGTGTGCTGAGGTGTGATCTTGGCTTACTGCAACCTCCGCTTCCTGGGTTCAAGCGATTCTCCTGCCTCAGCCTCCTGAGGTCTCATTGTTTATATTACATTTTTGCCTTGACTCTTCTTTGTGAGGTAATTTTCTCTAATATGAATATAGGTTGGGAATGAGATCCCACAAAACTCTCTCAGCACAGCAACATATCTCTGCCTTCTCATCCCCTGCACCCAGAGAGCTCAGGGCTGCAGTGGTAATCAAATGGGAACTGAAAACAGGCTTGCAATTATACATACTGTAGGGGCCAAACCTGCTTCTCAGGAAAAACATGTCCCCCACCCCAAATAACCAAAAAACTCAGCCATGTTGTTAATTATCCAACTTGGGTTTTCTGTTTCATTCCAGGAATCCTCAATCTGGCATCTGGAGTGGTGGATTTACTTCAGTTCTATTTCCCAGAATCTTTTGATCGCCTTCCAAGGGATTCTGGCCTCTTTGATGGTCCCAAGCCAACTGTTCTGGAGTCTTGTAGTGTAAGCGACTTGGCAATTTTGCTACGAGGGAATAAAAGGAAAACTCAGCCCATCGAATTTGGAGCCCACCAGGTGAGCTGCTTGGGATTTTATGTTTTGAAATAAAAGACAGTTTGCAAATGAAAAAAGTTTGAGAAGCTAAATTATACCATAAAGTAGCATTAAAAATAGTCCCTGTCCCACAGTGGGTGAGTTCCAAAGATGGCTGAGTGACCAAGTGTTTCAATCTTTCCCCTGGCCTGCCTGACCATGTTTATGCTGGCCATTTCTCTTTAAAAACATTACCTATCTCCCATAGAAATAGACTGAGGCTTACTGGGGTTTTCTCTGTAGAATTTGATGTTCTTTTGTTTTTCTTCAGGTAATCCTTGTGGCCAATGAAACGGCAAAGGAGAAAATTCCAGAAGAGCTGGGGTTAGCACTTGTGCTAACAATTTATGAAGCAAAAGGCTTAGAATTTGATGATGTCCTCCTTTACAACTTTTTTACTGATTCTGAGGTATGTCACACCTAATTCTTTTCACACAATGAATATTTATGTATGAGCTGAACTTCCCTCTGGGGAAGAGAATTTGGAGTTGAGGGTAAGAGAGTTTATCACAGGCTCCTGTTTGTGTTTTAGAGCATCATTCATTCAGTATGAGGTTTTGTGTGTTTAGATGTGGGTTTTGACATTAGCTGTGGGTTGTTTCACAGTGTGTCATGGGCTAGTTCCCCCTGTGCCCTGCCCTTCTTTGGCTCTCTAGTACCCAAGTGCCAGTGTCCAGTTCTCATTAGCCACTGTTATCCTTGGCTCCCAGGGATGCCCAAGTTGGAGCAAGCTCTAAGGAGAGCCTTACAGATGAAGCCAATGTTAGCAATGTCCACCCTGTGATGACAGAACTGGGTAAGGTCAGTTCATAGATAGAGACAATTCCAGGAAGACAAATGAGGCTTGGTTCCTGCCCTCTGGATCAGGTAATGTGGGGGACAAGAACAGCTTCCTTGCATGGGAGACCCCTCTAGCATGGCTTCACTACCACTGCTTGCAGCCCATGCAGATGATGGCAGCCAAAGAGTCCCCACATTGACCCCCAGTGACCTCTGTATTGGTCCACTGCTTTCACTTGGCTCCTGAGTCCTTGTGGGTTTTTCTCCCCAAGCTTAGTTCATTATGGGTAGAGCCACCAACTCACGGCCGTTGTCCTGGGTTTTCTAGCCACTGTTTTCTCTTTCCCACTATCTTTTGGTGGAGACTCAGGCTGGCTGCTGACTGTACTGTGGGGTCTTCTCTGGGGACTTAGCTGGCTGTGTCCCAGTCTTTGTTGCAGACTTCCTTTGCACATGATGCATGCTTGAAGGGGCTATGTTATACCCAAGTCAAGAGCACTGTTGGCTTTAACACTTTAAAAATCTGCCCCAGAACTGACCCTTTAGATAGAGTCCTTCCTTTTTTTCTTATCATTTTTTAAATGTTATTTTGCCTTAATAGCACAACTATTACAATATTGATATAGGTGCTTTGCAGTTTACAGAGTACTTTTTGAAGTCATTGTCTCACTCCACCAACCCTCTGAGGTTATATGTATTTTTATTACTCTCATTCTATTTTTTAAAATTTATTTTTATAGAGATATGGTCTTGCTGTGTTGCCCAGGCTGGTCTCAAACTCCTGGCCTTAAGTGATCTTCCTGCCTTGGCCTCCCGAAGTACTGAGATTATAAGCATGAGCCACCTTTATCTGTAGATAAAGCAGAAGGTCACTGAGATTAGTACATTTCTCATAGTCGTAATGTAGATGGCAGAGCCTGGAGATGAACTCAGGTGCTTTGAGTTCTAAATCTCTTTCCATTTTCCTTCCTTTTAAAGCCTCGCATGCGAATTGAATTCCAGAACCTTCCACAATTAGTGTATCATTGCTGTTCCTTATGTACATTCCTTTCCTGTTAAATTTTGCTAATAAAATCAGATGCACACTCATTAACCCTGGAACCATTTTTACCTCTGAGGACTAACTTTTTTTTCTAATGATACATCCATCGGTCATGGTTGGACTGAGGCTCTCCTAAAAGAGGAAGGGTAAGACTTTGTTGTTTCTGTTCTTTATTAAGTACCAGTTGTATGCTTGTGCGAGTAAGAAGCTCAAGGAGCTCTGGACTTAAGGATCTGTAAATTGTGGTTGGCTCTATTTGTGAAAGAAAAATCCAGTTATGTGTCTTACCTTGATCCTGGAAGTGGCCAAGGCTCAGGTATCTTGACCCGGTGCTCCCACCAATGGCTCAGGGAGTTGCCTGAAACTAAAACAATCCCAAACAGAATCTTTTGTAAACATCCACTTCATCCTGTGTACACAGTAAGACTTTGGAAAATACTTTGGTTGGGGTTCTTCCCAGTGTTAATGTGACCATGCATTCCCTGGCCCAAAGCACACTCTCAGTTTATCATTTACAACCTCCAGGCCAAAGGGAGTCAGTCAGCAGATGAGAGGAAATGCTTTCATAAAAGGAGAGGAAAGACAGGTCCCATATATCCCCAGCCTCCTGTGGTCTGGCTGCTTACATGGGGTTTCTTTCAAGGTAACTGAAGGCTGCTGAACAGTGATTGCTATTTGAACTTGGGGAACTGTGGAGAGCTCCTCTCTCTCCTTGACCTCTTCTTCCATCTCATTTATATTTCAGGCAAGCTCTGTCTTTGAAGCAGCTGTTATCTGGGCTTATATGTGGGTGGGTTGAGGGGTATGGGGCTTGTTGGCCTGGTTTGTGATCCTTCTCTCTGGAGGGTTTATTGTTACCTGTTGAACCACATGGTCACCAGAGCCATCTCTTGAGATGTGAAAGGGACCACAGAATGGCTACCCCAAAGCTTTTGGTAGGATGTTGCCTTCTTTTTGGGGGAGAGGAAGTCATTCTTCCAGTCACCCTCAAGCTATCCTTCTGTGGGGACTTAGAAGGGTAACTGCCATTTATACCTTGCCCCAGTGGGACCTCCTTTCTTTCATACTCACGGCGGTGGGACAGAAGGGACTGTGAAAACTACAACCTTTATGGGTTGTCTAATTGACCTAGAGAATAGACCCCTTAAAGGTAGGATTGCTAGTAAAATCTAAGCCTTTTCCTTCACAATTGATGGTACCAAGAAAAGAAACTGGAAGACTTTAAATTTTCCTGCTTTTATTCCCCCAAATGCTGTAGGCCTGTATCCTTGCTACAAGTACATAAGCGCACTCCTAAAAGGCCCCACCTTGGAAATAAAATATGTTTGATTCATGAAACAGGCCATTCATGTGCCATCTGAGCAGCTTTTGCTTCTCTTACAGCTGTTTTAAAATATACTGTTCTTCCTTAGCCCTTTCAATATTAGCCAGTCCGTATCTCATGCTACCTGCCAGCTGGATCCTCTCAAATGTCAAACACTTGTGTCTTCTGCCTACTTTCCTTGGTAAACAATTTTGTTGTCTGCATAGCTTCACAAAAAGGACAGTCACAAATATGTCCTGAAGATTGTTTTAAACCTTCCAACTACCTAAGTGATTTCATGATTTCAAAACATGGTGATTAGTACTATAATTGATTAGTAGCATAACCATTCCTATTTAATAGACAGTGTTTAAGGCATTTAACCTTGTTTACATAGTTCAAGTGATGGAGTAACTTAAGGCAGGTAGTAAACTCTATCCACTTCACCTTTTCAGCATGCTTTAAAAGTTACATAGATGGCAAGTAGCACCATTTTATAAAAAGAAAAGTAAAGTCTAGGAGAGCTACTCTCACAAGACACAGGAAAGTATGAAATATGAAGTTTCTTAAGAATTTTGAATTCTAAATTCTGCATGTAATCTGGGCACTTCAGTTTTACTGGGGTCTGTAAACTACAGCCTGTTGGCCAAATCCAGACTACCGGAGGTTTTTTATGGCATGTGGGCCAAGAAGGATTTTCACATTTTTAAATGGCCAGAAAAAAAACCCAAAGGAGAATAATATTTTATGGCATATAAAAATTATATTAAATTTGATTCAGTGTTCCCAAATAAAGTTTTGTTGGAACATGACACACTCATTCATTTACTTGTTGATTGTGGCTGGTTTAGCACCAAAATGACAGAGTTGAGTAGTTGCAAAGAGAGATCATGTGACCCGCAATGATAACAATATTTATTATTTGACATTTTAAAGAAAAAATTTAGCAACCCCTGGTGTTTGTAGTCACTTTGGTTTTGGCTTTTGGGTAAAGGAAAAAAATGGGTAAAATGTCAACTATTAAACATTGTACTAGACATTTGACACTGATTATCTGTTTTTATTTTCCCAACAAAGTTGAGTATTATTATTCTCATTTTATAGAGCAGGAGAATAAACAATGTGTTCGAGGTTGCATAATTAATAAATGGAAGAACTGAGATACAAATTTGTTCTGTCTGACCTCAGAGTCTACCTTGCACACCATAGCACTGGATTTTCTTCATCCTCGGTTAAATAATTTAGTTAGAAAATTCTGCCACATGTATCTTAACGGCTGACCCTATGTGCATCTCTTAACCATGTTTTGAGAAGGGGTGGGGATTCCCCTGTCCATACTGATTGTAGAAATTCTTTCAATGAGAATAACTCCCTGAGCCCTTAGCATTCTTCCCTGGAAGTGGTCATGTGTGCCTGGCTTCTTAGCTTCTTGGTCTAGTGTGTGGGGAATTTTCACAACTTCCCTGATCTCTGCTTGTGCAAGTTAATCTCCCTCCTATCCATTCTAAGATCACAGGATGGATCTTTCTCAAAGTTGGGGTTGAAGGCCTCGTCCCCCGATGAGGCTTAATTTTCCATGAAGCTCAGGGAGGCTGTATGCGTAGTTCAAAAGCATATTCTGTTGGTCTTCACTTTTTTGTTGTTGTTCAGGCTTATAAGGAATGGAAGATCATTTCCTCATTCACACCTACATCAACTGACTCCAGAGAGGAAAACCGGCCATTGGTTGAAGTACCCCTGGACAAACCAGGCTCTTCTCAGGGTCGATCTCTCATGGTGAATCCAGAAATGTACAAGGTGAATTTCTGCCATTTGTCAACACATGTACTTGACATGGAAGTAGTGAAAAAGGCTTGGAAGAGAAGATGAGAGGAAAAATGGAGCTTGCACTTGGCTGGTTTTCCTCAGCAATGGGGAATTGAGGATAAGAAAGGAAGGGGCAGGGATCTCAGTTTTGGTAAATTCCATTTTTTTTTAGTAGAGAACTGGGCTTGATGGGTGGATACTGTCTGAAAACGGAAGGAGAAGGGTTGTCCTTTCTAGTTCACCTCTGGAACTCAGCTTTGTTCAGAAATTTTGATGCAATCATAAGGTAGGTTTGGAGTAATTCAGTACTAGTGATAGTTATAGTAAAAGTGTATGACTGGTTTAATTTTTAAAAATAAATCACAGCAATTGTGTAAGATGTAATCTTTGGGATAAACTGAGTACACGGGGTCTGTCTGTACTCTTCCAGTGAATCTTCCACTGTAACTTTCAGTGAGTCTATAATTACTTCAGAATTAACTCTTAAAATAATTATAGCAAAAACATGAAAAAAAATTATGGCTGATTCAAAGGTCATCCTATACAGATGGCATGCTCACTTCCTGCTTAGGTGGGAAAGAGGTGGAGTTTCTCATAGCCTCACTGGAGCCTCACTTACCTGTGCTGTGGCCACAGTGAGCTCCTGGTATCCTGTTCTCAGCTGTGCTATGCTTCTCTAAAATTTAGTTTTTGTGTTTTTCCAAAATTAGAGTAAGCCCATTGAAGTGTGTCACTTTGTAGCTATAGACAAATGGCTCATCATCTTTGTCCTCAATGTTATCTTTAGCTCCTCAACGGAGAGCTGAAGCAGCTGTACACCGCCATCACACGGGCTCGGGTCAACCTCTGGATCTTTGATGAAAACCGAGAGAAACGGGCTCCCGCATTCAAATATTTCATTAGAAGAGATTTTGTCCAAGTTGTAAAGACAGATGAAAATAAAGGTAAGATCCTGTTAAAATACTCTTAACTGATGGAGGAATCATGTTTCTCTCAACTGTTCTTATGGTCAGGAATAAAAGGTGTAGTATTTTGAAAGTGCTTTCTTTCTTTTCCACAATCTTCTGAGAAATGGAAGTTGTTACACATTTGCCAAGGTGCATGGGAAAGTGTAGCTGTAGTGGGATTGGGAAGGTTAACTCCTTCAGGGAAGATCTTTTATTTGTCCTTTAAAAGTGGGGATTATGGACAGGGCTAGAGGAAATAGGCCCTTTTGGGAGAATACAAAGTGCTATGAGTGTTTGTACAGCTGATTAACAGTATCTATCAAAATAAAGATGGTACATACTTTGACCCAACAGTTCCACTTGTAGGGATATATCTGAGATATTTGTGTTCAAAATCTCAAAGATACCTGCATAAGTATGCTCATCACAACCCTGTTTGTAGTTACAAGAAACTAAAAACAATCTAAGTGTCCACCAGTGAGGGAAAGGCTAAATTCATTTCTTTCAGGGGATTACTATGCAACCATTAAAGAGAAAAAGGATGTGGATTGTCATTTACTGCTAAGGAAAGATGTTCAAGATGTATGGGGTGAAAGATAAATTTAAAACAGTATGGGTAGAATGATATAATTTATAAGTAACTTTATATTATGCAAATATAAAAACCATTTATGCATATCAGTATATATCAGAATAGAATGTTTATGCATGTGTATGTATGTATGTGTATATATACAAATACCTATTGAAGTGTCTTTAACCATCAAACCCAATTCATTTCCTGAGTTTGTTTAACAAGAACTGGGTTTGTGAGGGTTCAGCTACTGAGTTAACAGGTTGTCTGAATCTGTTTGGTTTCCGAGTTTCACAAAACAAGGAAACTAAGAGTTCAGACAGTAAGAACTCTTAGTTCAGATAGTAAGAACCGATAGTTCAGATAGTAAGGAATTAATCAGAAAACTTATCTGTATTCAGTTCCTGATTATGGGTAACAAGGGTTTAAATAGCAAGAGTTTGGAGAGATAGCATGCATATAAATTCATGTATACACCTATTATTTCTGTTGCAAAACTGTTTATAGTGATTACCTCTCGTGCTAGGATTGGTGGGTATGGGGTTGTCGAGTAGATATGGACACTTTTTACTTTTCACCTTCTTACCTCTGTGCTATTTGCAGGGTTTTTTTTTAATTGTGTATTTTTTTTTCATAATTTGCAAAGGCTACCTAACGAAGTGAAGTTCTCCTGATACGATAACTGAGAAGAGAAATAATCAGCCCTTCATGAAGGAGAAAATTGTTGTCTTTCTTGAGGGTTAGTTGTCAAGTCGTCTCCTCAAGGCTATTGTTCATTTCTATAAGGGTAGAGCAAGGAGCAGAGTTTGGCTGCTGGAGAGAGGTTTGTCCTGAGCATTCCTCAGCCAGTTTGGAGGCTATTTCTGGTTATTACTGATGGCTCGGTTGGCGACTAGGATTAGATTTCTTATCCTAAGACTTGACTATTGTGATGGGAAAAGTCAAAGGCTAGGAGTTAAAAAACAAAACATAGCTTCTCATAAAAACTTTCTACCTGTGTAATGACATGACCTTGTTCAGGTCCCACCTTCTCTCCCAAAGGAAAATGAGTGGATTGGCCTAGCATGGGCATTCTCAATCTTTCCTTCAGCTCATCCCCCTTTATTCCCCGAGTATGTTCTGGCATCCACTATAAGAGATCATATGGCTGGGCGCGGTGGCTCATGCCTGTAATCCCAGCACTTTGAGGGGCCAAGGTGGGCGGATCACCTGACGTCAGGAGTTCAAGACCAGCCTGACCAACATGGTGAAACCCCATCTCTACTAAAAATACAAAAATTAGCCCGGTGTGGTGGTGCATGCCTGTAGTCCCAGCTACTCAGGAGACTGAGGCAGGAGAATTGCTTGAACCTGGGAGGTGGAGGTTGCAGTAACCCAAGATTGTGCCACTGCACTCCAGCCTGGGTGATAGAGCAAGACTCCATCTTAAAACAAAAAACAAAAAACAAAAAACAAAAAAAAAAACTAAAAAACCAAAGATCATAGAAGCTAAGTGACTTTTTTAAATTTAAAAATTCAAAATGAAAACAGATCACAATTTATTTTATGTTTTGGCAGCATTAAGAATGCAAGAAAAAGTGCAGTCTTAATTACAAATTTTAAGTTGTACATAGTAAAGTCTTCTAAAGCATCTGTTCCCATTGTGTTTGGATTCAGTACGGTGATTATGTAATTTGTGTTTGTTTTACATGGCATCTGCAGAGTTCACTGGCCCTATTTTGAGATAATATGGATGGGGTTTTGCCGTGGGAATTAAATGTCACAGGGGCACTCATAGCAGCACATACGGAGTCAGAACAAGATGCTAAGTCATCACTGTACTGCTACACAGCACCAGCAGAGGGCGAGCAGGGAGGGATCAGGTTGTGATGCTTAACGTGTTTTTGTACCTTCTAAACAAATCTGACCTGTCTGCCTCACTCCCCTGTTGATATCCATTGGCCTAGGTGTCTCTGATTCCTTCAGCTCTGATTTGTCTGCCAGTATTACCCTGGTATTCACTGTATTTTGTGTGTTTCATGAATCTGTGGCTCAGAACTTGCAGGGATTGTCACCCATTGTCTAGTGATACTCTGGGGGATGCAGGTGGCAGGGTGGGGGTGGGGGTGGGGTGCAGTGCTGAAATAGTCACCAGCAGGCTAGTGAGGATAACAGAAGGGATGGACAGCAGGTGGTGACAATGGTCTCTGTCCACCAATAGGAATGTGTCAGATTACTTATTGTGATGAGGGCAAAGTTTGCACATTTGGAAATAGTGTAAAATTTGTCACCTTTTTTTTCTTGCTGAAGCCCTGGCCTGGGAGCTTGCTAAGAGCCACTTGACTTTGGGTTTTCAAGGAGGAATTTTTAATTTCTGTCTTCTGATTTGTAGCCATAGAATAGGAAAGTAGACCAAAACTTAAAAACCAAACCACATCCTTTCTCCCCTCTACCTCCTCCTTTCAATAACCTCACAAATGTGGTTTGGTAAGTTAAAATATATCTTACATGAATACTAGAAAGACAACACAGGTCAGTCTGCTCTGACTGCCATAACAGAATACTACAGACTAGATGGCCTAAACAACAGAGATGTATTTTCTCACAGTTCTGAAGGCTAGAAGTCCAAGATCAAGGTGTTGGCAGGGTTGGTTTCTTCTGAGGCCTCTCTCCTTGGTTTGCAGCCAGACACTCTGTGTCCTCATGTGGTCTTTCCTCTGTGCTCTCTTGCCCCTGGGGTCGCCCCGTGTTCTAATTTCTTCTAAGGACACCAGTGAGATTGGATGAGGGGCCATCCTAATGGCCTCATTTTAACCTAGTCACCTCTTTAAAGGCCCTGTCTCTCTCCAAATGCAGCCACATTCTGAGGTACCGGGAGTTAGGACCTTAACAAGTGAATTTGATGGCTGGCGGAGGAGACGCAACTCAGCCCATAACAACAGTTTTAAGTGAAAGAAAGCCCAGAGAAGCAAACACACTTTTCTTTCTCATTTTAGACTTTGATGATAGCATGTTCGTTAAGACCTCAACTCCTGCGGAGTGGATTGCACAGGGAGATTACTACGCCAAGCACCAGTGCTGGAAGGTAAGGGGTTGGACTAGGAGGGGTCCTTGTCACTGGTGCCCTCGTCAGACCTCACAGGCAGGTTTCACATCATGGTGTTTGTCACCAGGAAAGGATGAGGGTAATGGTGCTTGTGCCACGTGTTCTGAAACATCAGGTCACCTCAAGATGAGGAGAGCTTCCTGTCCTGCTCCTTTTCTGGTCAGTGCAGGCATGACAACTCTTCATTTTGGCCAAGTGCCAGCATGTGCTGATAGATCATGAAGGGCTATGGCCTTTGCCCCACCAAGGAATCCTTGTATATATTTTCTTTCCCTCCTGTACTCTATGCCTAAAAGCTTTGCTATCATCATACTGCATTTTAAAGCAGTAAAAGATTGATCTTTCATTTGATTTTTTTCAAATTGATCAAACAGATTTCATTGCCAATCTGAGTCTGGTGAAGATAGGTTAAGCCTTTTTATTACACCGCACTGACCAATTTCCAGTTACAAGCCGTGTTAGTGGTCCTGAGCAGTTTTCTTCCAGGAAGTGTTATCTCTGTAGCAGACCTCTTTACATTTTGAAACCAGGTTAAAGAGCCACGTGGCTTTTCCCAAAGTCAGCATTCCTGCACATCATAGGGTTTTGGGTGGGGCACCATGGCTGGGATGTGTGTCTCCCTTGAAATAGTGGTGATGACTTCACCTGCAAGTTTTAAACACCCTACTAAAAGAGTGCTTTTTTTTTTTTTTGCTTTAATCTAATAACAACAAGTCAGGTCTTAGGGTTGGTTCTGCAGTTCAACAAAGTCAACATGGGCCCAGTCTCATTCCATCTCTTCCCTGTGTCATCTGCAGCTTGTCTGAGATGTTCCCTTTCATTGGTTGCCTAATGGCTGCTGTGGCAGTTCCAAGTGCTCCGTTCCCTCAGCAGAATTCCAAGCAGGAATGAAGTGCAGGCACTTTCTTCTCATTGATCTCTCTATTTTTTTTATCATGAAGTCCTCAGTGGTCTTCCTTCTATATCTCATTGGTCAGTACTAGGTCACATACACCTTCCTAGCTGCAAGAGAGTCTGGGAGAGCAATCTCATCTGGCAGTTTTAACCTTTTGTGGGCGGTAAGTTCTGCCAAAAGGCAAGAAAGAGAGGAGGAACTGCTGTGGGTAACTAACAGCAGTGTCTGACACCACAGGCATGACCATACCAAATGCTCATTTCCCTAAGATTTCTCTACCCCAGGCACCTGGAGTTCCCCATGCATGCAGCTGCAGATGATGTTTTCTGAAACAACAACTGGATCTGGGTTTTGGAAAGATCACCATCTTTCTTTCTACACCTCAGTGTTCATGTTAGGAGGCTCCAGCTCCTCAAATGTTACAGGAAAAGTATCTGCACTTTCTCTTGCCGCTTTGGAACAAATGTTTTGCAACAGTGTTTTCTATGGAGGGCTTGTCCTGCTTCTCTAATGATCCTTCTTCTCATTGGAATTTCATGGAGTTGGGCCTGAGTAAAGGTTCTGGGAAGTGATGAGGACAATGAAATCACAAGTTCAGGACTTAACGGAAGCCACAATGTGAGGTATCTGTGATCTGACATGCCTGGAGAAGGAATTTCCAATGTTTTCTCAGCTCCAGTTCTTCGAAGAGTTTTGTCTATTGTTTCAGGGAAATTGCTTTAAGTCTGTAGCATATAACTTACATCTGGGATTTATCAGTTACTTCTTGCTGCATAACAATCCTGAAACATAGTGGCTTAACACAAGTCATTTATGTGGCTCACAGTTCTATGGATTGGCAGTGCTGAGTTCATCTGAGTGGTTCTGTGCTCAGCTGAGCACCTCATGTGTCTGCAGTCAGCTGGGCATGTCTGCTTCTGGGGGTTGGCTGGCTCTTGGCTCAGGGGACAGCGGGGACAGGGGTGACTGGGGTTCCTGGATCACATTTCTTTCCTCCTCCAGCAGGCTAGTCTGGGTTTGTTCACGTGATGCCTGAGCAGGGTTCAAAGAACGTGAACAGAAGCACACAAGGCCCCTTGAGGCCTGGCCTTGGAACTGGCCCAGTGCCGCTTCTGCTGAATTCTGTTGCCAAAGCAAGTCTCAGCCTAGATCGGACGGGAGGGTAAATAGGCAGCACTCTTGATGGGAGAAGCTGGAAAGTTACACTGTAAGGGGGTGTGGACAGATACAGGGAGGAGTTAAGAACTGTGGCCACCCTGGCAATGTATTATATGGGGTGAAAAGTACAATTTATGCTATTGTAGGTTTGGGTAGGTCTGGAAAGTATTTTCCTAAGTATGTAGTATTTAGCTGCAGAAGTTGACCAAGCCTCACAATTTTCTTCACTGCCCATCCTTGTTAGAATTGGAAAGAAATACTGAATGTTTGGCCGTTGTTATGAAACCAAGAATTTTTTTTTTTTTTTTGGTGGGGCAGGGGTTGGGTGTTAGGGAGGGAAGGGAGGGATAATATGGGCAGCAGGTATGGGTCTGAAATTGGAAAACTATATAAAATCTTACCCTTTATTCCCTTCAGAACACTGTTGCTGTTGCCCATATGTGTTGCCCGTGGATATCCAATTATTTATCGCTTTAAAAATACCTTTTGAATATTTGAATCTAAAATCTTTTTAGGGGAACCGGCACAGATGAGAATGTTATAAAAAGCCTTCTCTTCACCTGACTTTATTTTGACCCTGCTAAAGGACTTCAGGACTCAGGTGGTTTATTGAGTTTTTGGCTGCATGTCAATAAATGTTTCAGAACCACCACAGAAGATTCATTCATTCAACAAAAAGGGTTTTTAGAATGCCCCTTTTCTTTCTCTATGTTCCTAGTCTTCAGCAGCTATGGGCCAAGCATTATATTTAGATCCCAGGAATCTGATGGTAAGCAAAACAGGCGCATAGACCAATGCACAGCTGCAGCTGTTGCAGGTGTCACAGATGAGAGACCAGCTGCTCCCAGAACCAACTGTCCTGGAAATAGAGGCGTGGGAACCCTTCTTTGAGGAACATAGCCTTGAACTGAAACCTGTAGAATGAATGAAGTTAACAAGACAGGGAAAGGACCGAAGAGCATTTCAGTTAGAAGGAACAGTGTGTGCAAAGGCCCTGCAATGAGAAGGAAATGGCACAGGTCACGGGAATGAAAGGAGACCCACACAGATAGCATGAAGGGGGAGAGTGATCATCCTGTACACCTTATCAGCATGTGCCACTTAGTCCCCCCCTTGCCCACACTGAGACCTAATGTGTACATGCTGGGAAGAATGTGAACTTCCTGCCCATGTATTGTGTGCTTTGAGACATAGCATCAGCACCCCTGTTTTAGAAAAGCAGCTCCTCTGCTTTCACAGAGGAGATCAGAGTGAAGCCTGACTCCTCTGTGACATTTGTTTGCCTACCTTATAGTCAGAGGATTTGGTAACAGATCTGCATGCCCCAGGGATCTGGATGTGTTGTGATACCATCTCTATCCCCATTTCTACCTCCAGTACGTGTACTCCAGCTGTTCTGCCAACACTGCAAAGTAGCTGTTGTACTCACCAAGTGGGTCAAAGCCCAGAAGAGCCACTGGGTAACTTTGGGCCAGTTGCTCCATGGCTCTGACCTGAAGTAGCAACTATATACAATGAGAAGGATGATACTTATTGCTGTGGCTGTTGGAAGATTAAATAAGGGTGTTACTATGGTAGCTTGAAAAAATACGTATTCTGTACCTTTTCGATGGGTGCTTCCAAAAGATACCACTGAATGTGAATACTGTTGGGTTTTATCCTCCAAGACTACTTTCTTTAGAATATCTGCACCTTCCTGCTCCTCCTTCTCAGATTGGGCTGGAGCAAGACTTCATGTTTTGTCAGTACAAACTTATAATGCATGCTTTAACCGTTGTTCTGTCTGTGACCTCCATTACCTTGCTGGGAATAAAACTTTTTGCCTATTCCAGGTTGCAGCCAAGTGTTACCAGAAAGGAGGTGCATTTGAGAAGGAGAAGTTGGCCCTGGCCCATGACACTGCCCTGAGCATGAAATCCAAGAAAGTCAGCCCCAAGTAAGAGTCTTGGGATCACTTCTGGTTTGCTCCGATGGGAGTAGCAGGTTAAATATTGGTGTAGGGTCAATGTTCCATGGAAATATTATTTTGTTTTCCTTCCCCTAGGGAAAAGCAGTTGGAATATTTGGAATTGGCTAAGACCTATTTGGAGTGCAAAGAGCCAACACTGTCCCTTAAGTGTCTGAGCTATGCCAAGGAGTTCCAGCTCTCTGCCCAGCTGTGCGAGAGGCTGGGAAAGGTATGGCTCCTAGTCCGCTGCTGCTCCAGGGAAAACTGGGCTTCACTTGAGCAGATTGAGGGGTAGGCTCGACCTCTACTCATAGCAGGAAGAGGCTGCAGTCTTCCAAGGAGGGAGACACTGGCCCTGCGACTCTAAGGGAAGCCTACTTTCACTACTTGGGCAAACTTTGAGGAGGCTCTGAAGACAGTATGCATGTGTGTGTGTGTGTGTGTGTTTGTGTGTTAATGTCTGTGTTAATATTCAGGGCCTAATATTAACCACAGGGAAGCCAAATGCTCAAGCCAAAGGGCAGAAGGGTTTTAGAATACCCCTTTTCTTTCTCTGTGTTCCTAGTCTTCAGTCACCTTGGCTGAGTGGCCTGGCATTTAGATGGAGGTTCCTTGGCTGTGTTCCTAGTAATCACTCTAGATCTGCACTATCCAATTCAGCAGTCACATGTAGCTATTTAATTTACAATTTAAATTAATTAAAATATAATAATATTAAAAATTCACATCCTCAATCTTACTAGCCACAATGGCAAGTGCTCATTGTTAACAGAACATTTCCATCATTGCAGAAAGCTCTGTTGGACAGAGCTGCTAGTCTGGAACACAGCTACTCACAGTGTGGTCAGCAGGCTACAAACTATTATTTGTCTGCAGCAAGATTAACACAGAAGATAAAAGTAAGCAGAATTTTTTTATTGCCATTTGGCATTGCTTTGACATCCAAGTGGTGATAATCTTCCCATCAATTCATTTTTTAACATATCAACTGTGATGGATCGGAAATTTAAAATGATTTGGTCCCTTACCACAGGTAGTTGGAGAAACTGTGCTTAAGGAGCTGTGGGCCATTGCATTTTCCCCTATCAGGTGTCAATATCCTTCAGTAGGAAAGGGGGTTTCCTTGTCTGTATGTGAAATATGGTGACTCATGGGATCCTCAGAGCACCCTGGGCATCGAGAGGGGTAGGAGTGGGACCTACTGGGAAGTTTGAAGTGTGGCCCCAAGTCAATGCGAAGAAGAGGATAAGGCCCTCCAGATGCTGCCTACCCTGTTCCATGTTTATTATGGGATGTGACTTCTTAAGATGTGGGAGATGGGAATGGAACAGGGATACAACGCTGCTCTCTAGAGGCAAGAGGCAGGCAAGGCACAGGAATCCCTGAAAGGAAAGCTTTCACTCTTGTGGCACCTGCATAAACATTTCTTCCCATGGATAGAAAGCATTTGGGAACTGGGAAAAGGCAGGTGATGGATCCTGAGGATCCAGAAGAAGGCTGCTGCCAAGTTGGTTGATTTGAACCTTGCCAGTCAGTTTGGGTGAGATGACCACAAGAAATGGTAAATGAGTAAGAGAAAGTGGCAGGGCCAGATCAGTAGGACCTTGGTGACTGTGGCAAGGACTGGGCTTTGTTCAAGCATGATGGGAAGCCAGTGGAAGGCTTTGATGGGAAGACTGACATGAAGCTAATTATCTGGATGCTCTGTGAAGGGGTCTATAGGGCAGCAAGAGCTGAAGCAGAAAGGCCAGTTAGAGTCTAGCATCAGCTTAGGCTGAAATGATAGGGCCTGGACTACCATGGTGGTGGTGGAAGTGGTGGGATGGTGGCATATCTGGGAAATGTTAGGGAAACCGAGCAGGCAGGATTAGCTGGTGAACTGGATGGGAGCTGTGATAGGAAGAAGAGTCTAGTAGACTCTTCTGTTCATGGCAAGCCCACCATTGGTGGGTATGGGGCCCAATCATTGCATGTTATTTTGTTCATCCTCTTCTTCACAACCAGTCTCCATTCTCATTCTTTTCTCATTGGTAGTCATTCTAATAAATTTTTATATGTGCTCAAATGCATGCATTATTGAAAAATGAATAGTGGTGTCTTCTATACATATATATATATACTTTAGGCTTATCTAGAAGACATCTTTCTCTGTGTTTTACCTTTTCCATCCCTTGCTATATAGTGTTAGGTCTGGCCATGCTTCTGACAGCCATGTATTCCTGAGTGGGCATTGACTGCATTGATGAATTCATTTCCCTGTGAGGCACTTCCAGGTTGCCACTGGCTCCTGGCTCCCACACATAGCACCTTGGCACAGTATGTCTTTTTAGGGTTCTGTGAGATACTTCTTCAAGATGTATTGCCAGGAGCAGGCTTGCTGGCCTAGGGTATGCACATGCTTCACTTCACTAAGTACAGTCCCTTCGCTTTCTGGGATAGCCATTCCACTTTGTGCATGAGGGTTCTGCATTCCCCACATTCTTGACCACAGTCAGCAGATTGTGATTTTCTAATTTTTCAAACCTGGTGGATGTATTTCACTGTGGCTTTAATTTGTATTCTTCTGATTGTCAGTAAAGTGGAGCATTTTTATTTATTTGTTAGTCATTCAAGTTTACCCCACTGTAAACTGCCAGTTTATATCCTTTGCCTAGCTTTCTGTTGTGTCTCAAGGAAAGTCTTTTTCTTGTGGTTGCAAGAGTTCTTTTTGTCTAGACAGGCCCAGTCTAGTACAGTAGCCATTAGCCATGTGTGACTCTTTAACTTTAAAATAATTAAAATTAAATTAATTTAAAAGTTCAGTTCCTTGGTTGCATTACCCACATTTTAAAGGCCCAACATTCAGATGTGACTAGTGGTGAGATTGGATAGCAAAGAAACAATACATTTTCATCTTCACAGAAACTTCTACTGGACAGTACTGATCTAGGTGTTATTTTTTTAAAATTTAGCTTATTTCATGTGTCTTTTGTTGAGCAGTTTTGATGTATCAGTTTGATCCATCAGTTTTTCTCCTGAAATTTGTGTTTTGGGTTTTGTTGATTATGTTATTTTTGGAAGTCACGTGAAGACTCCTTCCACTTGAGTGTGACCTCAAGATCACAAAGATATTCTCACATATTTTCCCACAGTAGTTTCCACATTTAGATCTTTAATCTACCTGGGGCTTACCTCTGTGTGTGCTGTGAGGTTGGGATTTAACTTTATTTTTCTCCCCTTAAGTAATTGGTTTTCCTAATATTATCTATGTTACAGGGTTTTAAACTGGATTCTAACAGAAAGCAGACATATGACTATCCTCTTTATTACTTGTGGTATTGGTTTAAGATTAGAAAGTTAATCATGAGTACTCTAAATAAAAGTAAAATTTACTCCATCCTAGATAAGAGATGCTGCCTATTTCTATAAGCGAAGCCAGTGCTACAAAGACGCTTTCAGATGCTTTGAGCAGATTCAGGAATTTGATCTAGCACTCAAAATGTACTGCCAAGAGGAGCTTTTTGAAGAAGCTGCTATTGCAGTGGAAAAGTAGGTGGTTTTATTCTCTCCCTTTCTCCCTCTCTTCCTCCCACTTCTCTCTGGGGGCAGCCTGCTCTGGGTGGTGCTATCCTGCTGCTTCTGACATGGTTTGACCACATTGCTTCCTTTCCACTTAAGCGATGGCCTCAGTGCTGGGTCAGCAGCTCTTTGAGAGCAGGACTCTATTTTCCAGTCTCTTTATAAGCTTTGATGCAGTGTCACAAAGAGAGGGGGCTGAGGGGGATGGGAGTATGTTATGAGTGTGTATATAATGACATATTCTGACTTCCATCAGCAGAATAAAGGGGAGTCCTTCAGAGCCTCATTAATCTCACAGGAACCCAACTAATGCACACCTGCTAAAAGAGAAGAATCACAAGTTGGGTAATAAGGGGAAGACTGGTGTAATTGCTGATGCATGTGCAGCCCCCATTTCATCCTTTCTCATTTTATCAAACTGAACAGAGTTGTAGACCCAGATGATTATGATGCCTTTATGAGAACCAAAGAGATGTTTTTCAAGGATAATTTAGACTATGCATAACATTTGCCATATAGATTGACTTTTGGATTTCACTCCCACTTGTTTGAGTTACACCTCCACTATATTTCATTAATTAAGCACACCAATTCCTGATTGAAGCATAAGGAATTTATTCATTATTATTATACTGGTAACAGTGTAAAATAAGGCCTTTGTAAAAATACTTGAATGCTTGACAAGTTTAGGTTTTATTTTGTAATATCTACATGTGGGAGTTTTATTTAAGTTGCTCTGCACTGTATTTTGGAGGAAATTTTCTGTTGATTGGGTGATGGCAAGTTGACATTTGTGTCCTTTGTCTTTGCAGGTATGAAGAAATGCTAAAGACTAAGACCCTTCCCATTTCCAAGCTCTCCTATTCTGCCAGTCAGTTTTACTTGGAAGCTGCAGCAAAGTATCTGAGTGCAAATAAGATGAAGGAAATGATGGCTGTCCTCTCAAAGTTAGACATAGAAGACCAGCTGGTGTTCTTGAAGTCTCGGAAACGCTTAGCAGAAGCTGCAGACCTGCTGAACAGGGAAGGTAGGAGAGAAGAGGCTGCCCTGCTGATGAAGCAACATGGCTGCCTCCTGGAGGCTGCCAGGCTCACTGCCGACAAGGACTTCCAGGCCTCATGTCTGCTGGGGGCCGCCCGCCTCAATGTGGCCAGGGATTCCGACATAGAACACACCAAGGACATTCTGAGAGAAGCACTTGATATCTGCTATCAAACTGGCCAGTTGTCTGGCATTGCCGAGGCCCACTTCCTGCAAGGGGTAATCCTGAGAGACTTTCAGAAGCTCAGGGATGCCTTCTTCAAGTTTGACACGCTCAACCACTCAGCTGGAGTGGTAGAAGCACTCTACGAAGCAGCCAGCCAGTGTGAGGCCGAGCCTGAGAAGATTCTGGGCCTGGCTCCAGGGGGCTTGGAAATCCTCCTCAGTCTGGTCAGGGCTCTCAAAAGAGTGACCAACAATGCTGAGAAGGAAATGGTCAAATCTTGCTTTGAGTTTTTTGGGATTTCCCAGGTGGATGCCAAGTATTGCCAGATAGCTCAGAATGACCCTGGGCCCATATTAAGAATAATTTTTGACCTGGATTTGAACTTGAGAGAGAAAAAAACAAAAGATCATTTTTTGATAATGACTGACCAAGTGAAATTAGCCCTAAACAAACACCTTTTGGGCAGGCTGTGTCAGATCACACGGAGCCTGCTTGGGAAGACCTACCGAGGAGTCTGCATGAGGTTTATTGTAGGCTTAAAATGTGAGGATGAAAACTGTGAACATTTTCACAGGCCTCTGCGGCGTTGTGAAGCCAAGTGTTTAGTTCAGTCGAAAATGAACTTGGTGGCAATCAACGGGTTGCTTTTGGAAGCCAAAAAAGTATTCCCTAAAATCTTAGCAGAAGAACTTAAAGAAATTGATTATATTTTGTCTACAGATATGTATGGCCTTTGCAAGTCCATTCTGGATGTCCTTTTCCCTAAGCATTTCCATCAGAGAGTGTTGTCAGAAAACCCCATGGCATGCAAAGAAATCCTCAAACCAAATTACAAATCCTTCCGGTTCTACAGATTTGCTTTGAAGGAGTACATCCACTTTCTGTTTGAAAATGAAAGCGCACGCAACCGCCGGGAATCCACAGACCTGTGGCTGAGTGCCATGCAAGCTTTCCTTCTCTCTTCCAACTACCCGGAGGAGTTTGAAAAGCTGCTCCATCAGGAAGAGGACAACTACAACAGGGAACTCAAAGCTCTAGAGTCTGAAAAGGATGAAAGGGGCAGGGGGAGAGGCAGCAGGATAAAAGGAATAGAAGGGAAATTTGGCATGCTGGCACCCAACAGGGATGATGAAAATATGGACAAGACCCACCTGTGCTTCATCCGGCTTCTGGAGAATTGCATTGATCAATTCTACGTGTACAGGAACCCAGAAGACTACAAGAGGCTCTTTTTCCGTTTCATGAATGTCCTCATCAAGAGGTGCAAAGAACCACTCATCCCCAGCATTGGAAACACAGTAGCCCTCCTGGAGTTCCAGTTCATCCACTGTGGGGTGGTGCTGGCCCGCCTCTGGAAGAATGTCATTCTATGCCTCCCCAAGAGCTACATTGCACTCTTGCACTACTGGGAGTTCCTGTTTAGCAAGAAGGACAAGGAGCTTGGGGATGTGTTCTCCATCATTCAGGAATACAAACCCAAGGACGTGACAAGAGCCATTCAGGATTTCCGGTTCCATCTCTCCTACCTCGCCAAGGTGCTATGTGGCTATGAGAATGTGAACTTCAACGTCCTGCTTGATGCCTTCAGTGAAATAGACTATGTGGTCTCGGGTGAGGCTGAGCGGACACTGGTGCTGTGCTTGGTGATGCTAGTGAATGCTGAGGAGATCCTGCAGCCATACTGCAAGCCTCTCCTGTATCGCCACTTCCGGGAGATTGAGTCAAGGCTGCAGCTCATGAGCATGGACTGCCCTGGCCAGGTTCCCGAGAGGCTCCTGAAGGTGGTGAAGCGGGTCTTGGTGGCAGTCAATGTGAAGTCTGTGGCTGAGGCACTGCAGGACCTGCTCTTTGAGCGGGATGAAGAGTACCTAATGGACTGTGACTGGCGGTGGGACCCTGTGCACACCAAAGGGTCCATAGTCCGTGGCCTCTATTATGAGGAGGTCAGACTAAACCGCCTGCTCTGTTTGGACCCCGTGGACTACTTTGCTGAACCTGAGTGTGAGTTTGGCCAGGATGAGATGGATGAACTGGCATTAGAAGACCGAGACCACGTCCTGGCCACCATTCTTTCCCAAAAGCAACGGAAGGCCTCCATACAGCGGAAGTTGAGGAGGGCATGCCTGGTGGTGTCTCTGTGCATCAGTTGGAGGAGAAGAGTGGGCACCCAGATGGAGCGTGTCAGGGAGGAGGCCAGGGAGCCCAGGGCTGGGAACTTCAAAAAGGCAGACGTGGACAGGACCCAGTGTGACCTATGTGGAGTGAAGTTTACCCGTGGCCCAGAGAACTATTTCAGCCCCAGCAAAGCGTTTGAGGGGGCAGCTTCCGAGGTGGCAGTCCTTTCCAGGGCTGAGCTGGAAAGGGAGGAGTGTCAGGAGAGGAACAGCGAGTCTTACGAGCAGCATATCCATCTAGAACACCACCAGAGGCAGCAAGTGGCCTACCAGAGATACTCAGAATTTTTCCACGAGAAGGTGGACCCGGCCATTGATGAAGGCAAGCTGGTGGTGCAGGACATCGAGCAAAGTGTATGGATCCACAGTCACGTGGGCTCCAAGGAGCACAGCCACATGCTGCAGAAGGTCCAGGAGCACATCAAGAGGGTTTCGGATATGGTGGAGGACCTCTACAGGCGGAAGGCCTGGGCTGGCGGTAAGGGTCTGCAGAGATGGGGGCCCAGGCAGAGTGAGACCTGGGCTCTGAGGACATTTCTCAGGGTTAAGTTCCTTGTAGTGGCTTCTGACTTGGGGATGGTGGAATCTTGGCCTTAGAAGAAATACAAATGAGGAATGTATATTCTCAAGTTATAGCGAACCTCATTGTTTGGATTACCCCTCCCCCAGTTAAAAGTTTATCATTATCCTTGGCTTGGGATGGTTTCCCCAGGTACTCCAGAAACTTGCATGCCTCTTCCTACAGAGGGTTAAAAGCTTGTGTAGAATGAATCGCTTTCTCTCCTGGCAGTCAGAATGATTCTTGCCAGAATAATCTTCTGTGGAGAAGATACAGGGAAAATGTTTAAAGTGTTAAGAAAACTCTTTAAGTTTCTCTTGACCCATTCATCCCCTGACTAAGATCTGGAAGTGTGTAGCTGGTCTAGCTGGTCTCTTCCTTTTAGGAGGGTCTTTAAGTCATACCCAGTGTGAGCCTATAATAGATTTCTTATGTTATTTTAGAATCAGATTTCCCGTTTTTTTTTTTAAATAGAGATGGAGTCTCACTGTGTCGCCCAGGCTGGAGTGCAGTGGCGTGATCTTGGCTCACTGCAACCTCCGCTTCCTGGGTTCAAATGATTCACCTGCCTCAGCCTCCCAAGTAGCTGGGATTACAGGTGCCTATCACCATGCACAGCTAATTTTTGTATTTTTAGTAAAGATGTGGTTTCACCATGTTGGCCAGGCTGGTCTCAAACTCCTGATCCCAGGTAATCTGCCTGCCTTGGCGTCCCAAGGTGCTGGGATTATAGTTCCTTGGCTTTTTTACTAGCTACTTCTTATCAACACTGTGTAGAAGTTATGTATAAACTTAGTGAAATTGCATATTTTAAAATGTTCCATAATTCAGATACTCTTTCCAGTTTAAGGTTTAATGACATTTTGGACACAAGTGTCTTAGAAAGGTTTGCAGTTGTGGCAGTCTCTATAGACAGACAGTAATGGTGTCAGGCTAGCCTTTAGTTGTAGTTTATGCTTGTAGCAGCAGAAGGCAGCTTTGGGTCCCTTACCCCATAAGGAGGGCTCTTTTCAGGGAAAACACAGAGACCAGCTCTTGGGACGTGGGGACTCTGGGTCTAGTAATTGGTGTTCTAGTTCCTGCAATGGCATCTTTACTCAGAGCCATGTTCTTTGGTTTCTGAAGCGGAGGAGGCGATGACTCGGCTGGTCAACATTCTGATCCTGTCAGTCAGGGATGCACGAGACTGGTTGATGAAAACAGAGACCCGCTTAAAGAAGGAAGGTAAGGAGTCTTGATTCTGGGGACAGGTAACACTTTGGGTCCTGTGGTTCTTATTACTGCTGGCTCCCGGGGGGAATCTGAAGTGGGGCAGCCCAGTGATGTCAATAGTGGACTCTCACTGTCTAGGAGCATCACCTCCAGTGACTCAAATTACTAGCAACATAATATCTGAGTTTTCTTATCTGATTATGAGGGCCATTATTCTGGGCACATGTTAGTTGCCATAAACCTCTTGCTGCTCATGAGCTGTTACTGATAATGCTCAGTCACTGCACATACTCAATGCAGTGACTCCCAAGGATGGACAAAGCATTGCGAAGCTATCCCTTGAGAAATGTTTTCCTGTGTCAATCAGTCATTTAAGTCAGTGGATAGTTATTGAGGTTCTAGTACATATTAGTGTTGTTCTGGGCCTGGGGATATACTTCTGAATAAAACCAACAAAATCACTGGGGAAACTTAAATGCTTCTTCCTACAGAGGGTTAAAAGTTTGTGTAGAATGAAGCACTTTCTCTCCTGGCAGTCAGAATGATCTTGCCAAGTTATATGTGATCCAGAATGTTTTTTCTTTTGCCCATTCCAGCCACAGGACCACATTCCTTCTTGCTGTGAGTATTTCATCAACCCCAGATGCCCCTGGAAAATCCAGACCCCAGAGGTGGGGAAAACTTGAAGGGACTTGGCACAAATGTCTGTGCCAATAAAAAATCTTTAGCATTTAGTCCCTTCTGGGGTCTTGGATTTTGTGATGTGTATTTCAAAGGGAAGAGAATTGGTATACCAATTCAAGTGTATGGCTGAGTTTATTTTTTGCTTGATTTCTTTATTATTTAAAAGGCCTCTAAAATAGGGTGAGAGGAACCAGCCTATAAAGGAACTTAATTCTGGAGAAGGGTGTTTACTCTGACTCTTTTTGGGAGTCATCAGTACTCAAAGGAAATCTCTCTTTCTCTGGAACCCTGGCAGAAAGTTTTATTTCATTAATTTAAACCAATGATTACGGAGACACTAGGTTTTACTAGGATGCTATATTTTACAGTGGATTGGGAAAAAAAATCACCATTCTGCCCTTCCTTCCTTTCTTCCTTCCTCCCTTCCTTCTTTCCTTCCTTCCTTCCTTCCTTCTTTCCTTCCCTCCCTCCCTCCCTTCTTTCCTTCCTTCCTTCCTTCCTTCCTTCCTTCCTTCCTTCCTTCCTTCCTTCCTTCCTTCCTTCTTTCTTTCTTCAGGTATTGTTCAGGAAGATGATTATGAAAATGAAGTTGAAGACTTTGGTGAGCTTCGGCCTAGAAGGCGTTCTCGGAAATGTGGAAAGCAGAGAAAATACTAATGTCCACACAGCTGCAGCCTCCTCATCCTTCGGAACATTCCATTCTGACTTAGAATTCTGAGCGCTGGGGCAGAAGACGAAAAGAATGTGAATTAGCATTTTAAAAATAGGGGAGTCTAACAACACCATTGCTTTTTGTTCTCATTACTTCTCTTTCAGTGGCTTAGGATCTGATTGCTCCCTCACCTCTAAAGTGTTTCCAAGTAGAGTCTAGCAGTATTAGTTTCCCCCACAAACAAGTTCAGGTAGAGAAGTTGTAGTAGAAGGGAATGTTGGGACTCCTCACTGCATGGTCCCTGGGGTGTCTGGCTCATCCCCATCATGACATGAGTTGGTAGCAGAGGACTAGGTGTTAAGACAGACTCTCCTCACCTCAGTTGCTGCTGCTCTGGGCCAGGAAATCTCTCTATGGATTCCCTCATCTCCTGCCACACTGCTGCAGCATCAAGTGTGCTATGAGAGCTGTATGTGCCCAGGGGTGGGCCCTGCCACTGGCCACCCCGAGCCCAGGACGCATTCTGGTCATCTCTGAGCCCACTTGTAGTGTAGCTTCTTCTGTTAGAGATGTTAGCCTTTTCTCTCTGTGGCGACTTTTCTGCCTTCCCTTCTGTTTTTTGTGATCATTCTTAGCTACCTGTGCCAAGTCACAGTTAGACTACCTCAGAATGTAGTCAAGAATTCACCCAGTGTTCTTTGGATGTCCCTTCCCTAGAGGGAAAGGCTGGGGAATGTTGCTGGGAGCATTCCCAGCTGCCTCTCCAAAGTGGTCCTAACTCTGCCTTGGCTATGGTGCAGACATTCCAAAAAGTGTTTTGTACACAGCCCTGTACATCTAGTTTTCTTGGTTCTCCCTGGCAAGTTCGCTACCCTAGCTTAGGCTGACGTTCTGATGAGTCTCTGCTTGCTGAGCTCATCACTGTGGATGGTGACCTGCAGAGCTGCAGGTTGGAGCAAGTGGACAGAGGAGGGAGCCAGCTAAGCCAAATCCGTCACTGCCACTTGGCTGGCAGGCCGTATAAGAGGGCGGATCTGGGCCCGTTTGCAGGAGGCCATTGCCTACCCTCTCCCCACAGTGAGCCAGCAGCCATCAGCTGATCCCACTTGGGAAACCTTCATGCCTCTCTGATGGTTACTGCCCACCCTTACCCCACCCCTCAGCTCAGCCTGGTATGGAAGGCAAGGTGCACGTTGGTCTTTGATTGTTCTGTCCTCACAGCAGAGTCAGCTTTCCCCCCATGTTGATGCTGCTTTTGCTGCTCATGCTGCTCGTTGTTTTCTCTTCCTTATCTTTCCAAATTGTTTCCTTGAAATGCTTGTTTCCAATTTTTCTTAGATTATGTTTCTAATTTTTATTCCAGGTGTTTTTTTTTCTTACTTGACAGAAAAAAAGAAAACCCCAACAATATCTTGCTGTATTATCACATTTTTTATAAAGTTAAAGCATTTCTCTTACATGCTGCCGTTTTATTTCCAGTCTCTACTCAGAGTAAGGGGGTAAATCTTGGAGCTGGTTCCCCCTGGTCAGCTGATTGATGCTGGCCAGGACAGAAGCTTTCTGTGCCTTCAGAGATTCAGAAATCAAGGGATAGAGAAAAAGCCCAGCCCAGGACTCCCAGCTGGTTGGTGTTCTCGAGGGCCCACCTCGTGCACATTCTTTCCAATCTGGATGCTCCCAAGCATGCACGGTTTGGACAGTAAGGAGTTTTGTCTGTACCATGTACTGGGGCTTTCCCAACAAGGAACATTGCCCTGGAAGGCAGGAGACCTGGAATCAAATTCCTCTCCTGTTCCTAACGAGCTGTGTAATGCCGGGTGAGTCAGGTCTATTCAACCCTGAGCACCTTCATGCCGCACTACGTAGGAGCCTCATGATCTGGTGTAGGAGAGAGATGGAAATGTGAGAAAAGAGTGGTGACAGACATGTGTATTGCATGGGTGGTAAATGCATTTACATAACCCAGCTGGGCCTCAGTTTCCCCTTTTGGGAAAGTGGTGTAAGGTCCCTTCCTGCCTGCTGCAGAATGGTTCTGTAAGCTGTTGCCATGGTTTTACGTACCCTCCAGTCTTGGTGCTGGGATGCCTGTGTTTGCTTGCATCAGGTGAGCTGGACAGCTCTGAGTCTTAGCAAGCAAAGCATTTGATCTTACCCTTTAAAATTAAAGAGGTTAGAAATGGGACAGGTGATCCTGCTGTCGTATCTTTATTAGCACTGTCCGGTAGAACTACCTGAGAGATCCACCCCCAAAAATCTGACTCCTCAACTCATAAAGCTCCTTAGAGTAGGGGCGTGGAGGTTGGGAGAGAAGAATGGAATTCAGCAGAAGAGTCAGTAACTTCCCTTAATGACCAGAATCCTGGGCCCAGTTCAGTAGCAGTGGCTTTGGTGTCTTGGACTTGCCTGGAAGTCCAGGATGGGGGATGTGTATCTGGGATCCCCCAAGACCACCACTCTCAGGCTTGGTAATTCATTAAGAGGGCTCACAGGACTCAGCATGTAGTTGGAGTCATGGCTCTGATTGATTATAGCAAAGTCATACCAAGCACAACTGGCAAAGGGAAAGGCCCATGGGGTCAAGTGTAGGGGATACCAGGTGTAAGCTTCCAGAGCTCCTTTCCAGAGTCACACACAATAGGCTTCATTTCCCAGCAACGAGTTGTGACAGTTTGCTGGGTGAAATATGCCAATCTGGGGAGCTCATCAGAGACTCAGAGCTCAGGGTTTCTACTAGCGGCTGGTCATATGAGTATTTTCTGCCTAGCATATACCAAAGTTCCAGAGTCTCAGAAGGAAAGTAGTGTTCAGCATAAACCACATTGTTTATACAAACCGCTTAGGCACTGTGAGCCACGTTGATCAGTTCTGAGGGTGTAGGGAGCCATCTTGAAATCCAAGTTCCAAGACTCAGTAAGCAGACCTTTCAAAGGGCAGCAGTCAGGCCTGCTGGGCCATTTTCTGCACAAGGGGTCCCCCCAAGTTGGGGCTTTGTCATGATCATCCCACTAGCTTGCCTCACAGGCACCCCTATGTATCCAGCCACTGGATGAGCACCTATGTACCTCCTGTCTATCTCCCCAGTCAAGGGAGTGAATCTTCAGGGATAGTTCATTTTCTAAAAATCCATCATGGTAAAGAAACTGTTTTTCTGAGTGCCTTAGACATTGACTTCATTTCCTTGCAATCAGTGTTAAGCATTCAGAATGATGTTTCGGTTCTTTGAGGCCTGCTGGGGAAAGGGAGAGGGCCCTATAAGCCTCTGGCGTTCCCTCCTTCTACCAACACACACACACACACACACACACACACACACACACACACACTTTGGCCTGACCATTCTTAGCCAAAAACTCTTGTTCTCCTCACATTCTCTCTGCAACAAAAATCCAGTCTTTCAGGAAGAACAAACTGACACGGGAGCTAGCAGCACCCTAAGCTCTGTGCTATCGCCTCAGTACTTTAGCAAATCACTTGTGGGGAAACTGAGGCCCAGATGATACAACTTGCCCTGGGTCACATAGTTGGTTTGGGGTAGGGCTGATACATGGACCTGGGATTTCCAATTCCAGCTAGCACCCTTTCCACTAAGGATTCAGGCGCCAAGGTCAACAGCAAATGCCAGCAATTCTTTCTCCGAGCCTATCACACTCTTCTCACTGGCAGAGTGTGCCAGCCCTTGGGCATTTAGAGAGCTCATTCTCTTCAATCTCTCACTCATCTTTTGGCAATAGTGTTTTCCTACAGAAAAGTGGAAGGCCCAGCAGGGAAACTTGTGTGCATTCTACTGTCACCCATCTGGAGCAGCTTAGCCTCTGACCCTCAAGAATGGGACAGAGCAGCTGCCCAGAGTCATTCCCAGTGGATGGCACAGCACAGTGTGCACTGCTCCCACAGTGGCCAGTTTTAGTCTCTTCAGCACCCTCAGCCTTCACTGCCCTGAGTATTGTAGTTTACATACAGGAGTCCCATCCACTGCACCACTACTCCCAAGCCTAGGGATGAAGATGCTGTAATTCACCTTTTCCTGGGGAGCCTGCCTCTGTTTCCCTGGAATGGTCACTTGTAGTTCAAAATGAGCCCCAGATTTGCTGCACATCCTGGCCAGCACCAACTGCCAATGAGCTCCGTGTAACTTATAGCTTATGTTGCACCTGCTCTCAGGTTGTGTGGAAAGAGGAAATATTGGTGTTCATAATAGGCTCTGGTTGTTACCAAGGTCTCCCACTGGTGGCCAGAGTGTATCAGCTATTAATCTCTCTAGTGCTGTCGAAGAGACTTTTCTAGGCTCCTCCCAAGGGGCTGAGTCTAGTACTGCCAGATGGGCTCACAGTTCATGGATATGTGAGAGGGATGAGGCTGGCAGATGGACAGGGCTTGTACTTTGCACTTTGGAGCTCTCAGAAAGAGCCCTCCAGGCCTGGACAGGAGGATCACTCCTGTGGCCTAAGAAAATGACCAAGGCTATAAATATCCAATCTCAAATCTCAACAAAGCAATTTCCAGGTTTTACCTTATATGCACATGTGAGGCATTCCACTTTATTTGTAAATGTTGGTGGCATTGGATATTCCTCTGTTTCCTTCTAATTTCAGTATGGTTTTAATAATGTTGGGGTTTAATGGTCTAACAGTAATATAATACATGTTAATCTCAGTCATGTAAGAAATGTCACATTTTATTTAATTCAAATCCTACTCTGGACCCTATTCTTGCTTTGGTGGGAAATGTGGCCTAAGTAATTATTGGAGGACCCTCTGCTTCTTTGGAATCTCTGAAGTATTAGGAGGCCAATCTGGTATGGGGAAAATGAGGGAGGCCCTCTCTCCTTCAGTTCATCACGGCTGCTGCTAACTTATTCCTGTCCCAGCTGATAGAGTATCTGAGAAGATGGGTGATTCTTCTCCCTCCAAGCCAAGCTTGACAAGACTAGAAGCTGTGAGGTATCTGATCTGGCCTCTGTAGATGAACAATTGAGCCACACCCTGAAGTTTTCTCACCTCCCCAGTGTATTGCCATGAGGATAAGGACAGGTCCCTATTGGTCATGACACCCCTTGCTGCCTCACCCCTGAACAGAGAGAGCCTAAAGTCCTAGCTACTTTCTTGAAAAAAAAAAAAGGGTAGGAAAATACACAGAGAGCAAACAAACACAAATTAATAACTAAATAAAGAGTTGAACTAGCCTGGGCAACGTAGTTGAGACCCTGTCTACAAACAACAACAACAACAACAACAACAAAAAACCAAAAATCCCCCAAAACCCAAAAAAACAAACAAAAAACTAGCTATGTGTGCTGGCATGCGCCTATGGTTCCAGCTACTTGGGAGGCTGAGGTTGAAGGATTGCCTGAGCCCAGGAGGTTGAGGCTGCAGTGAGCTGCAATTGTACCACTGCACTCCAGCCTGGGTGACAGAGCAAGACCCTGTCTCAAAAAGAAAAAAAAGGTGAGGGCTAGGTAGACTTCAGGGATGGCCACTATCAGTTCCTTCCTATCTCTGTGTCACTTTGCCCATCCAGAGGTGGAGTCTGTCTCCTCTACGACTGGACTTGCTTTAGCCAACAGAATGCAGCAGAGATGATACGGTGCCCTTTCCAAATCTGGCCTTTGAGAGGCTTGGAAGCTTTTGGGGTAATCCAGCTGCCACATGAGAATTTGAATACCCTGAGACCAACATGCTGTGCAGAAGCCAGAGCTAGCCATGTGCAGAGGCCACATAGAGGAGACCCAGGCGCCATTCATGTAAGTGAAGCCCTCCTGAACATTTCGGCTTAGGTGACAGCAGGATGCGGCTGAGTCAGTGACCCCAGCTAAGGCCAAACGGAGCAGAAGAACCACCGGCTGAGACCTGCCCAAATTTCTGACCTCCAGAATTGTGAGAATTAATAAATCATTATTGTTTTAAGCTACTAAATTTTGGGGTGGTTTGTTATGCAGCAAAAGATAACCAAAACAAGGACTTCCAGCATGTCTGGTACTCTTAGGCATGTTGTCTGTGACCTTTCAATCTTACAACAATTCTCCAAAATACAGAAGGAGAACTACTCATTTATATATTGTGAAGTGAGGGGTGTTCCTGAGGTCAGTGAGCAGGTAGGTGGCAGAGCAGAACTACTGGATCCTATGTATTACACAGTTGGCCTTGGAAGAAAGGGCTTAATCCACCTCATTCATGGGCCTGAGTGGGATCCTATTACCACAGTACCTAGGAACCTAGTGCCCTGAAGGGATCCTGGAACCCACCCCTAGAACCAAGTGTTTGTCATTTACCTCCCATGTGCACTTTGGCAACTACCTAGTTGTGCAGGCCTTCACCAGCAGCTGAGACTTGGTTGCTGGGACAACCTGCAGGAGGGGTGGGTCCCTCTTATTAATGTTACATTGTTCTTTCCACTGAACTCCTGGGTTCTGGTTCTCCTGGGCCACTGGCAGCCAACACTTCTGGCTGTCACAGATGGACAGGCTCATCCCTAACATTTTTGGGGTCTGGGGTAAGATATGGTGTCTTCTTCCCGCTCCTTCTCTTCCCACCCTTTGCTTTATCCTATACCATGAACAACCTCCCTGGCATGTGTGTGAACATTTCAGCCATAAATCTAAACTCATTACATGACTGCACCCCCTTTTCCCCAACCAGCCACGCTTGGCCTCTGCTCGGGCCCAGTACATCAGCGGCTGAGGGCTATTTGGACACGGGGCTCCTGGGTACTGAAATATGGTTGGCGGGGGCCTTGAATGTGTACTTTTATTGCAGGTCTGGGGCATGGTATGTAGCTAACGAAGCAACATTGTGCTACTCTTCTTGGTCATTTCTCCCTGTGCATTTTTCTCCTTCATTTTTGTCCTTGCAGGACAAGAAGCCAGCTTTCAGAGATTCTCCAGCCATAACCATCATAATCTGCTCAATGCCCAATGTCTTTCTCCCATGCTGCCTCCCTTTCTCTCACACACACATAAAGTAAATAAAATAGTAAGTTCTCCCTGGCCTTCTCCAGCAGCCTAAGCTGGCATCTGGGATGCCTTAAACATGTTCCTGGATCAATACCATGTAGTTGTGTCCCAGGTCTACAATACCATGTAGAAACCTGTGTCCCAGGTCATCTGTAAGATCATGATTCGAAGGATGGGTAAATCAATTCAGCAGGAAATTGCTCTCCTTTCTGCCACAAATATCTCTCCTAGACAATGGATACTGGCTTCCCCTGATCTTGTCACTCTAAATCTGCTTCAGAGATTTTGATTGGAGAACAAAAGCCCAGGTGTGCGCTTGAGGAGCCACCTTCCCCTCCCCCAACAACCACCATAATGGTGCAAAGTTTAAGAAGAGTTCACTGGAAAACTCTGTTTAACCCGGTAGACTTTAATTCCTTTTGGTAGCAGAGAAATCAGGCCTGCCATCAACAGACAGCTGATCCTTACTCCCACCCACCACCCAGGAAAATGCATTTCTCTGCTCAGTAAGAAGGGATAATCCATCAGCAAGGTACCAGGTGTTCTTGAGGTGGGTTGTTTAGAAACCTTCCTCCTGGTGCTGCAGAATTCTAACCCTGTTCAGGACTTTATGTCCTCTGTTTAAGACTCAGAATTTATCTTCTTATGGATGATGTGACCTGAATATCTGATAGGACATTTTAGGGGGATGGGCTGCAATGGGGAACAGGGTACTGTCATCACAGTATCTTTGGAGCAAGATCTAAGATTAAAATGTGGCTTCTCATACTGACTGTGTGAATTCAGACGCCTTACTTAAATTTTAAATTCTCTGAGCTCTGGGAATTTATAAAATGGAAATAATGGCACAAACGCATAGCTTGGTTGTAATTGCATTATTCTCCCTGTATTCCAACTTCTGTTTCACAGATGGGCCAAGGATGTGAAAAGATTTCAGGCAGGTTCTCTGTTTCCACGGTGGCAGGGAGGGTCAGGATTGATGAGGAGCCCTGGGGCCACATGGGTCAGCTTTTGTGTTCCTCTGTGGTGGTGGGAGCATTTCTAAGAGGGCTTTGTTCCAGGGACCCAGCCTTCTTTTAGAGACTGAGACTATTTTTAACCCAAGTTTTAGTGATTCTGTAGGACAGCTGTTTAAGGGAAATATGTAGGCCAGTCTGTGATTTTTGGAGTCATCATTTTAAGGTTAGGGAGTGGGATGGGGGAAGAGAACCAGAATAACTCTGGAGTTTCTGGAGGCATCGCAGAGATCTGCACCTACCCTGCAGAAAGCTGCAACCCAATTTACTCTGTGGCCACTCTTGAGGATCAGGACATAGCTGAGCAGACAAATATTCTTTTGTTATACTTCAAGTAAAGTGTATCAGTTTCTGCCCATTTTCTCTCCCATTTGCTATTACCAAATCATGATGGAGAAAAAGTGGACAAGAAAGGCCCTCACACACTGTAATGAGAACAAAAATCAGTCCAGCTTTTCTTGAGTGCACTTCAACAATATCTGTTAAAACTGAAAATGCACTCACCCTTGGATCCAGCATTCCCATTTTTTGTTTTGGGCAGTCCTTTTCTCTTTTTTATTGTTAGTTTTGATTGTGGTAAAATACTAATAACATAAAGTTGACCATCTTAATCATTTTTAAGTATACAATTCAGTAGTGTTACATATGTTTGCATTGTTGTGCCACAGATCTCTAGAACTTTTCCATCTTGCAAACTGGAAACTGCACCCACTGAACACCAGTCCCATTTCCCCTTACCCACAGCCCCTGGAAGCCACCCTTCTACTTTGTCTCTGTGAATTAACTACTCTATTACCTCATGTAAGTAGAATCATATGTTGTTTGTCCTTTGGTGACTGGTTTATTTCACTTACCATAATGCCCTCAAGGCCCGTCCCTGTTGTACCAGGGGTCAGAATTTCCTAACTTTTAAAGGCTGAATAATATTCCATTGTATGTATATAACCAGCATTCCTACTTTTAAGAATTCATATTAAAGAAACATTTCTACAAGTTCCCAAATAAACGTTTACTTCAGGAGTGTCTGGGAGAGTGCAAGATGGGAGAAAATCCATGTATTCCTCAGGGGCATGGCTGAATACCACGAACATGGGTTGGTTTCTACCTAAATTTGCTGGTATAAAAATATGGCAAAGATCACTTGCTCATTGAAAACTCAAGCCACAGAGAAACCTTCTTGGTTCAATTTATTTCTTTACTTTGTAAAATGGAAACAAAAATTCAGTGCCAAATTGTTGTTGCTGGTGTCCTTAATTATTTGGTAAGAGTTAGATTTTTAAAAATAGTTTGGGTTATGTTTGTGGTCACAAAAAACAACTAAGAAATTTTTAGACAGCAAAATAGAGAGTTTCGAGAGGGAAAACATTTGTGGCCCAAAGAGGTGGTCAGAAGAGAACCCTCTGTCTGCGCTCAGGTGTTTACCAAGCAATATTGAGAGCCAGTGTTGTGGGTTCCACGGCAGTGGTAGCCTGGCAGGAAAGGATCCTCCTCTAGACGTCCTTTGAGGTCTCACCTGGGTCTGGCTTGGCCCTGTGCTTCTCATCCAGTTGACCTGAATCAACTTTATTTCGAAGAGCTTTGAAACAAAATTTTTGAAGAAGCAGAAATCCTGCTAAAACAAATGTAGACTCTGGAGATGCTGGGCTGTCAGGCTATATGTGCTGGAGGAGGTGGATCGTGGCCTGGGTCCCAAGGGCATACCTGGTATGCATCTCCACCCACCAGTAACTAAAAGGGAATCACTTACAGTTTGTTATGTACAACTTGAACATTATCATCAGATCCTTTGGTGTCCTGCTCTTCGTAATCTTGGCTTTACACCTCCTATTTTACTCCATGAGAGCTTCCTTGTCCTTGAGTCTTGGGACTGATGGCATCCTCCTGCTTCCTTCCCTGACTTCTTTCAGTAGTAACAGCTGTCATGTACTGGGTTGAGTCCTTTGGTACTGGTGCATACAGGGACTGGCCCTGCATGAATACTCACGACACTCCCATGAGAGAGATGTCTGAGTACATCCATTACGCAGATGGAAACTGAGGCCCTGAGTGCTCTGTCTAGCTTTGTCCCCCAGGACCTCCATTCCAGTAGTAGCCCAGGCATTGGTAAGTTCGTTTGAACTGCACAGAAATAGAGAGGACAGAGGTTTTCTTGAGGATGAGAACACCTTTTTTCTATCTTCTACCCCACCACTTTCCTCCTTTCAGTTTCCCTTCAAGCAGATGTCAACTTACTTCCAATGATCCAGAGTCCTTTGGCTGTTTTGACTGCAGGTCTGGCGGGTGCTAATTTGCCAATGGGAAGGAGCTGGAGCCGCCCCACAGCTGTTACCTGTCAGCTGCAGGCTGAGCTGCTCCCAAAGTCCATTTTCCTGAGTGAGAGCCACGGTGGTGAACCCAGTGTCAGGGATTCTTTCCCACTGTCCCATCTTGTCGGCCTTAGAGAGGGACCCCTGGGACAACAGAAGGCTTAGTCAGATCCAAGGAAGGGAAGGAGTCTCTTGCATGGATATTCCTAATTTCACAAGGCAGGTGGGCAGAACTACAGATCAGGTTGGTGACTTTTTCAACTTCGCTCAGAGCTTGGTCAGGGCTAGGGGTAAAACATGGATCTCCCCTGGCCGGGGCGTCGAGATGTCAGAACAGCTGGATGAAAGGCAGAAGATGCACCCTGCCACCCTGGGATTTGGCGTGCCTGATGCCAAGCATCGGAGTCCTTGGAGCTGCCCGCACGACTGCTGCCCTTGATCACCAACTCTCCTCACTTGTCAGAACTCAGCTATTAGGACCCCAAGTCAGGTCAGGGCTGTCAGGGAGACCTCGGCTTGTAACTGAGAGATGCTGGGCTGTCAGGCTGTATGTGCTGGAGGAGGTAGGAGGTGGCCTTGGTCCCAAGGGCACAGCTTTTGAGTGAGAGGACACTTGCCAGGGAAAGGGGATGCATACCCTCTCCTGTCTCTCTCTCTCTGTGTGTGTGTGGTGTGTTTTGGGGGCTGAGGCACAGAGGAAGAGGATGCATGTGGCTGAATTTCTTATCCCTCTGTTTCTTCTTTGCATTTAATTCAAAGGCCAAAAAAAAATGCATAGGCTGCCTGGGGGTGTCCAGGTGGAGTTAAAGCAACTGCAGTTTAGTGCATGTGAACTTCAGTCTGGGAATATATCTGAGGAGTCTTTGCCAAGGGACAAACACTGCTTTTTCTACCTATATTACAAGAGATATTTTTAAAAAGTGAGAGACTGCAACCTGAAGGGCTCTAAAATCCTTTTATCGCCCTTGTTGGGATGAGAGTAGGTGTGTGGGAGTGGGGTCCTGTGGGAAAGGGGAAGGGGAAGGGAAGTTCTGCTCAGTGGGGAGGGCACTGCCTGTTTGGCAGAAGGAGAAGAGGATTAGAGGCCTTCTTGCCTAAAGCTGTCACCCACTGAACAATGGCCAGGTGTTTTAGTTTGCTAGGGCTGCCATACAGTGCACTAGGCAGACTGGATGGCTTCAACAGCAGAAAGTTATTTTCTTATGGTGGTGAGGCTAGACGTCCAAGACCAGAGCATTGGCAGGTTTAATTTCTTGTAAGGCCTTCTCCTCGGCTGGGAGGTGCCTGTCTCCTCCCGTTGTTTTCACAGGGGCTCCCCCTGAGCCTGTCTGTGTCCTAATTTCCTGTTATAAGGACATCAGCCATATTGAATTAGGGCCCACCCTAATGGCTTCATTTAACTTAATTACCTCTTTAGAGACTGTCTCCAAGTGCAGTCACATTCTGAGGTACTGGGGGTTAGGACTCCAACATATGAATTTTGGGAACACAGTTTAGCCCATATCATTGGTAAAGGTGTTGGTTTTTTTGAGCAACACTTAAAGGAGAATAGGTTTGGTTGAGTCCATTAGTCCCGCTTCACAATCACAGAGACCAGAACCTGTGATGTGACAGGGGAGCATGAAGCCTGTTCTGTGGGCACTGCCTTCTGCCTCCATTTCTGATTCTACTTCCTGGACACCTCTACCCCTCCTGCTCCCTCAGTTTCTCCACTGTGCTCAGGACTGCACAAGCAAAGATTGTGGCCCCAACACCTATTCCAAGGACCAGCTGGGCCTCTCCACCCTGATTGTCTCACTGGCACACTGAACTTAGCATGCCCCAAACAATAATGCTCTGCCCGACCTGCCAGCTTTTCTTCCTGACTTCTCAAATTTCATTAAGGGCCATCCTCGATTCAGACAGGAGCCTCAGAAGCTGATTGCCTCCCTCAGTGAGGCTGTGATCTCCCCGAGGACAGGGCTGGGGCTCTTTTATGCCACATCCCCCATACCTATGTGTGCAGCCCTTAGTAAGCACCCAAGAGCTCTCTGGAGTTCAAGGGAATGAATCAATATCTCTGTTTCAGCCCCATGGATACATTCTAACCAATCATCATACCTAAGAAATTGCTCGATTTCATCCTTCCCCTCTGCAAACATTTATTGGCCACTTACTATGTGCTTTGACTTCCTTTTATAGTCTGAAACTTAGTTGGGTGCTAGGGATGCAAGACAGAGAATGTGCTAGGAGTGGCTTCGAGGGTACACTCACACTCCCCCTTCCCCAAATCCTTACGTCGGTACCGACTCAGGTCTTCATTCCCTCTTGCTTGGATAACGGCACCCACCTCCCAGGGCTGCCCAGCTTTCCCCCTTACTTGTCTTAGACACAGCTGCCTGCTTCTTAAAGCTTACCTCGACTGCATCGTTTTATTGCTCAAAGGCAGCAGGGTGCCCGCAGCGTGTAGCCTGACAGTCAAGCTCTCCTCAGCCTGCTAGTCCAGCCTCATGTGCCATTTCACCCCCTTTACCCCTAAGGAACTGATGTAGCAGCCTCCCCCTTTCCTAACAGCCCCCTGGAGACATGCCCCACTTCCGGCTTCTGCGCCTTTGCCCAGTGCTAGTGTCTGCCTGGAAGTCCGTTTCCCACCTAGACTCCCCTGTTGAAATCCTCTGCCTCCTTTAATCCTCTTCTGCCAGAACACCACCTCCAAGAAGCCTTCCCTAACCCTCATGCTTTCCTGCTCTATTGTAGGACTTTGGAGTGGAAGGTAGAAGAGAGCTCTCGTGCACACGCCTGACTCTTTCTAGCCTGCATTCTCCAACGTAGCAATCACTGGCCACCTGTGACAATTTAATTAAAAATGAAGTTAAATGGACAGTTTGGTTCCTCAGTCACATTAGCTACATTTTAAGTGCAGTGTAGCTATGTGTGGCTAGTGGTTACTGTATTGGACAGCCCAGGTTTAGAACATTCTCATTGCCCAGAAAGCTCTGTGGGGCTGTGCTGCTCTAAGCGAAGAGCTCCTAGTGGCCTGTCCTGGTATTAAGCAGGGGGCTGGCCTGCAGTAGGTGCTCATTTTTTTTTCAGTGTTCATTGATTTTTTTTCAATGTTTGTTGAATTGAATTGGACTTCCGTTTCCGAGGGAGTAAGAGAACCAGAGGATCGTCAAAGAGAATTCTTTTGAGCCCTTGAACCAGTTCTGCAGACTTCCAAAGTGAACTTACAGCTGGCCCTGAGGGGCAGAAGGCAGGAGAAAAAAGAGGGGAAGGCTGGGAATGGAGCACCTACTGCTTGCTAGGCCTAGTGTACAGTCAGTCCAAAGTTTGGTGGGGCTGGTAGGGTGTGTGTGTGTGGGTGCAGACAATGCTATTCTAGACACATTTTCCCGTCTAGATGAGATGTATTTTTGGCTCACAGCTTAACACAGAATCAGGGCCAAGAGTGTGCACTTGAGTGGGTGCATCTGAGACTGTCAGCATTTGAGTGCGGCCTCCTTTGTTCCCTGTCTCAGCAACTCCTCTGCCCTGAGAGCAAGATGGGTGAGGGGCCAGGCCACCTGAGCTAAGCCCTGAGAGGGGACCTGGGGAAAGCAAAGAGAACAGGGGGAGGCCCATGGGGAGGAGGGAAGAGCAAGGCTCCTGGCCTTTTTCCAGCCTGAATCTGGGGCTGTGTGTCAGTCTTAGCTTCAAATAGAGGCACCTCCCTTGCAGCAAGAAGTAGCTGGTTTCTCTGGGAAACCCAGTCTGCAGGTCCTCTGCTGTGAGTGGGAGGCTCTGAGCTGTCAGGCTCAAATCAAGAAGTGGATCATTTCCCCTATCAGACTCTGTTGCCTTCCCCGTAAATGCTCCCAGGAATTAATACTGCGAGATGATGTTGACACCTGGGAGTCAGTCTATTTCTGGACAAAATATTGGCACTTAGTTCCTTTTCCTTTGAGAAGGCTCATGAGAATCCAAGCATAGCAATAATGGCCTCTATGTGGAGTGTCCACTAACTGGCATTTGTAATCAAATGTCTCAGGTATCCTTGTACTTAATCTTCCTGGTAACCCTGAAAAGTAGGCAATGTCCACTTTGCAGATGTGGAAACTGAGGTCAAAGACATTAAGCAACCTGCCTTTTCCTCACCAGCTTCTAGTACACTGCTCCATGCCTCCCTAGCACTGTACAAATAACAGGGATTTTATTTGCTGCCCCCACTGTGTCCATGATAGCTTTCAGATTTGCCCCTCCTGCTAGCCAAGCCTGAGCCCAGGACACTCCTGATGCAGCATCAGGTCCCACTGACTCCTGCAACTTCAGCCACACTTTTAACCTCCCACCACACCCTGGCATCATTAGTCCTAAGCAGCACCCAGCAGAGATGCCACGAAAGAAAGGTGACAACTGTCAGGCAGGCCGTGAAAGCTCCTTGCTGCTTACCAGCGTCTCCAGCTCACTCTCTACCACAGGCAGGCATCGCTTGCCTGCTTCTCCCAGGCTCTTCGCAGCCAAGCTTAGTCATGCCCCTACTCGCTTCTCTCACCTCAGAGACACCGCCTACCTCATTTTTACTGTGCTCCCCCATCCCCTGAGGCAGACTGTATTTTCCAAAAACAGACACAGCAATATTTCTAGTCCACATGCTGTCCCAGCACTTTTACACTCTTCATCAAGAGATGGAGTCTATTTCCCCCTCCTTGAACCTGAGTGGGGCTTTGTTACTAACCTAAGGAACAGAATATAGCAGAAGAAAAACTGCATTATTTCCAAGGTTAGGTCATAAAAAATGATATGGCTTCCACATCATATGTAACAAATTTCATGTTGTTAGATATTTAGATTATTTACAATATTTCCTATCACAAGGGTCTGGAGAACACAGCTGCCATGTTATAAGGAAGCCCATGTAGCCAAATGGAGAGGCCGCATGTAGGTGTTTTAGTCAACAACCCCAGCTAAGGTGTCAGCTCACAGCCAGCATTGACCACTAGACACATGAGTGATCAGGACTTCAGATGGCTCTAGCCCCTGGCCCTTAGGCTGCCCCTCATAGATGCCAAATAGAATGGAGACAAGCTGTTCTCACTGAGCCCTACCCAAATGGCAGATCTGTAAGCAAAATAAACCAGTGTATTTTGGGGTAGTTTGTTATGCAGCCATAGCAACTGGAACACCCTCAATGGAGTTTTAATCCAGATAATTAATAATTGATATACCCTGTATCTGATTTTTTTCCCCAGGATGCCTGCCTCTAGCTGCTTCTTAGTACATATTCTGTGAGAAAAAAAAAATCCATAAGGCCACAGGGACTATGACCTTGAGTATTATAGTTTTCTAAAAATACTGTCTTAATCCAGGGTTGAGACCCTGGCTAGACGCTGGTCAGTTCTCTGTCTTGAGCATCCAATTAAATCCACATCCTCAGCTACCTCCTCTACTAGGCTCTCACACTCAGGGCTACCATACACCTGGACTGCTCTACCCCTGCCCTAATCACCCCAGGGCCAGGTATCAGGTGACTAGGGACAACCCCCATGCCCCAGAAATTATTTGAACTAGCTAATTCTGGAATGGCTTAAACTAGCCAAACTAGCTTGCTTACCCTGCCTCTTGCATTCCTTCCCACAGAAACCATAATAAAGGCAACTGCCCACAGGTGCCCTTTCTCCCTCTGCCTCATGATCAGCCCGGAGCTTCACCTGAGCATCCCTGCATGGTGTGCTGTGTTCTCCCAGGGACCTGTGAGTACAATAACTGTAGAATTCTTTCCTGTTTCTCTCTCGTAATCTGCTTCTGGCCTTACCACACTCCATTCAAGGTAATATGGTTAAAACACCTTGACACCATCCCTGTTGGCTGGCAATTGTCATGTAACAAACAACCTTAACAATTATTTATTTATTTTTTAATAACAGACGAGCTTTATTTTATTCTTATCCATTTCACAAAGAAAGAAACTGAGGCTCCTTTGCTTCTCTGCCCATTTGCATTTTCTCACTGCACTGCACAACTTCCTGGCCAGAAGTCAAAATGATTGACAGGCAAGAGTTAAGGTGTCAGGGAAAAGACCACTAGATGATCTATAGTTTCATTTATGTATCCTCAGTCAGTTTTCCAAAATCCCCCAGGTAGTCCTAAACTTTCTGAATCATCCAATTATTCTAATAAGCATTTATTGAAAATCTGTGTGCTTAATTAGGCTATAAGAATACAAAGAATTGAGATAGAGTACACCTTGGAACACATTGGGATTTTTTGATTGACACTGGGTTGTTCAAAGGGCAATTCCTCTTCCCTCTTCCTTTTTTAAAAAAATTTATTTCAATAGCTTTTGGGGTACAAGTTTTTTTTTGTTACACGGATGAATTATATAGTGGTAAATTCTGAGATTTTAGTGCACCCATCACCCCAGTAGTGTACATTGTACCTAATGTGTAGTTTTTTATCCCTAACCCTGCTCCCACCCTCCACCTTCTGAGTCCCTAAAGTCTATTATACCACTCAGTATGCCTTTGTGTACTCACAGCTTAGCTCCCACTTGTAAGTGAGAACATATGGTTTTTGGTTTTCTACTCCTGTGTTACACTTAGAATAATGGCCTCCAGCTCCATCCAAGTTGCTGCAAAAGACATTATTTCATTCCTTTTAAAGGCTGAGTAATATTCCATGGTGTCTACCTACCACATTTTCTTTATCCACTCGTTAGTTGATGGGCACTTAGGTTGGTTCCACATCTTTGCAATTATGAATTGTGCTGTTATAAACATATGTATGTAAGTGTCTTTCATATAATGACTTATTTTCCTTTGGGTAGATACCCAGTAGTGAGACTTCTGGATTAACAATTATTTAAAACAACAATTCATTATTAAAGCTCACAGGTTATGAGGTTGAACTTGGCTGATCTTAAGTGGGCTTGCTCATGTGTCTGTAAGTCCCCTGGAGGTTCTGCTCAAGATTGGGGTTGGCTCAGGCTGAGAATGGATACGCAATCTTAGCTGCAATCAATCTGATCCACATGACTCTTATTCTTCTCCTGGGACAAGTGGGCTCCTTAGGCATGTCCTTCTCATGGAGATAGCAGAAGCCTGAGGAATAAGCTGAAACACACAGTCTCTGAAAGCCTAATCTTACCACTGACATCTCATCACTTCCATTTTATTGTATTAGCCAAAGCAAGTCACGTGGATGTCAGGGGTGGAATTATGTCCCTCCTACAGCGAGAAACCACTGAAATTTACCTGACAACAACAAAGGGCATGGATACAAGGACTGAAAAATTGGAGTCATTACTACAAATATACAATATTTCCCAATAGCTACTGCACTTGGAGAGTTTGGTCTGGTCTTGGTTTGGATTGGTTCTCAAATAACCTCCTCTTATTATTTTTCATTGAGCTTAAAATGGATACTTTGGATAATGTATTTTAAAATTAATTATTTTTGACTGGCTTTTTATTTATAGACATATCAATTATGCTCATAAGGTAAAATATTAAAATAACACCAGAGAGTATACTACGTAAATTAAGTCTTCTTTCCTCTTCTCACTGCTGACTTCCTAATTTTCCTTTCAACACTATTACCTTTGAATTTTTCACTGAATAACATATCTATATGTATGAGTATATAATGATCTACCTCATTTTTTCTACATTTACAACATATGTAACAAATCTTATGTTGATAGACATTTACATTGTTTCCAATTCCTATCACAAATAATGATGTAGTTAATAACCTTGCGCATTCATCTCTGCATACATATGAGAGCAAATCTACAGGATATATTCTTAGAAATAGAATTGGTAGGTCAAGGTACATGTGCATTTGAGATTTTGATAGGTTTTGCAAATTACCATCCACCGATGGTTAATTTCTGCTACCTTGTACAATGTATGAGAAACATATTTTCCTATTTCCTTGCCAATGTGTTATTTTGCTTTTTGACCTTTGCCAATGGAGTAGTTATATCTAGCAATCTGAGTTTTAATATTCACTTTTTATACTATCAGTTTGTTTATGATAACTCTTTCAGACATTTAAAATCCATTTGTGTTTATTTTTCAGTGAGCTGTCTATTCATATTCTTTGAGGATTTTTCTTTTGGGTTTCTGTTTTTTTTTTCTTATTTGCTGTATATATTTGCCATGGACTGAATGTTTGTGTCTCCTCAAATTCATAACCCCCAGTGTGATGGTATTAGGAAATGAGGCCTTTGGGAGGTGATTAGGTCATAAGGGTGGAGCCCTCAAGAATGGAATTAGTGCTCTTATAAAAGGGACCCCAGGGCTCTCTCATCCCCTTTCCTCCATGTGTGAGCAGAGTGAGCAATGTGGCCTTCTGCGACCCGGAAGAAGGCCCTCACCAGAGCCTAACCATGCTGGCATCCTGACTTCCAGGCTACCAAACTATAAGAAGTAAGTTTCTGTTGTTAATGATCCACTCAGTCTATGGCATTTTGTTATAACAGCCTGAAAGTACTAAGACAACATTCTTTTTGTTTGTTTGTTTGTTTTGAGATGGAGTCTTACTGTTGTCACTGAGGCTGGACTGCAGTGGCGTGATCTCCACTCACTGCAACCTCCACCTCCTGGGTTCAAGCGATTCTCCTGCCTCAGCCTCCCGAGTAGCTGGGATTACAGGTGCCTGCCACCATGCCTGGCTAATTTTTGTATTTTTAGTAGAGTCGGGGTTTCACCCTGTTGGCCAGGCTGGTCTCAGACTCCTGACCTCAGGTGATCTGTCCGCCTCGGCCTCGGCCTCCCAAAGTGCTGGAATTACAGGCGTGAGCCTCCGTGCCTGGCCAGCATTCTTTATATGAAGGAAAATTAGCTTCTTACTCATCATGTCTTGCAAATATTTCTTCATAGTTTGTAGTTTGACTCTGTTTAGTTTTTAATTTGCCTTGCAGAATTTTCTTTATTTTTTTCTCCCTTCTTTGTTCAGTCTTCTCTGTCTTTTTTGCTCCTTCCAAATTGGTTTATATTTCTGCAATTGCTTTATTTCCTCTTTCCTAAGTTTTGATGTTTTTTCATATTATGTTGAAACATCTTCTAGTGTTGTTTCTTCCTTGAATATTTTATTTGGCTTTGTGCTCTTGTTTTAAAGAGGTGATTATTTCATTAATTTCTTAGGTTGTGGTCAAATATTTGGTCACAGTTTTCATTTGCTCCATGGCAGTATGTTTCTGATGTATGTTGTTTTTTGCCCTGTCCTGTTCCTCATATTTCTTGCTCTTCTTTGCAGCTGTTGTCAGGAGAATCAAATGGTGGATCCCAGCTGATGGGTTCATAGTGAACTTGCTTATACAGCAGTGTGTGTGTGTGTGTGTGTGTGTGTGTGTGCATGAGTGCATGTGTGTGTGTGTGTGCATGAGTGCATGTGTGTGTGTGTGCGTGTGTGTAATTTGTTAAGCTAATAGAGACTGGCAGCTGCAGAGATGCTCATAATTCAGTCTTTCCTGTATCCACCTTCAACCACAGAATTCTTCCTGCAAGATAATGTGTCTCTTTATTCCTGTCTTTGTCTTCAGCCTATTTCCCATGCCAAACAGAACCCAGGGAATCTCCTATAGCCAGCCTATAAGCTGATCCCACTGTTCCAGGGACAGAGTGTTGATTCTGCTTTCAGAGATATGCCACCAGCATTAGATCTCTGTTTTGCAGGATTTGTCTGGGAAAGCAATAGCAGGTGTTTTTGCTCAGTGTCTTCCTGGTGTAAGAAAAATAGAACTTCATTTACTTTCTGTATTGTAATTTAATGGCCAGCACAATCCCCTATCCAAGCAGTTAATAGGAAAATTCAACTTCAGTTCTTTTTGCATGTTTCTCCACATTTTCCTGAGATTATGTCAATGTTTGGAGTTATGCTGATGTTAGATGCTCCAGCAACACTTACTGAGTCTCAATCCTTATTAGAAAGAGTCCTAGGAGTGGAGTGGCGAGAAGAAACTTTAGAGCAAGTGAAAATCATCCATGAAGCAAGCTGTATTCTTCTGAGGTCTTCTTCTTCTTCTGTATTTTTATATACTGGAGCATTAGAGAGTACAAGTGATTCCTCAGTATTCATTTTCCCCTTCTGTTACAGCAATAGAATCCCTGGTGTTTACGCATGTTCTCACTATAGATGGGAATTGAACAATGAGAACACATGGACACAGGAAGGGGAACATCACACACCGGGGCCTGTCGTGGAGTGCGGGGAGTGGGGAGGGATAGCATTAGGAGATATACCTAATGTTATATGGCGAGTTAATGGGTGCAGCACACCAACATGGCACATGTATACATATGTAACTAACCTGCACATTGTGAACATGTACCCTAAAACTTAAAGTATAATAATAATAATAAAAAAAAGAATCCCTGGTGTTTAACATTCTGGTGTCCTAAGTTCAAATGCCTATTCCAGCTGCATAGGTAAGGTCAGTGAAGCTGGTTGGGTGGGGAGTGTGATAAACAGGACAGCATGTGACCCTTCTAAGAAGGATAGTTATGGCCACGTTCTGGCAGCCCATTTCCAAGTAGTAGTAACCTGGTCAACATTGCTAATAAAGAGTATATTTATGCCTTCCTTTTATCTAAGGGTAGCCAAGTGGTTACGTTCTGATCAGAACTGGATGGAAACAGGATTAGTGTGTTTGTTTAACTTCTAGAAGTCGTTTAAGAAAATAAAAACCTAATGTTCTTCTTTTCCTCCTTCTTACTGTCTGGGATATGGACAAGATTGCTAGAGACAGGGGGACATCTTGGATGATAAAGTGGCATGGCAGAGTTCTAGATAGAAGGAAACTGGAGACTCACCATGAGGAGTGTCATACCAGCTCTGGATTGTCTGCTTCTGAACTTCCGGGAAAGAGAGAAATAAACTTCTGTCTAGTTAATTTAAATATGCTTTTGAGTGATGTGTTATTTGCAGCTGAACTTACTCTTAATTATTATATTGGAATCAAACTTTTAGCCTTTATCAGTCTCCTTCCTAGGTCCTTCTGTGAAGGGCACAATTATTATGTACCAGGGAAGCTAATGGGAAAATTAAATATCTTTATTTCTTCCAGGCTTACCACGAAGGCAAGCAGATCTTTTGTCTTGGAAATTGAGGGTCTCCTTTGGATTGGAAAAGGTTGTGTTTTCAAAAGCCGAAACAGGTCCTAGGTTTCAATGCCTATTCCAGCTGTATAGGTAGAGTCAGTGAGGCTGGTTGAGTGGGGATTGTGGTGAACAGGACAGCATGTGACCCTCCTAAGAAGAGTAACCATGGCTGTGTTCTGGCAATCTGTTTCCAAGTAGTAACCAGTGTTGCCAGCTCTGGTTGATCGAAAGAAGCCAGAAATTCATATTTGTCAGTGAAATCTCTTAATTATAAAATCTTGGCACTAATTGAAAAAAATTCATTGTACATTCCAGACAAAAGATGTCAGAGGGATGAATCTGGCCTTTTGTCCTATGGGAGAAAGAGAGGGACAGCAAGAAGACAGAGAGGGAAGCTTGCTGGCTCAAGTTGGGAGGGATGATGAGGGGCTCTTTTAGTGAGGGGATGTATTCCATTCCCAAAGAGCCATATATAGAAGGTGTCTGGACTTCTGTTGGCTTAGTTGGAAGGTACACATTGGGTGCTATGAGCTCATTTATTTATTTAGTCAACACATATTTATTGATAATTCACTATGTGCCAGACATATGCCAGATAATATATGTGCATCCAGTAGATATAGGAGAAAAAGTTTCCTGCTCCATGTAGTTTGTATTCTGATGAATAAGATAAGTAATAGCTAAGCAGAGAGACAATGAGCAAAATGGTTTGAGTGTGGTGTGGTTTGTGAAGAAACAAACAAGGTGGTATAATGAAGAGTATTTAGGGTACGATTTCTGCTTCTGATCAGGATGGAGTAAGAGGAACTGAATTTACTTTCCTACTTTAACCAAAAAACATGAACAAAGTAAAAGATACAATGGTATACCATACTAAAAATCAAGAGAGTGATCCTTGAGAGATGAAAAACAAATGAGGTGAGCCCTATGATTGCCCCAGCTCCCTGCCTGGAAAAAGTTCTCAGGTGCTTTTTATAGCACCCAGAATTTTCATCTTGTTTTTAATGTAAACATAGTAAGCAAAGTCATTCTAAAGTCTGTGTTTGATATTCCAGAATCTGGAACTCCTGTGGGTCTATTTCTATTATTTGTTCTTTCTGCTAGTTCTCATCCTTGCTTTCTTATCTTCTCTTCTGACTGATTATCTTTGATTGTATACAAGAAAAAACATTTGAAAAATTGTTTGTAGAAATAGGTGAAGCCTAGAATAATGAAAGTTTCCTCCAGTGTGGATTTTAATTTGTTTTGGCCTGGGGCACTAAAAATCCAAGATCACCTTAATCTGCCATAAGGGATTGAATTTTTCTGGATCACTCAGATGACTTCTGCACAATGAATGTTTTACTTCTGATTCACCCTTAATCCTGGGATCTAACCTTTTGGAGCCCCAACTTAAAGTGTGGGAGTTTACCAAGGACCTCACCCTTGGTGGGCTCTAGACTCTATTTTGTGCCCCTACATCCATGAAGGTGCCAAAGTACAGCTTACCCTATTGATAGGCTCTTTTGGAACTGGCATGTGCTACCAGAAGAAGAGCGGTCCCAAATTCTGGGTTCCCCTCTGTTTTCTCTAGTCTCTTGCCAAGTATTCTCCACTAACTCCTTAGCTCCCTTCTGCTTTCATACTTTAACAGTTCTGGACAACCAGGAGGGATAGATAGAGATTTTTTTCTACATAAAGATCTATGGCTGATGGCCACATGACATCAGAACTATAACTCTTGAATAAGAAAATAAAGAAATGTTGCCCCTTGATCTCTGAGAAGGCCCAGGCAGTCAGCAAACGCACCCTCAGGCTGGCCAGGGTGGCAGTGTCTAGGATGTTGATTTATCATCAGTAGCAAGAGATTCTCTGAGTAGCACCTCTCATGTGTTCCTTTACTGAAGCTGAAGAAGCTACCTGAGATGCTTGTGGTTGAGGGTGTGTCAGAATTAAAAAGGGGCAGGAGAGGCATCCCCTTTACTCAAAACAGGTCTCCATGTCTCAGGCCAATAAACAGAGACAGCCAGTGAGAGCCCCTGCTGCTAGGTGCTTCTGTGACTGTGTGTCAGTTTGTCAGGCAGGGTGTGGGGCTGGGGAGCTCAGTGAAGACACAAGGGCTGATCAGCTGAAAGACAGGCTATGAATAAGAGACATCTAGTTATTTTTCTGGTTAAGATTTGCTTAGTCTAGTGTTAAGCATAGTTGCTGTTGGCGTTGTTTCTTTTAGTCTTGTCTTCTTCCAGGTACCAAGAGTTAGAACAGCTGACTCTGCCCACTCACAAGTGCTTTTCCTCCTCTCTGTCCTTCAAGGAACTACTGGCCAAGACCACCTAGGCACCAAGATCCTCTGGGTGAGCACTTTCCTGCTCAGCAGAAATTGGCTTTGTTCACCTGGGCTCTAAGCTCTCCACCAGGTTTTCCTGTGGCATGGCTGGGTTGCCTGGCAACAGGGCTCAGATGACAACAATCTGCTGAAATGACAGAGGGATCCACCCCCACTCCACCCCCACTTCCCCAAGGTATTTCTCTTCTTCCCTTGGAGGATGAGAATTACCATCCTCAGCTGCTGAGACCATGCTGGGCCAGGGGTAATTGAAGGGCTCCCCCTTCCTAGTCCCTCAGTCACTCTGTCACAGAATCTGCTTTATCAAATCTTATACCGTTTACTACAATCAGAAATTATTTGTTTTATTCTTTATTGTCTGTATTCTTCCACTGGAATGCAAATTCCGTGGGCATTAGACTTTTGTCTATTTTATTTACCTCCACATCCTCAGCACCTGGAGCCTGTCTAGATGACCCTTCCTCCTTTTCCAAGTGTGCAGAGAGGCTGGGTTGTCAAGGCTTAAGAATGAGAGGCCATATCAAAGAAGAGGGGGAGGCAGAAGCTGGGGAGAGGATGCCAGCTCAGGTAGAGGGGTCTGGATTGGCCAGGATGTGATGACCAGTAGGCACAAGGGTCAGAATGATGGCAGTTGACAGTCCCAGCAAATAGCTCGGTGTTGGCTGCTCACACAGCTTACTTTTCTAACATTCCCAGTTCTATTTGGTCTCCTCATGCCCTTCCTAATTACCTTCCACTGGAATAGATTGGGTATAGCCCCCATGATCATAGACACATGTCTACATTTTTTTCTGAACAAGGTCCCATAGAGAATTTAATGCCCCATGACTGGCATGCTGTTCCTAACAAGAAAACTGGGAAGACATTGTTGCTGTGGAAAGAATGTTTCTGTCTTTTTCTTATATGGACCAAGAGTTAGAACTGCTGACTCTGCTCCTCTTGCTAAATGAAACCATGTAACCTGGGTTGCAAGACTGCACTGGGTAGGCTCCAAGCACAAGCTGTGCAGCAGTTTCACATGTAGGAAGCCTCAAAGTCTTGAGTTCATGCTGATTCATGCACAATTACTCCTTAGACTCATTAAGCTTTAACTTGTTAATTTAAGACAAAAGCTTATCCCTGTATATTATAAGTTTCTTTCCCAAATTCTCTGGCTCTTCCTCTTTTTCTTGTCTCACACATGACATATCAAGTCTCCATAACTACCATCTCAGCACAGACCTCTGCAGGTGTCTGGTCCCAGCACAGCCCCCATGGAGGCAACATTCTGGACAGCATGGGTGCATAGCAAGCGGCTTTGGAAAAGCCTGCCGAGATGCACGCGGTTGGCAAATGCCTGTAGTGTTGTCTTAGCAACTGTTTGTAAGACAGCGCAGATAGATCCCCAGAGCATTACTTTGTTACTTTTAGAAGATGGCTTTTAGCCTAACAACTGTGCCCACTCCATAGGATGGGGAAAGAAGAATGAGTCTGCTTTACTGATAATTAAACAATACCTGGTGTCAACTGGGTGTGGTGGCTCCTGCCTGTAATCCCAGCACTTTGGGAGGCCAAGGTGGGCGGATCACCTGAGGTTAGGAGTTTGAGACCAGCCTGGCCAATATGGTGAAACCCCGTCTCTACTAAAAATACAAAAATTAGCCGGGCGTGGTGGCGGGCGCCTATAGTCCCAGCTACTTAGGAGGCTGAGGCAGGAGAATTGCTTGAACCTGGGAGGCAGAGGTTGCAGTGAGCAGAGAGAGCGCCACTGCACTCCTGGGCGACAGATGGAGACTGTGTCTCAAAAACAACAACAACAACAACAACAACAACAGCAGCAGCAGCAGCAACAACAAACAACAACAACAACAACAACAACAAAACCTCCCCAAAACCCAACAATACCTGGTGTCCTGGGCTGCTATGACAAGAATACTGTAGACTGGGTGGCTTATAAACAACAGGAATGTATTTCTTACAGTCCTGGAGGCTGGGAAGTCCAAGATCAAGGTGCTAGCAGATTTGTTGTCTGGTGAGGGTTTGCATCCTGGTTCATAGACTGCTGTCATTTCATGGTGTTCTAATATGGTAGAAAGGGCAAGGGAGCTCTCTGGGGCCTCTTTCATAAAGGCAGTAATCCCAAAGTCTCCACCTCCATATACCACCTAGTCATCTCCCAAAGGCCCCAATTCCAAATGCTATTACATGGGGAATTGGATTTTAACATATGCATTTGTGGAGGGCACATTTGATCTATAGCACCTGGAGGGACATCTGTAAAGTAAACATTGTTGCTCTGGTCAGATACTTGCCAAATTAGATTGATGACTCCAGAAAGTGCTTAGATTTTAATATTAACTATCCCTGAGTCAGACAACACATAAAATACATAGTTATGAACACTTTAAATCACCCTCCTTTCTGACATTTTGCTCAGTCTCTGGATATTACATCCTCTGGGAAGACTACTCCATACTCAAGTCTGGGTTTGAGCACTTGTCTGTGCCCATAAGACATGCTGTCACTGCCCCTTACTTGTCTATAGCCTTAGCTCATCCATTGATTTCTGTGGATTGGGGATCATGCCTACTTTGCTCACTCTTATATCCTCAGGGCACAGCCTTTACATAGCATATATTTGGACATGGTGAATATTTGTTGTAGGAAAGAATTAATGTCATCCATTTAGACATCTATTTTAGCCAAACCATTGAACACAGAGATGACCTCTAAAAACAGATCTTGTTCCTCTTTTACCCCCTTTGTAAATCAGCATGCTGAGATTTTTTTCCCAGCTTCCCTCACTCTGGTTTTATTTTTAACACTTTTATTTTGAACAACCTCAAATTCACTGAAGAGTTGTAACAACTGTGTAAAGAACTTCTTTTCCTGAACCATTTGAGAATAAGTTGCTGACTACTGCCCATCATTTTCCAAAAACTTTAGCGTGTATCTACCACAAAGAGGACATTTTCCTACATGACCTCAATATAGCCATCAAAATCAGAAAATTAAATTGATACATTACTACCATTTAATCCTCTCATCTCATTGAAATCACCAAATGCTGCTGCCACCAACCCATTCAGATACTCTCCTTGGCCAGTTTGAGCTCTGAAATCCTGTAATGAACTATTCCCAATGTGGATAGACCCTACTCCCAGCTGACCCCTGGCACCGAGTTACCCCTTCCTGCACCTGCTCCCTACTCCCTTACACAGACACCTTTCTTCACTCTGCTTGAGCTCCATGACAGACCCCCCCAGCCCCAGCTTCCTCCATGGTTTCTTTCTGGGTCAACATGCCTTACCCCCAACCCTGACACACACATGCAAACTCCCATCTTGCTTGGCTCCATCTAATGGTTTTTGTATTTAATTATTCAGAGAGGGAAGATAAGTGATGGGAAGAGAAATAAAAGAGGAAAACGAAACCCTCATTTGATTTTAAAACAATTTTTAATTTTTGAAAAAGTAATATATGCACATGATAAAAATTCAAAATACTGCTCTGGCACTGTCTCTTTCATAATTGCCCTTGTTAATCATATTTAAATTTTTTCCTATATTTTATGATGTTTTGACATCTTGAGGGCCTTGCTAAATGGAGAGAGACTGCCCCTCCCAAGACTTGCTAATTCCTAGAGATGGCAAAAAACCTGTCTGTGAGCACACCTTTCGTATGCAAACCAACAAGTCCAAGGCCCACATCCTCAGCACCTCATTTATCTAACTCTCATACACCAAGCCAGTATTTCTCCCATCTTAAATCACCTCTGGGCCAGGTACCACACAACTAGAGACTGCCCCTACAGCCCAGAACCCTGGAAATACTCATACTATCTAATCCTAAACTTGTTCAAGCTTGCCTGCCCTAGCTGCTCCCATTCCTTTACACAGGCATAACAGTAAAGCCTTGGGGCCACATTTTTCCCTTTTCTCCTCCTGTCTCCTGACTGATCCTGGTACTTCCCCATATGGCCCTGCATGGCATGGTGTGACCTCGTCTTGTAGGAACCATAAAACTTCTTTCAATGACATTGACCTCTCCAGGTTATCACTTGGTCACTTTTATAAATTAAATCCCAGGTATAATCGAAACATGCCCTTCTGCCACTTTAACAAAGCTTACCTCTCACTCATCCTGTGTCTTGTTCTGCTGCATTGCCCCAAGGTGCAAAAATATTTAGGGCATCACTGGCAGAGACACAACAAAAAAAGAGAATTTTAGACCAATATCCCTGATGAACGTCGATGCAAAAATCCTCAATAAAATACTGGCAAACCGAATCCAGCAGCACATCAAAAAGCTTATCCACCACGATCAAGTCAGCTTCATCCCTGGGAAGCAAGGCTGGTTCAACATACGCAAATCAATAAATGTAATCCAGCATATAAACAGAACCAAAGACAAAAACCACATAATTATCTCAATAGATACAGAAAAGGCCTTTGAAAAATTCAACAGCCATTCGTGCTAAAAACTCTCCATAAATTAGGTATTGATGGGTCGTATCTCAAATTAATAAGAGCTATTTATGACAAACCCACAGACAATATCATACTGAATGGGCAAAAACTGGAAGCATTCCCTTTGAAAACCAGCACAAGACAAGGATGCCCTCTCTCACTACTCCTATTCAATATAGTGTTGGAAGTTCTGGCCAGGGCAATTAGGCAGGAGAAAGAAATAAAGGGTATTCAATTAGGAAAAGAGGAAGTCAAATTGTCCCTGTTTGCAGATGACATGATTGTATATCTAGAAAACCCCATTGTCTCAGCCCAAAATCTCCTTAAGCTGATAAGCAACTTCAGCAAAGTCTCAGGATACAAAATCAATGTGCAAAAATCACAAGCATTCTTATACACCAATAACAGACAAACAGAGAGCCAAATCATGAGTGAACTCCCATTCACAATTGCTTCAAAGAGAATAAAATACCTAGGAATCCAACTTACAAGGGATGTGAAGGACCTCTTCAAGGAGAACTACAAACCATTGCTTAATGAAATAAAAGAGGACACAAACAAATGGAAGAACATTCCATGCTCATGGATAGGAAGAATCAGTATTGTGAAAATGGCCATACTGCCCAAGGTAATTTATAGATTCATGCCATCCCCATCAAGCTACCAATGACTTTCTTCACAGAATTGGAAAAAACTACTTTAAAGTTCATATGGAACCAAAAAAGAGTCCACATTGCCAAGTCAATCCTAAGCCAAAAGAACAAAGCTGGAGGCATCATGCTACCTGATTTCAAACTATACTACAAGGCTACAATAACCAAAACAGCATGGTACTGGTACCAAAACAGAGATATAGACCAATGGAACAGAACAGAGCCCTCAGAAATAATACAACACATCTACAACTATCTGATCTTTGACAAACCTGAGAAAAACAATAAATGGGGGAAGGATTCCCTATTTAACAAATGGTGCTGGGAAAACTGGCTAGCCATATGTAGAAAGCTGAGACTGGATCCCTTCCTTACACCTTATACAAAAATTAATTCAAGATGGATTAAAGACTTAAATGTTAGACCTAAAACCATAACAACCCTAGAAGAAAACCTAGGCAATACCATTCAGGACATAGGCATGGGCAAGGACTTCATGTCTAAAACACCAAAAGCAATGGCAACAAAAGCCAAAATTGACAAATGGGATCTAATTAAACTAAAGAGCTTCTGCACAGCAAAAGAAACTGCCATCAGAGTGAACAGGCAACCTATAGAATGGGAGAAAATTTTTGCAATCTACTCATCTGACAAAGGGCTAACATCCAGAATCTACAAAGAACTCCAACAAATTTACAAGAAAAAAACAAACAACCCCATCAAAAAGTGGGCAAAGGATACGAACAGACACTTCTCAAAAGAAGACATTTATGCAGCCAACAGACATATGAAAAAATGCTCATCATCACTGGCCATCAGAGAAATGCAAATCAAAACTACAATGAGATATCATCTCACACCAGTTAAAATGGCGATCATTAAAAAGTCAGGAAACAACAGGTGCTGGAGAGGATGTGGAGAAATAGGAACACTTTTACACTGTTGGTGGGACTGTAAACTAGTTCAACCATTGTGGAAGACAGTGTGGTGATTCCTCAGGGATCTAGAACTAGAAATACCATTTGACCCAGCCATCCCATTACTGGATATATACCCAAAGGAATATAAATCATGCTGCTATAAAGACACATGCACACATATGTTTATTGCGGTACTACTCACAATAGCAAAGACTTGGAACCCATCCAAATGTCCAACAATGATAGACTGGATTAAGAAAATGTGGCATATATATACCATGGAATACTATGCAGCCATAAAAAATGATGAGTTCATGTCCTTTGCAGGGACATGGATGAAGCTGGAAACCATCATTCTCAGCAAACTATTGCAAGGACAAAAAACCAAACACCGCATGTTCTCACTTATAAGTGGGAATTGAACAATGGGAACACTTGGAGGAAGGGGGACATCACACACCAGGGCCTTTTGTGGGGTGGAGGGAGGGGGGAGGGATAGCATTAGGAGATATACCTAATGTAAATGATGAGTTAATGGGTGCAGCACACCAACATGGCACATGTATACATATGTAACAAACCTGCACGTTGTGCACATGTACCCTAGAACTTAAAGTATAATAAAAAAAATTAAAACAAAAATATGTTTAGGGCATCAAACAAAAGGGTAATTCGCCATTTCCCCTTGAATCTGATTAAGAGATGCATTCTCAATAAAAGTTTAATTTTTTAGTTTAATAATTGCTTATCAAAACTAATAGGACCATTTATGCAGTTTTAAACAACTGTGTCCATATAATGTAACTATCTAATATAATAAAATTGCAAAATAATATTATATTAACCATTAAATTACATATTAGATCACTAGTTACATATTACATGAATCATTAACATAATTAAATTTAAAAGACTGATTTCATATTATATATTTTTATTGCAGAAAACTATGATGGAATGATCAGTTAAAGGTTTCCTAGTATAAAGGTAGAATGGAATTCTCTGAGGATATGCGATGGAAGTATAAGTTCAAGGAGAAAAAGGAATGATATAATTTCCAATTGTTAACAAGACATTTGTTCATATATATATATTTTTAAATGTTGATGATGGGTCTTAAATTGCTTTGGTACTTACACTCTTTTGGATATTTAAAAGACCAATGTGATAGTTTTATTTTAAAAGTCAGTATCTATAATGCACTAAAAATGACATTCCTTACAGTAAAACCGACTCATGTTGAAAAATTTTAGATGACATTAAAAATGTATGAAGATGTATATAATTTTTCAAAATTCTTTTAGGGGTATATATGCAGAAAAGTTCAAAGGAGAGACAGAAACTTGTGCAGCACCAGGGATCTTAGCAGCAAGAATTCATGGACTATTTGAGGTATTAATATCAGATGATTCAGTTTCAGCAAGCTTCAGGCATTGTGCTTTTCCAGTTAAGAGTCAAATACCCAGGAGAGAGAATCTGGTTGTCCAAGCATGAGTCATTTTCCCTGTTTTATGGTCATAAAGGCAAGGTCCTGTGACTGGCAATTCACAAGAACCAACTACAGTGGAGAAAGGTGGGTGTCCCTAGAGGAAGTGATGTTGGTGGACTAAAACAATATATCAATACTGTATGGGATTTCTAAGAAGATTCTCTTTTTCCCTTCTCTCTCTCCACTTCCCAGGACCTGAGCAATTACATGACTTTGATAAGAGTATTTTTATCTTAATGGCCATAATGTATGACTCTCCCATCACTATGGTGAAAGGAAATGAGGATATTTAATAAAGTCTTTTTGACCCACGAAAGAAAATATAGAAGGAAAGAAAGAATATGGCTTAGAAAAATCTGTGGTTCATGCTGAATGTAATGCCTTCATCAATCATAAAACATGCAGGCATGTTCATGGGCCATTTTATAATTACCCGTGATAAAACCACTATTTAACTCATTCCAGGGAGGTTTTTTAAAAAAATTACTATTATTATTTTTAATTAAAGGAATGTAGTCCAAGCATGCTGTTTTCTTGGATCTAAGTAATTACAGAGAAAGCGATGAGAAATATTTAGAGAAATGGAGAGCTAAGAAGTTCCTTGGGCCAGTTTTCTCAAACATCTGTTGTCTCAACTGTGCTTTTGACAAGCAAGTCTGAGAAGGCAATTGGAGAAAGAGTTTTCTGGCAAGTGCCTCAGAAGAGGCATTACATTTTAAGTAAAAAATATTTATGTTCAGGGTCCAAATGCTTTTACACACTTACTGAATCTGCCTGCTGGGATGCTTCTTATAAATCAGTAGTTTTCACTGAGGGCTTATTTGCTCCACGGAGGACTATGTCTGGAGACATTTTTGGTTGTCATAACTGGGAAGGCGTTACTGGAATCTTGTGGGTGGAGGCCAGCAATGCTGTTAAACATACTGCAATGCACAGGACAGCCTCCACAACAAAGAAGTGTCCAGCTCAAATTGTCAATAGTGTTCAGGTTGAGAAAACCTTTTGATAGTCTTGGTTTTGAGTGACAGGGGGCAGTAAGATCAAGAGGAATCATCTATTAATTCTATTATATACATGTATCACTGGTTTTCCAAGTTAGTTTCTGTTGCAGGTTGGGTTCCATGAGAAACTGACTCTGAGATAGAGTTTAGCTTGCAGGATATTTATTAAGTAGAGCCCTGGGGATCAATGCTTATGAAAGGGAGAGGCAGAAAGCAGAAGTGAGCCAAAGGAAGGTCCAATGACAGCCATGGCTCTCTAACTAGAACGATGCTTCAAAGTTGTCCAAAGTTGGGTCAAGAAGTCCAGGCCTTTTATACCCTATCTTGATTAGTCATTGAATGTTGGCTATCCTGGGAAGAGTGTGACCTTGGTTGAGGGGACTCTGAAGCTGAAGCAATATCTGAAGGGGCTGAGGGCTCAGGACTATCCACTGACAGGCCCCCCCAGCAGTTGGGGCAACAAGTTATTCCCTGGAGGGGCTTCTGGGCAGGGCATCACAGTCTCCATCACAAAATATGGGGGTTTCAGGATCAGTAGGAAAGATAAGGAAGTAGAGGAGTTGTGCAGGTGAGGGCAGGAACTGCTAACACTACCATCCCCTCTTTCAGGGATGAATGAAATCAAAAGGCTCTTTTGGAAGCTGGGGCCGTTCTTGCTGGGTAGCAAAGAGAACAGCATTTCCAGGTGAGGAGCTCCCACATTCGCCCTCCCTCGTGGAACCGGAGCCTTGCTCACAAACTGTTGCAATGGTCACCTGCTTAAGGCACAGTAGATGTTTGAAAGATTAGGAACTGTTGCCTTCTGTGGGAAGGGTGGGGTTACTTGAATAAGGTAGCTGTTGGGTGCACCAAATTGAAAGACACTGAAGTGAGTGAATATGGAAAGTGAGGATCCATTAGAAAAAGAGACTGAGTGAGGAAGGGAGGGAGGTTCATCCACAGTGGTCATTCCTCTTGAAAAGGCCAAAAACCCTTTCAGATGGAGCTCCTCCTTTGTTTCTCCCTCGAGTTTCTATTACTCTGAGGTTGTTCAGACCATTTGGTACAGAAACTTACATGTGTGTTGTGATGCTGTGGTTTGGTCTGGGTGGGGTTAGCAAAGTTGGATGGCTTAAGGAAGGATGGATAGAATCTGTCCTAGTCATATCCTCATGGCTGTGAGGATCTCAAGGGGAGTCACCAGTAATTATTAGCAACAATGGATGAAACCAGGAGCTGGTTGTGTTAGCAGATGCTGATGTGTGAGGGGCAGTAAGCCTGAATTTCCTAGTTGCCTCCTTAGGTGAGCAGGACTACTTTTGAGTCAGTAAGAGATGGGGAGACAAGCAGGGGGCACTCTGCTATTTCAAGTCACATGTAGAACCAATGACTTATCTTTGTAAAGCTGGGAATGGTTACAGGATATGTTGTACATGGAAACTATCAGTCTTAGGTGTAAGGGGAAAAAACTGAAAATAGGTGGTATATGTTAACTGTTCAGATTAGTGTGTGAAGAGGGATTGAAATCTATGGTTCTAAAACCCAGCTGGACAGGCAAGAGGAGAATTCAGGTATTGGAGTGGGACTGCATAAAACTGGAAAGAGCCTTAGAGGTTGACTCCTTTTAGCCCTGCACCCTGACACACACACACACACACACACAAACACACACACACACACTTTACAGCTGAGAAACTGAGGCCAGAGAAGAAAGAGCTGAGCCAAAACTTTACACCCATTGTGGTAAATCAGATGATCATTCCCAACTGTTGGCTGCTGCTCTCCACTGGGTTTATAGCCACAGTGTCCCTCGCAGGTGCCCGTGTCTGTGGATGGATTATATTTCTGCTAAGGACATCAGGGTTGGCCATTTTGACTTGCTTTGGCCAATACACTGTTCTATTTACCATATGTAAATATAAGCTCTAAGTGCATCAGAAGGCCCACCATTGCTCTTTCCCCTCTGCCATGAGATTGGTGTTCATCTCAGAGAGGGGCTGCACATTTAGCCTAGATCTCAGAATGAAGAAGACATGTGGGCCGGGTGCGGTGGCTCACACCTATAATCCCAGCACTTTGGGATATTGAGGCGGGCAGATCAATTGAGATCGGGAGTTTGAGACCAGCCTGGCCAACATGGTGAAATCTTGTCTCTACTAAAAATACAAAAATTAGCTGGGCATGGTGGCACATGCCTGTAATCTCAGCTACTCGGGAGGCTGAGGCAAGAGAATCACTTGAACCCAGGAAGTAGAGGTTGCAGTGAGCCAAGACTGCGCCACTACACTCCAGCCTGGACAACAGAGCTAGACTCCGTCTGAAAAAAAAAAAAAGACACATGGAGCAGATCTGTAGTTGACTCATGGCCCACATGTAATATGAACAAGTAACAATCCTTTGCTGATGTAAGCCACTGACATTTTGAGATTTTCTTTTATTTTTAAAAAAAATCACAGCATATAACTTAACCAATGCTGATTATTCCTAAGAGTGGGCTAGGCAGGCCAAAGACAGGATGGGGCCAAGGCAAAGGGCCTAGTTGAAAAGATGTCTCAGAAGAGACTAAATAAAGTTTGGTGAGGGAGAGTGTCTTTGCCATTATAAAATACAAGAATAAAAAAGACAGCATCTACATCACCATTGCAGACATTGCTAATCAGCTATGGCACTTTTCCTACTGAGTGCTCCTGAGAAGGTTCAGAATCCTGCTCAGTAGCACCACATGTTAATCAGTGTTTCAAGCAAGATTGAATCCATTTGCTAAGAGCACGGACTTTGAGGCCAGTGCTCTGATTTCACATTCAGGCTTCACTGCACACTCTTGTGTGAGCTATGTGAGTTGAGTGAGTTACTTAGCCTCTCTGTGCTTCCTTCTTTGTAAAATGGGAATGGTGCTAGTGTGTACTTCCTAGGGTTGTTGTGAGGATTAAGTGAGTTAGATATATAGAGTACTTACAACAATGCCTGGCACATAGCGAGTACTGAATGATGACGATGTTGATGAAATTAGAGAAGAAGAAACTGAGACCTAGTCATTAGTGGAGCCTAGCCTGGCTGTCGCTCATATGTACCTCCCCATTCCCAGCCTGCCTTATTAACAAGGGGTGCTGGGCAGAACCAAGACAGTGATGGAGAGGTGTTCCTCATGCTATGGGAGATCACCGTTGAGGAAGATTAATATGGTCAGGGACTGATATGTAGGCCTGAATGCTGTGAAATCACTAAACCATGTCAGAAAGTGACATTAAGAAAGGACCCTGCTGCTTCCTTTGCTTCAATATCTTCCCTTTCTAGGAGCCATCTTTTTAGATTGAAGTATCCTGATCAATATAGTAGTTTGTTGTTTAATAATAGAAGTGCATCTCCATTATCCTCATCCCCTAGGATCCCTAGGCCCCTTATAGGTCTCTTGCTTCCTGGGGACTGACACCGGCCCTGTTGCTTGGCTGGCGGGGTGGGGGTGGTGGTGCTCAGGGTCTGCCTATCACTCCCCCTCCCTTGAGCTATGGGTATCCCTATGGACACCAAGGCATCCGTAGCCTGGGGAGATGCCTCTTGGTCAGCAGGTCTTGAGCTCCCCCTGTGGGAGAAGAAGATTCCCAGGCTGATCTAGAAGGGCCCCTCTACAAATCAATGCAGATGGTGCAGGGAACTGAGCCTGCAGGCGAGTTATTTCTTAAGCTTCCCAGGTTTTAGTTTGGAAACTGTTGTCTGGATCCAGGTGGGAGCCATCTCCCTTCCTCCTCTGGCTATGCCCTGGATCTGCCTTCTTCTACCTCCCTCCATTTTTGCTCTTACTTCTCTTTTTTTAAGTGTGCTCTGGAAAAAGACTATAATTGTCTCATCCACACTGCAATGTAAGTATATTCATTCAAGGAGTGTTTATTGAATGTATTCCATACCCTGGCTAAATCCTGGGGACACAGATGCTCTAGAATGTAAGGACCATGCAGTACAGTTCTCCTTGGACTGACCTAGTTCTTCCTCCTTTCTCACTTGCAGTTCTCAAGAATAACTGGCATGTGCTGGAAATATAACATCCTGAAATAAGGAGGAAGTGGCCAGAATACTCTGGGCTCTGATCTTGTCCCTCCTAGAACAAGGTGTCCTTCAATGCCTTAGCCCAGCGTATCATGTTGTTCCCAGGGTATAAAACCCAGGAGGACTGCTTTCCCGGCCCTTCAGCTGTCGGGCAAGTGGGGCACGTGAAGATAGGATTCCATCCACTCAGGACAGCTTTTCTGAGCCTTGGGAACTGACTTGCTATGAATTCTAGGCTTTTACTCTTTCTTGCTGTCTATCTGTGAGTAAAAACATTGCTTCACTTAACTTGCATGAGTGTTCTGTCTCACTGGACTCAAGCAAGTAGTGGAAATTGCAGCCCAAGATGCAGTGGGCTAAAGTGGTAACCAGTGCACAGTGAGCCAGCTTTGCAGTCCATGGAGGCAGAGATATTCACTGTTCTGTTCACTGATGACTCCTAAGGGGCTAGATCAGTGCCAGCCATATAGAAGGAGGTCTATAAGTATTTGTTAAATGAAAAGACATAAAAGAACTATGGGATACAGATATACAAAGAGCTAACTGTTGCAAGGGAGCAACAACTATTTGGGCTGGTGGAGCGGGGGTAAAAAAATTTACCAAGACAATTGTGGATAAAGAACAGCAGATTTGTGAGAGAAAGTAGGAAAATACTTTGTTGTGATGAGGCAACTGGCAGAATCAGCAGAAGAGGAGTGGACTGCCAGGAAACAAAAGCTTGCTGGGGATTTTATAGAAGAGTGTTTATGCTGTGTGCTGAAGAGGGCTTTGTGCAGTACCGATGGTGCCAAGGTTGCAATGGGTAATTTGCAGGTGCCTGGTGGCAAGTTGTGTGCAGGAGGGCTGCATATCCTGGACCATGAAGAAAGGCAGACTTGCCCCTTATCTGCTTTCTCTTTCCTGCTTTCCCCTGCTCCCTCTAGCCTGCTCCCTTTTCCCTTTCCCTTTCCCCTGCTCCCTTTTCCCTAATTAGGACTCTGCACTAACTGCCACACTGTGGCAAATACACAGACGTTGTAAGGATTGGGGATTATGGAATTCTGGCTGCCTAGTAGGAGGTGTTAGGAAGGGCTTCACAAGGAGGAGTTGATTAGGTTGAATCTTAACGAATGAGTCAGAGTGGAGCTGGGCACAGTGCTATGCACCTGCAGTCCCAGCTACTTGAGAGACTGGGATGGGAGGATAACTTGAGCACAGGAGTTTGAATCCAGCCTCGGCAACATAGTGAGATCCTGTCTCTTAAAAAAAATGAGTCAGAGTGACTTGTGAGAAGTCTGAGGCGAAGGGGAAGAGCATTCCTTATTGAGGACCATATAAGCAAAGGCCCACAAGTGAGCAATTCATAGGCTATGGGGGCTAAGGAAGAGGGAGGCATCAAAACTGACTCCAAAATTTTTGATTTAAGCAATTGAGTTGATATTGGTTCCATTCACTGAGCCAGGGAGCACTGGAGAAGAAGCATGTTAGATTTGAGATGCTTGTGTGACAACTAGATGGAGACCCTATGGGTGATAAGCTGAAGGATGAGTATCCAGCTTGGGGGAAGGGGTGGGATGCAGGTAAGGGCATGAGAAGGTGGCCTGAGGAGCATGACTGCAGGATAGAGCCATGGAGCAAGCAGCACTTAAAGGATGGACAAGGAAATAAATTCTGTGAAGGAGGTAAAGAAAGAATGGCTAGAAAGGTAGGTACCTACAAATGTCAAGGGTATGGAGGGATTTTAGGAGGTGAGAGGGGTCACCTGTGCCAAATGTAGGAGTGTATGAGGCACAGTGATTGGAACATTCCCACTGGGTTCAACAGTTAGAAGGTCTTGAAACACTCAGCAGGAATTGTTTTAGCAGAAGAGCAGAAGCCATTGGGTTGAAGTGTAACTTGGAGTAGAGAAGATGGCCCTGAGCAGTGTCAACAACTCCTTTCAAAGGACTGATGAAAAGCTGGCAACAGCTAATCCTTCTCACCATCCTGGACAAATTAGCATTTTGATAAGGGCAAAACTTGCTTTACTTTAAGTTCATGGAGTGCAGGTCCTGTAATAAAGCATGAAGTGTCAGTGTGTCTGTGGGAGGTGAGTTTTCTACAGCGTGAGGAGGAGGGACTTGATTCCAGTGCAGTGGTTCTCACAGTGTCTAAGTGCTGAACCAGTAGCATCAACATCACCTGGAAACTTGGTGTAAATGCCAAGCCTCAGCCTCATCCTGAGGAATTCTGCATCAGAACTCTGGGGGAGACCTAGGAATCTGTTTTTATAAACCCTCCTGATGATTCTGATGCACACCAAAATTTGAGAACCGCTGCTCTGGAACCCTCTTTGAGAATCACTCTTCTAAGTATTTTATTGGATTTATACATTATTGGGTAAGAATTGGCAGCTTTGCCATGTTAAGTTACCCTAGCGATGAAGATTGCGTAGCTCTCCTTTTAGATACTTCTTTTATGTTCTTCATAGCAGTGTAAAATTTTCTCTGCAGGTAACGTGGTCATTCCTTGTTGTTAACTCTGACTCTTGAGTGTTTCTGTTGCTAGTATGAATGGTATTTTATCCCCTACAAGATTATCTGATTGATTTTTGCTTATGTAAAGAAATGGGGCTATTTTGAATTTACCATACAGAGAAGTGAACATAAGAGGACAACTCAGTGAAGTTCCACAAACTGAGCACTTCCTGTAACCAGCACCCCAGATCAAGAATCAGAACGTGACAAGCACCTAGAATCCACCTTTTTGCCTTCTGTTAGTCACAATGTCCCCAAGGGTAAATACTACCATGACTTCTAACTTATGTTTCTTTTGCCTGTTTTTGTTCTTTATATAAATGTAATCATATGGTGTAAAATAGTTTGCATCTGACTTATTTTGCTCAATATTGTGTTTTTTCTTTAATTTTTAATGGGCAAAATTATGTATATTTCTGATGTACAACATGATGTTTTGATATATGTACACATTGTGGAATGGCTAAATCATCTCCATTCAGCCTGTGATCTGCCCTTTTGATTTCCCTGGTGGGAATCAGATAAGAGCCCATTGTATCTCCCTAATTTTAGGATAGTCAGCTTTCTGAAGTCCTCTTTCTTGTCTTGAAGCAAAGTAAAAATTGCAATTCACCTTTACCTCCAGGAGCCAGATATGAGTTTCAAAACCACTCTCTAAGACATACTCCTCAATCATACTGTTTATAAATTGAAGTAGGTGAGGACTTATAAAGGTCATGTGTTCCACTGTGGGATATCTACTTTGAAAGGGGTGGTCTGTCCCTCAATTCCATTTCATAGCTTGGGCACTCATTCCCAACTTCCATTTTAACATGCTGACATATAACATTACTTCAACTAATCCTAAAACTCTGCAATAAAGATATTTTCATCTCCATTTGATGAGGAGACTTCCTGAGCCAGAGGCTAGGAAGCTAGGAGTTCAAATTACTTTCCCAAGGCCACCAAGTTGGTGAGCACCAGTGCTAGGATTCCAGCCCAGGCCTGTCTGACTCCAAATTCTGTGTTGAATCCATAATAATACAAAATAAATGTTGCAGGTTGGGTTCTCTAGAAGCAGATGCTGAGACAGAATGCAGGGTTCATGGTGTTTATTAGGAGTCAAAATATGTAAAGGGAAGGGACAGGAAACAAGATTGGGAAGACAGAGAAGTCAAACTGCAATGCAGGCTATTCACAGTGCTCATGCTTGTAAGCCCAGCACTTTGGGAGGCCTAGACAGGCAGATTGCTTGAGCCCAGAAGTTCAACACCAGCTTGGGCAACATGGCGAAACCCCATCACTAGTAGTCTCAGCTACTCTGGAGGCTGAGGTGGGAGGATCACCTGAGCCCAGGAAGTTGAGCCTGCAGTGAGCTGAGATTACGCCACTGCACTCCAGATGGGAGTGAGACCCCATTTCAACAAAACAAAACAAAAAAATTACAATGTAGGCCTGACAAGGCCTTGCCCTACATGGCAGGGTGTTCTGGAGCAAGAAGAGCTATCTCCACATGTGCTGAAATGCCTGGGCCTTACTGCCCCCACCTCACTCAGTCTCTGATGTGGGCTGCCCCCAGAAGGGCATGACTTCCACCAAGGTGGCTTTCTGCAGTTGAGCCTGATCCTGAAGGAACTGGCAGCTGGAGGCAACAAATCCTGCATTGGTGGGGGCTCTGGGTGACTCATCTCTATGCCTGAAGCACCATGAAGATTTGAGACTTCTCCTGGACCTGACTATTCCCTTCCCAGTGAGAGGCAGCACCAGTTCTGAGTAGGGCAGAGGGCAGAGGGCAAAAGGCAGACGGCAGGATATTATGGGAGCTATGTCTGTAACAGTCATCAGCTGGGAGACGGTGAGGGGAGAGGTCCATTCTGAGGAGCCTGTGGTGGGCTCTATGAGGGGGTTGTGGTGTCTGAGAAGTGGGCAGCCTCTGTGGAAGGAAAAGTGGAAGCAAGATGCAGGGGTGGGTGTGGGCAGGGTCAAGAAGAGTCTCTCTTTGAAAGAAGAAGCAGCCTCAGGAACCCAAGCTGAGGGAGGAGCCTCCAGCACTTGGCTGTGGTAACCCTCTATGGGAGTGGCCTCTTTTTTATTAAGCCATCTTTTAGCTGACATGTGAAGAGTGAGCAAATGCTGGCTGGATGAGGAACTGGGAAAGAGCATTTGAGGCATATGGTGCAGCATGGCAAAGTCTCTGAGGCGCAGAAGAACTTAACCAGGTCTTAGAATGAGGCTATAGTTATCAGATCAGAGCAAGTGTAGGAGAAAAGGCCAAGAGGTACACAGTAGACCAAATCATGCAGAGGCTCGTAGGCTGTGGGGAATTTTGCATTTCACTCGAAGAGCAAGGAAAGCCATTGCTCTGCTGATCTGAAGCAGGGGAGAGCCCTAGAAGAAAAGTCCAGGAGTGTACAATCAACATACGGACTTAGCCTTCTTTCAACAAAGGACATGTTTGTTTTTTCTCAATTCTGAAAAGTGAGTAGGAGTTAGACAGATGGGGGTAGAGCAGGCATGTGAGAATGTTCTAGGCCAGGGGTTGGCAAGGCTTTTCTATAATGGGCCAGATAGCAAATATTTTCATTCTGTGGACCATATGATCTCTGTGGCTGTTATAGTACCAAAGCAACTGTAGACAATATAGAAGTGAATGGACATGGCTGGATTCCAGTAAAACTTTACTTACAGAAACAAATGGCAGGCAGGATTGGCAGAAATGCCCTGTGGGCCATAGTTTGCCAGCTGCTGTTTTAGGCCAGGGGACAGCAGGTACAAAGGCCCTGAGATGGGAAGGAATGAGGTATATTTAGGGAACTGATTCATGGACAATGTGGCTGGAGTTATTAAGCAAGGGGGTTAGCAGCTCAGAAGAAGTATGGAGTTAAGGGCAGGTGCTAGATGATTTTACAGTCTTGTAGCCCATGTTAATGATTTTGTATTTTACCTTAATGGGAAGTCATTGAGTAATTTAAACACTTTCAATTTAGCTATAAACATATACAGAAAAATGCACATATGATAAGTGCATAGTTTACTGAATTTCCACAAACTGAATATCCACATAAACAGCACCAAGACCAAGAAACGGAATATTATCAGAAGCCAAGAAGGACTCACTTTGTACCCCCTGCCAGTCCACATCCGTCCAGTAAGCACTATTTTGACTTTCCACAACATATATTTGTTTGCCTGTTTTTCTATTTTATGTATATGGAATTATCTGTTATCTGGCCTCTTTCACTCAAAGTAATGTCTATGAAATTTGTCTGTAGTAGTTGTGGATTGTCCATTCTCACGATATGAATACACAATTGGGTTGTGAATAAGCATTTGGGATGTTTTCAGTTGTGGGCTGTTATGAATTGTGCTGCTCTGAACATTTATGAACATGTCTTGATAAATATGCATTTCTGTTGGATGAATATGCTTAATGGTATAATTGCAGGGTCATAGGATGGTTGTATATGCAGCTTTAGCAGATATTATAGAATCATTTTCCAAAATGATGATACCATTTCACATTCTCACTAACAAGGTATGAGAGTTCCAATCTCTTCTCACACTCACCTACACTTGATATTCTGCACTGAAAAATTTTAATTTTTTAGCTATTCTGGTTGTTTTGTAGAGATATATCACTGGGGTTTTAATTTTCATTTTCCTAATGAGTGAACAGGGGAGCATCTTTTCAAAATTTTATTGGCCATTGTAGACTTTTCCAAGAGCATAAAATGATCATATTTGCATTCTAAGTAATCCTCTCTGGCTTTTGGTGTGGAATATCTATTTGTGGATGCAGCAGGAATCCAAACAGGGATTTGAGTTAGGAGATTGTGGCAGTGGTCAAGGCCAAATGTGATGATAGCTTGGACTAGGGCAGAGGTAGTTGAGTTGGAAAGATGTAGATGAATTTGAAGGCCATTTTGGAGGTAAAATTGTCAGGACCTGAAGGTGGATTAGATGCAGGGACTGAGAGAGAAGAAAAATTGTGGCTGCAAAATTTCTGGTTAACACACCATTTCTTCCTATTCTGAATTTAGGTTTGAGATCATTTCATATATTTTCTTTAGGATTTTTTGGTTACTTTCAAAAGCCTGGAGAAGAAAATTTTAATTGGAAAAAAGAAACACATCGAATATGGTAATTGAATATGACCTTTTTATTATTCATTTTTATTTGACATTTCTTTCTTATTCTCTCAGGTTTCTGAATTCTTGTTCCAGATGGCTCAGAAATGAAATAATCATAAGAACCTAGGTAAGTATTATACTGGTTGTGAGAAAATTCTCAGAAGCATAGGGCCCTTTAGAGACAGCTGGTCTGGCTGGTGAGGTAAAGAGTTTTGAGACATTTTTTATGACCTGCTCTTTCTGTGGCTTATTTCCATGCAGCTTCTGGGAAGGATGCAAATCCTGTGGAAATCAAAAGAGTCACCCAGGATCTTAACTAGACCCATGCTCAGAAAGCCCTCCCCAAAACTGGCAGGGACTGAGATGGATTCCTCTGAAAGATCTCTTGAGGCCTGAGGAGCAACCAGGGAGAGGAGAGCTACAGCCTAATTCCTGGCCAAAGCTCAAGGAGGCTATGGCCATGAGTGGCCATCAATTTCTTTAACATTTTTTATTCTTTTAAATAAGCCAAAAATTACTGTTTCTTTTCATGGCATAAAGCAAGTTCTTAACCAGGGCAGAAAGCCCTATCTCTGGCTTTCAACAAGGGAAGTAGGAACCTAAGCGATCGTGGGCCTTCATCTCTAGATCAGCATGGCAGGCATCAGCTGTGATTCATGGTGGTCTTGTCCACAGAGTCCATATTAGAATGGAGACTATGGCACAGCAGCCACATCTATGAATTCTCTCTTGAGTTCTTTTTTTTTAAGGGAGCTCCTTGTTACCCTGGCCTAACTACCCAGAACACTTCAGCAACTCTCACTCACATTAGCCAGCTTCCTCTGGGTGGTGTAGGCTGAACAGAAAGCAGGTATCTTGGGAGTCTCATTAGCTGGTCCCCGGAATGTCCCTGAGTCATGTTGAATGTTCCATGATTTAAGTCTCACAAGAGTCATTGGCGTCTGTTAACAGAGCAGCATCAATTTTATGTCTCTAGAACACGTTTTTTTCCATGGAGCTGATTTCCTTTGGGCAATTCCCATGATGCACTGACTCTGTCTCTAACACACTTAAAGAAGAAAAATTTCATTGAGTATTGGGAAGTTTACAATAAACTCTCACACTTACACTCTTGGGATTTTCTTGGAATTTCCTGTCTGATCCAGATGTTTTCCTCTAACAATTTCCCAGATGTAAAGATAACCAAATTTCATCTGATGACATTTGCTTGGAATTTAATCAGTATTGTTCAGCTGAGGGCTCAAGATGTGTCTCTTAAAGCCCCAAATTCCCACTCAACTTCTCATAGCCATTATGACTGATTTAGCTGAATAACCTTGGGTAAGTCACTTAACCACTTGGAGTGTCTGATTTTTTTTTTAAACATGTAAAATGGTGATAATAACATCTCTCTCTGCTTTACATGTTTGTTTTGAGGATGAAATAAGCTAAGATCTGGGAACTTGCTCTGTGAAGGACTCCTCAAATGAGAATCATGACTGAGGCTGGCTTTACCTTCAGATCATTACCAACTGGACTGTGAAATTTGGTGAATTATTTGAAAACTCTTAAGCCTCAAATTAAATTTATTAGTCCCACGTTTTGCATTCCAGTGCCATTTTTTTTAGGTTCCAGGCATTGCATTTAGAAATTTCCTTTAAGTCAATAAGATAGGTATGAATGTTAACCTGATTCACTTATTTTTCTCTGCCTTTAGATTGGAAATTCTACTGCTGCTAGGTAAAGAGTAGACTTACAAATAATATCTCTGATTTCTTGTGAACAGTTTCCTTAAGTCCAGACTCACAGTAAAATGAGAAGGAGCCAAGTAAGTAGTATTTCCATAAACAACAACAACAAAAATATATTTACTTTGATTAAAAAAACAAGGATTACATACTCACATACTCAAAGCAAAAAACATCTAAACAGTGAGATCCAAAGATGTGTTATTTCCATGTCTATGGAAACCAGTTACTGAGACAGATTAAGTATATGCATTGTTCATAATGTGTACATTCTCTTTGGCAATTATTCTTTAGAGTCTACATTTTGGATGGCTATCTAGCCTTGGCTTTGTATTGAAATAGTTTAAATGTTTTCCATCAGTTTTTTTATTACAAGTCTTTCATTCATGTCCTGTTGTTGGATTTATCACCATGTACCTCCACCAAGAAGGGCTCATAGATACTATTAATATATTTCTTGAGATCCTACATGTTTGAAAATGTCATTGCCTATATGTGTAGATGTCATTTGGAGTGAACATTGTCAAGTGGTCATGTCTTCTTTCTCTGAAGACTTTGGAAGTTTTGTTCCACTTTCTCAAGCTTAGAATGTTGCAGTGGGAAAGTGTTATCTGATTTGCTTCCCTTCATTATGAGTCATTTAATTTTCTTTCATATGTCCATTCTTTCTTTACATTTCAGGGCCAGTAACTTTACCAAGATATGGCTCAGTGTTAGTGTTTCTGAACTTTTTCAATCTAAAGATTTGAGGTTTTTAAAAAATAGGAACGTTTTCTTCCATTGTATCTCTGGATATTATCTTCTTGCTTCATTTGCTCAGTTCACTTCAGAGATGTAAATTATTTTCATGATGGATTTCCTATGCATGGCTTTTATTATTTATCGTTTTTCTAATACTCTTTAACATTTTTTGGTTTAACTTTCTCAAGTCTGTCTGAATTCTACATGCTTAACTATGTTTCCATTAATGTCTGTTCGTGGTTTTGCTCCTTCTAATATGGCTTTTATTTTTATAAAAAATTTAGTTTCCACTTTCACATATCTCCTGAGTTCTGCCAGCTTCTCTTTTACTTCTTTCTATTATATCATCATGTATTCCCTGAGCATTTGCTTTAGAAAAACCATAGATTCTTCAGTTTGGTTGATATGATGGACAATCATTTGTTCAAAATTTCCCTGTAATTCATGGTGAGCTTCTGATGCCTATTCTTCATCTGCTTCTTCTTCTTTTTCGCCTATATTACCTAGGCTAGATCCTAAAGTGGTTTGTTTCTCATTATTGCTCATCTGTGAATGTAGACTGTTCTTTTCTGGTTTCTACCCTCTAAAGAAGAGCAAGGCTAAGAGATTTGAGAAGTGAACTAAAACTGTATGCACCTTAGATTGAAGATACTGGCTTAGAACATTTTTTTCACAAACCTTAACATGCCCCAAGGAAATACTTCCGCCAGGGCTGAGCAGCGGGCCTACTTGGCTCATTTAGAAACTCATGTTTTAGCATTTGCCTTCAATTTTAGCTGTTGAATATCAGCACTTGCAGAGCTGATTTTTACCCTGTCACATTGACTCCAAAGATCCTACAAAGATAATGGTCTGTGAGCCTTCTTGTCAGCTCCCTTCCTCTCCAACCACTCCGTGAAGAGTATAGCACAGGGATGTTCCCAGCCCCCTCTGCTCTAAGCAAGGGCATAATGGTTTAGTTTTTCAGACCATTTCCCTGTTTTCTGCTATGGGTCTGCAAAGACATAAGTCGTTTTCCAGTATCTCCCCTCTTTTTGGTTCAGCTTTCATTGCACTTGGCATCTGATCTTTTTAGATTGAGGATTTTGATATTTATTGTTTCCTAGTTTCACCAAAGGCAGAGCTATTTTACTTACTTTTTTTTTTTTTTTTGGCTTCAGAAGAGAGAGTGGGATAGAAAAGGCTTAATTTTGCCAAATTTAACTGAAAGTCAAAAATACATATTTATTTCTTTCTAAAGAGACCCAGTTTTGCATACAAATTCTTTGTGGCAAAGAGAATGGTAAAGTGACATCTAAACCACTAAACCACTGCTGTGTGCCCTATACATATTGATGAATACTCACCTCTAGCAGTTTGGAACATTACGATGTCTTAGTGTGTTTACAAAAAGATCCTCCTTCTAAGAAGATGAATTAGAAGAAGACACTGAGCAGATGCAGCCCAAGAGCTCATAGTTGGGTCAGCTCATTAAACATTTATGTGCAAGAAATAATAATTTTCTTTGGTTGGATATGGCCCTGACTCAGAGCTTATGGTTTAGGGGTATGTTGGCTGGATATCATCTTCCTTTTACTTCTCTAAGAAGACCAATGGATCTCAAGCAAGACAATTAAAAAGAAATTCATACCTAGACCCATCATAGTGAAACTACTGAACACTGAAGAAAAATAGATCTTATAGTCAGAGAAAGAAAGTAAATTATCTTAAAATAATGGCAATTAGTATGACTACTGACTTTTCAGTAGCAACAATGAAGCCAGAAGACACCAAACATACTAATATCTTTGTATTCAATATACTGAGGGAGAAAAACTATCAACCTAAAATTTTACCCAGTGAAACTATTATTCAAGAATGAGAATAAAATATGACACTTCTGAAAAACAAAAGCAGATGACTTTGTAACTAAAAGACGTTTGTTGAAGGAAATCCTAAAGGATGTACTTCAGAAAGAAGGTCCAAAGAAAAAAAAAACCAGAAAGAAGGTCTATAACCCCAACAAAAGTAAACCAAGATACTAGTATATCTATCTATCTATCTATCTATCTATCTATCATCTATCTATCTATCATCTATCTATCTATTATCTATCTATCATCTGTCATCTATCTATCTATTATCTATCTATCATCTATCTATCTATCTATTATCTATCTATCTATCATCTATCTATCTATTATCTATCTATCATCTATCTATCTATCTATTATCTATCTATCTATCATCTATCTATCTATCTATTATCTATCTATCTATCTATTATCTATCATCTATCTATCTGTCATCTATCTATCTATCATCTATCTACCTATTATCTATCATCTATCTATCATCTATCTATCTATCTATCATCTATCTATTTTCTATCTATCATCTATCTATCTATCTATCATCTATCTATCTATTATCTATCTATCATCTATCTATCATCTATCTATCATCTATCTATCTATCATCTATCATCTATCTATCATCTATCATCTATCATCTATCTATCATCTATCTGTCTATCATCTATCTATCTATCTATCTGTCATCTATCTATCTATCATCTATCTACCTATTATCTATCATCTATCTATCATCTATCTATCTATCATCTATCTATTTTCTATCTATCATCTATCTATCTATCATCTATCTATTATCTATCATCTATCTATCCATCTATCTATCTATCTATCATCTATCTATCATCTATCTATCATCTATCTATCATCTATCATCTATCTATCATCTATCTGTCTATCATCTATCTATCTATCATCTATCTATCTATCTATCTATCTGTCTATCTATCTATCTATCTATCTAGATGTGACCGTGTAAAATAACAATATTGACTAAATCATAGGGACAATAGGCTATAACTAAAATACTGGAAAACAATGTAAGCCAAACGCGGGTGATCAGAGTTAAAGCAGTCTAAATTCTTTATATTAATCAGGAGAAAGGTAAAGTATTGATTAAATTTAGGCTGTTAAAAATGCATGCATATTCAAGTTATAAGGATAACTTGAAAATACTAAAGTATAAACTTTAAGTGTAAGCATAAAGCCCATAACTCACAAACAAGTACAGAGAAAATGGAATAAGAAAAAGAAAAAAAAGAAGACATCAATCCAAATAGAGCAAGAAAGGAGGGAAAAATAAACTTAAAATGGGACAAGTAGAAAACACATAATGAGAAAGTGGAAATAGATTTAAATATAAGAGGAAACACAGTGTATTTTATAGTTTAAAAGATTTTAAGATCAAATAAAAATCTCAAAACTTGGCTGTCTGATATTTATAATAAACTTTGAAACATAGGAACATAGAGAAATTTAAAGTCAAGGATAGTAAAAAGCAAATATTGATCAAAAGAAAGCTGTAATAGGTGTGTTAATATCAGGCAAAAATACACTTTAAATTGAAAGCACTATCACAGATAAAAGGAGCCACTATGTAATGGCAAAATGTATAATTCACTAGGAAAACAATCCTTTAAAACTTGTATGCAGCTAGGCCAGGCACAGTGGCTCACACCTGTAGTTCCAGCACTTTGGGAGGCCGAGGCGGGTGGATCACGAAGTCAGGAGTTTGAGACCAGCCTGACCAACATAGTGAAACCCTGTCTCTACTAAAAATACAAAAAATTAGCTGGGCATGGTGGTGGGCACCTGTAATTCCAGCTACTTGGGAGGCTGAGGCAGGAGAATCGCTTGAACCTGGGAGGTAGAGGTTGCAGTGAGCCGAGATCGCGCCGCTGAACTCCAGCCCGGGCGACAGTGCGAGACTCCATCTCAAAACAAACAAACAAACAAACAAATAAATAAAAAAACTTGTATGCAGCTAATAACATGATATCAGAATATATAAAGTAAAAATGGACAGATCAATAAGGAAAAGTAGGCAAATCTACTATTACAGTGAAACATTAAAAATATAACTCTCAATAATCAATAGATTATTGTGCTGCAGAAATTAAACAGAAACTAAAAGGACATTATGAATTACTTTTCATCAATAAAATTTAAAATTTAGATGAATGAGAGAATTCTTGGAGACACATAGCTTGTGAAAATCAACTCTAGAAGAACCAGAGAGTCTGAATAGTTTTTTGTTTGTTTGTTTGTTTTCTTTTGTTTTGTTTTGAGATGAAGTCTCCCTCTGTTGCCCAGGCTGGAGTGTGGTGGTGTGACCTTGCATTGATCTGCAACCTATGCCTCCAGGGTTCAAGTGATTCTCCTGCCTCAGCCTCCCGAGTAGCTGGGATTACAGCCGTGAACCACCATGCCCAGCTAAGTTTTGTATTTTTAGTAGAGATGGGGTTTTGCCATGTTGGTCAGGCTGGTCTCGAACTCCTGACCTCAAGTGATCCGCCCTCCTCAGCCTTCCAAAGTGCTTGAACTGAGTAGTCTTATAGTGACATAATAAATTGAATCAGGTGTTCGAAATCTTCCCACTAAGAAAATACTAGGCCCAGACGGCTTTACAGGTAAGTTTTATAAAACATAGAAAGAACAACTAATTTTAATCTTAAATTTACTGTTCCAAACAATATAAGAAAATGTAATAGTTTATTTTAAGAAGCAGGCTGTCATAAATTTGATATAAAAATCTCAACATATTAAAAACTTAATATAAAAGGAGAGGATGAGTAAGGTAAATTATAGACCACTTTTACTCATAGAGATTCAAACATCCTAAAGAAAATATTATCAAACCAAATTCAGCGATGCATGAAAACCACAATAAATTATAATCCAGTTCGGTTACTCTAAGAACATAAGATTGTTTTAATTCCAGAAAACCAATTACATACATTGACATATGGTTAATTATTACCATATCAAGGGATGAAAACCATATGATTGTTCCAGCAGATAAAGAAAAAAATTTACTAAAAGTCAACATAAATTTATTATGCAAAGCTCTTAGCAAACTAAGAATAGACAGGAATTTATTTAACCTCAATAAATGTCATCAATTAAAACTACAGCAAATATCATGCTTAAAAATGTAATGTGGAAAGCATTCCTTTCGGTTAGACAGGAGTAAAGTAACCTTATAATTTATCCAAACCAGGGCACTTTATTTTTTAATAAAACTATAGACTTAGTTTAGATTTAGCCAGTCTTTCTACCAGTGTCCTTCTGTTTCAGGATTCAATTCATAACCTTATGCTGCATTAGTTGTCATGTCTGCTTGGTTTTCCCCTTCAATCTGTAACAGTTCCTCAGGCTTTCTTTGTCTTTCATGACCTTGACACTTTTGAAGAGCACTGGCAGGTACCTTGTAGAATATGTCTCAAATTGGGTTTCTCTGGTGCTTTCCCATGGTTAAAGAGAGACCATGGGTTTCAGGAAGAAAATCACAGAGGTAATTGCAATGTGGTTTGCAGTTCCTCTCTTCAAGAAGTGAAGTCTGTATCTTCTACTTAAATCTGAGCTAGAATTGAGACTTGCTTTGGACAATAGAATGTGATGGAAAGGATGTTGTGTTAATTCAGAGCCTAGATCTCAAATGGTCTTACACACTGCTGCTTGTTCTCTTGGGATACTGCCCAGCTACCATGTGTTCAGGCTTGGGCTTACCTGTTAAATGACTAGAGACTGCATGGAGCAGAGGCAAGTCTGCCAGCCAAGGCTGTCTTAGACCAGACAACCCCCAGCCAACCTATCAGCTGACTGCAGGTGCGTGAGTGAACACAGTCAAGACATGAAGAACTGCCCATCTGAGCCCTGCCTAAATCATTAACACCAACTCACTATCTAAGTAAGTGGTTTTGATTATAAGTCACTAAGTTCTGGGGTTATTACACAGCAAAAACGAATACACTTGCGTTCCAGCCTGCAACAGTATGGTGTAGTAAATGAACATAGACTTTGGTGTCAAGCAGACCTACCTTTGTTATTAGCTGTGTGCTTTGGGGGACTCACTCCATCTGATTCATTTTTGAAATGGGCATAACAATTTCTACACAAAGATCAGAATAACTAAGACAATTCGAATAAAGCTAGCAACACAGAGCTTAGCACATAATAGATGCTGTATAATTGAGGTTCTGTCTAAGAACCAAGGTGATACCTTCTTAAAATTCAAGGTGTAGGAGGTACCATTCTTCTGGGAACCAAGTCTTCTGTCACTGATTGTGTGTCATTTGCTTTCATTTGTCAGAGAAAATATTCTTTAAACTATACCTTGACTATTTTCATTACCAGCAATTTCACTTTGCACTCTTCAACTTCTGTTTTCCTAAAGACTAAGATAAATAGTGACTATCTCTGCAAGACATTTGATTGACGATAACCTTGTTGTTCTGCACTAGAGATCTCTAGAGATCTGGGGCACAAAGTTCTGTATGCACAAAGGCATAAAGTAAATCCTACCCATTCTTTAAAACAAAAGTTATCATCTTGCCAAATGCTGTGGAATTACATAATTATCAGTTTTGCTTGTTAGATAATTGTGCTTTTTAAATGCTTTCCTGAAAATAGCCCTTTAAAATCTACATTTGCTACCTTCTCTGACTTAAGTATAATTCGAGGGGGATTTGTCCACATTTTCTTATTGCTAAAATACCGTGAAAAACGACATTACTAAAAGTGAACCAGAAAAAAGTTAGGACATTTTTTTTTCTTCCTTATTCTCTTCTCTGACACAGAAGAGGCTGTTTCATTTCCCTGGGTCTCATGTTCTCCACCCACTCTCAGTGTAAGTGGGATGGTCTAAAGATTCATGCAACACTTGCAGAATTTTTGAAATTTCAAACTAGGAAGATTCTATGCAAGTGTAAAAGACAAAGACAAGGACTCATACAAAAGACAATGGATATTAAGACGGAGCCATGACTGCCTTGCTCTCAGATTGCAAAAAGAGCTGTGCTTCAGTTGTTTTTCTTTTTAACATGCTTATTCAGGAATTTATTCTGTTTTTCAATTTAAACCACTCATGGGGATTTGGACCAAGCAATTTACCAACTTTAGTTAAATAAATAATCACAATTTTTAAATATTACAAAGCATGATATTAAAATCAAGACTGATAATAAATAAAATAGATCAGCACCAAGAGGGAAAAGAGTATACATATTTTTTTTTGTTTTTTTGTTTTCTAAGCTGTCTATATCTGTCAGCTTGAGCAACAGATCAGGCTATCTGACTAGCTGTTTTCTTCCTACTCTTTTTAGGCACTCAGGACACAGGTCCAGGATCTAGCTCTGCTAGTTGGTTTGGATATTGGAATTGCACTATCACATAGAAGTTATGGAGCAATTTCTTGCTGAAGACCACACTCACTCAAAGTCTGTTAGATCGACAGTTGCATTGCACTCAGAGTTCAGAAGGGTGAATGTTTGGTTTTGGAAGAGAATACTACTTGCTTCCCTTATCTTGTACTTGATTAATTTGGCCTGGGAAAGAATTTCTTCATGGTCTGGTACAGTGTTTGAATGTGACTTTTAAACATGCCCAATAATATGATATTGACTTCTTTCTGTGATGAATGGAGAAAATAAAGTGTTAGAAAAAAAATTCTACTCAGTGATAGATTCATTTGCACCACAGCTCAACCTCCTTATGAAATTCTGATAACTTATCTTTGATATTTACAACTGTGATATTTTAGCCCTGAAGTTAAAAGCTTAGCCTCTCTAAGATACTGAATATATCACTGACACTTGCCACTTGGAATCATAAAAGAAGTCTTTTCTTATGGCATGGGAACACCACTTTTATAAGCTCATCTTTGTCTCCATAGTTTATGTAAACACACTTCTGACTGTAATCATACTCGAGTGTGGGGAAACCAGAGCTATTCTTGTTGCCCATTTCTTCTTGGAGCAACTGAGAAGGCAGACACTTGCTGTGATTTGATCCAGGATTTTCACTGGCTCCTTTGATATTATACTATGGCCAAGAGGTCACACTTTTGACCACTGACTGTTCTCTGTCACTAAAGCTGTATATGGGTGGGCCTGCAGGAGCAGACTTTTAACTGTATAGGAATATTCTTTTTTGCTTTTTGTGTGGCTGATGTTCCATCAGCCCTGATGTTAACACTTATTTTCCAGTTTACAACACAACACCCCAATCTTTTCTTGTGGAGCACAAAAGTCATTCAGCACTTCTCCCTTATACCTGTGGCATACATGTCAAGTGTAGGATTATATTTTGCAATGCTTCGTTCAAATCTAAGCTGAAGTCACTTCTGTCACACACACTCATAATACAGATTGCTCTTTCCTATTGTATTCCACTGATTTTATGTGACTCCCCATATTGTCATTGGAAGTCATAGGGGACTTTTGCCAATGGCATTTTCTGCTTTCTCTCCATGCGTGATTCTTTCATGATGGTTGTGACTGGTTTTATGGGATTCTTTCTTCTGTTTTTGCTGTGAGGAGTATAACTTGGAGTGATGCACCCATTGCTTTAGTCTTTTTTTTGTCCATTAATTATTAATTTATCAGTTTTATGCTGGAACACATGCTTTATTCTGGGGGTTGGGGAAGTCATTGGATTGTCTATAACTATGGCTGTGTCAATGTGCTTAGTTTGAAAAATGACAAAAAGTATAGGTGATTTCCTGCAAGTTTTTGACAGAGTTTCAAGATAGACAGCTCTTGAGGATCAGGGTTAGGAGACTGCTGATCCAGGGATTGTCAGATTTTATTTCTTACCTGTTGAACTTCCAGTTGGCTTTAAAAAAAACAAAAACAAAAACAAAATCTTATAACTATGTGAAATCACACATTAGTTCTAGCATTATTCACTTGTTCTGGCACAGACAGATTAATATTTACTACTTCTACTGGAATCTTCTTCACTATGTACATTTAAAACATTATTTAGAGTTGCAATGTTTATAATACTATTTTCTTTACTACTTTCAGGTTTCTAGAAAAGACTTCATGTGGCTGTGAAAATTTAGTGGAAATAATAATATAATCATCCCTTAAATAAACAGAGCTCTGTTGGAAATTTGAGATGCTCTGTCAAGATGGCAAACTTCCAATTTTTAAAACTTAGGCAAAAAAGATTACTCAAGATTATATTAAAAAGTCATAACATCCAAGTTAGAGACTATAGCATAGTGACTGATTGTGACTAATCACAGTCTGTGGGTTCCATGCCAATGTGATGCCGGAATTATGTCTGGTATGGTGGCTAACAGAATTTAAAAATATAATAAAGATAAAATAAAAACTAAATTGGCTTGAGAAATTGCCTTAAATTTTATGAGCCAGGTAACTTCTCTGATATCATATCAACATTCTATATATCACACATATACTTTAAGGTTATAGTCTAATTAATCAACACTACATCTTTTAGAAAAATAAAATCATAGAATAATCTTTCATAAAGATACTGTTATTCTTAATTTTTTTTTTTTGAGACAGAGTCTCGCTCTGTCACCAGGCTGGATTGCAGTGGCACAATCTCGGCTCACTGCAGCCTCTGCCTCCCAGGTTCAAGTGATCCTCCTGCCTCAGCCTCCCGAGTAGATGGGACTACAGGCACGCACCACCATGCCCATCTAATTTTTGTATTTTTAGTAGAGACGGGGTTTCACCATGTTAGCTAGGATGGTCTCTATCTCTTGAACTCATGATCCGTCCGCCTCAGCCTCCCAAAGTTCTGGGATTACAGGCATGAGCCACCGTGCCCAGCTTATTCTTAATTTTTTAATTGGATTGTGGGTAAGGATTTCTGGGATCAATCTTATTTAAAATTTATCTGGCTGGGCATGGTGGCTCATGCCTGTAATCCCAGCACTTTGGGAGGTGGAGGCAGGCAGATTGCTTGAGCCTAGGAATTCCAAGACCAGCCTATGCAGCGCCGTGATGGAACCCTATATCTACAAAAAATACAAAAATTAGCTATGTGCAGTGCTGTGCACCTGTGCTACCAGCTACTTGGGAGGCTGAAGCGGAAGGATTGCTGGAGCCCAGAAGGTCGAGGTTGCAGTGAGCTACCAGCCTGGGTGACAGAGTAAGACCCTGTCTCAAAAAAAAAAAAAAGAATTGATCTTACTCTGGTGTCAGTCTCCATTATTTTTAATGATCTTTATGTCCTTGGTGCCTGGCATAGCATCTAGAACATAGAAGATGCTCCTGAAGCCCTCAATAATTATTTATTTGATGAATAAATGAATAACTGATCAGGCAGCAAGGTGTGGTAGAAGAAGCATGGGCATTCCAGTAAATAAGGAACACTGTATTCCAATAAAACTTTATTTCTCAAAATTGTCAGTGAGCCAGATTTGGCTGCAAGGGTCATATAGTTTGCAGACCCCTGCCCTAGAGCAGCAAGTCCTTAAGCTAAATTCAAGAACCAGGAAAGCTCTGTTCACTTTCTCTCTGTTGTTGAGAACACCACCCTTATCTGAGGTGACTTCCTATCCTTTGACATTAAGATGAACAGAAAGAATTTGTCCAAGGCCAACTGAATCATAGATAAATTTATTTTGAATTTTTATATAAGAGAATTTGAGCCCCTAAGATAAACATTTCTTCATAGCACTTTCAGTTTCAGTGTGTCCCATATATAGTCATGAACCATACATATATATTTTGAAAATGGGCATGTACATATGCATGACTCTTAACTTTGTATGCACACATGCCTTATTCTTATCGTTTACTTATTATCCCTTCTTTGTTTTGTGTTTTGTTTTAGAGACAGCCTCTGTTGCCCAGGCGGGATCACAGCTCACTGTAGCCTCAAACTCCTCAAGTGATCCTCCTGCCTTGGCCTCTCAAAGCACTAGGATTTCAGGTGACAGCCACCATACCTGGCCCTCTTCTTTTTTTTTTTTGAAGGCAGGCTTGGTAATTCAATGGAGATCACATATATTGTTATACTATGGTCTAGCTTTTTCATATTTAAGTCCAGTTCAGTTTTCTAACTGTATGTCTAAGTATAGGAAGTGTTTTGAGAAATGCTTATGCAGTTTTTAAAGTGTTATAATATCCTATGATACTTGAAATCTTGCCTTGAATCTATTACTGTACTTAAGGACTTGAGAATATTTCAGACTTTCCTCTTATTACTATTCTGCATTTGAAAATTGATCAGTAGTTTTGCAAAGGATTTTGTTTTTATTGCTATAATACAGAAACAATTATCTGCCTCTTGCTTTTACAGCATGGAGTGCCATATTTGTGGGCATCAGGAGGGTCCAGATGGCAACTTTACCAGACACTGGAGATAAACTGATTTGTTTAAAAGCAGGAGCTTGCATCCAGGAAAAGTGGTAACATTTTTAGATATATTTCATAAACCACATCTACACACAGGCTGACACACAGTTATCTGAAAAAAAAGTAAGAAGAGAGATTACATGGATCAGTGATATCCACGGGAAATCCCACATTTTATCTCAGGTAGGAGATTTGACTTTTTCCTTTTGAAACCTTTCACTAGAGTAAACTCAAGTCAAACATGAAGAGTCTGCCAAACCAGACTGAGAGATTTTGCCTGACTTCAAGGTAGGTAGGAATCACTGCTGGAGAGAATGTACCACTGTCTGGGTCAGTTGTCAGCATTGGGGAGAGATCAGATTGGCCATGATGTAGACATTTTAAGCACATTGGCCCACCCTATTTTCCCATCCTTCTGCTGGTGGTGGTGGTGGGGCAGGGGGACAGAATAGTTAATGGTGAAGATCATGAGCTTGAATCATGGCTTGGCAGTTTACTTACCTAGAGGAAGTAATGCTTGAGTGAGGGCTGCACAGTGGCAGAGTATGGAGCAGGGTATGGAAGAGATAGTGGCCAAGATCAAGCAAGGAATTTGTACTAGCTGGAGCCCAGAGTATCTGTGGGAAAATGGCAGGAGATGAAGGTTGAGTGGTAGATAGGACTCGAGGTTGAAAAGCCTTGAAGATCCTACTAAGGAGTCTAGCTTTTAACTCTCAGGAGACATAAGGCCACTGGAGGATTTTTAAACAGGGAAATTATATAATTATATAGATCAGTATGGAGAAAGATTTCCTTGACTCTAGTAGGGCTGATAATCTGGAAAAAAGGATGGAGAGGATGCAGCAATGTAAGAGAGGAGATGCTTGGGGTGGTCTAGAGGGATGCAATGGGAGTTTCAACAAGGCAATGGGGAGAGGTAGGAAGGAAGAGTAGAAAACAGAGGATTTGGTGACTGAATGTGGGGTTGACAGTAATTCCTGGATTTGTGGCTTGGAAAACTAAGTTATATAAGACTGAGAATCCAGTAGGAGGGACAGATATGGGGGAAAGATGATGAGTTTTGTTTCGGCTGTATTGTAAAGGGTAGCTATGAGATATCTATGGGAATTTTCTAGTAGGCAACTGAATTGGATTTGGGAGAGATGAGATGAGATCCCTCTGAATTTACAGCTGAGGGATTAGATAAGATCACCCAGGTTGAGTCTAGCAAAGTCAAGAATAAAACTGAGAGGTAACATGTAAGGACAAATGAAGGAAGAACCACAAAGCAGGAAAAATGGTTGCCTTGGGAAAAAGGGGTAGAATCAAAAATGACTGGTGCTATAAAGATCAGGACAGGAGAGAGTTTCAAGACTGGTCACAGCTGCAGTGAGATGAAATAAAATAAGACTGAATTGTGTTTACTGAGTTTGGCAGATGAAAGGTCTTTAGCAATCCAGTTAACGCAGCAATGTGGAGAGATAGGGAAATTTGTCACATTGTAGCTGGTCTGAGGAGCTCAACAGAGGTTAGGGAGTATAGTTGGGGAACATAAAGTAATCTCTCAAGAAGTTTACCTGGGGAGGGAAGGAAAGAGATGGTGACATCTTGGGGTGGGGAGGCACATAAAGATGTTCTATCAACATGATGACAAGAGTGAAGAAACACATTGCAAATTTGTTAGAATATCAATTTATAGAAAATTAAGAATTTTTCTCTTTTCTTGAATTTCAATCTGGAGTCATCCTGGCTGATGCCATGAGGTAGGGACATTTTTCTTAGAGGCTTCATCATGCCTCTTGTCTAGCTCTCTCCTCCAACCACTCCTACAAACACAATGGTATCCTACCCAGGCTTGAATTCCTGGAAATGTTTTCTTTCTTTCCTCAACAAAGCTTACTGGGTGTCTTGGATATGCCAGTCAATTTGCCTGCCATATGTAACTTCCCCTCCTGGCTTAAAATGTCCCATGCAGAGCTTCAGAATGACTGTCATTCAATGCTTCTTCCTCTATCTTCTTTCCACTGAGCCACAATTGTTTGGACCAGGGATGAACACCCATCCCAAAGCAGCCAATCCAGTGCTGGCTAATGATTTAAGTGGCCTGGTTAGAATAAATAGTCTGGGCCAACTATATTCTCTCCTTGGAGAAACTGGATTCTGAAACAGCTATTGTGGGGGACATTTGAGAGTAAGGTCCTGAGGTGGTCACCAATCAGCTCTTGGATGTGTTTGAGATTTTTTCAGATATCTTTAAAATGCCCTGTTCTCCCTGCCACTTAAAATAAGCTGCTTGAGTGAATTTTGCTCACCTGCAACCAAAATAGCCCTGACACCTTGGCTAGACCACAATGGCTATTGTTCCATTCTTTTTAGCTATGCTAAATGAGTTCCTAGTTAAGTGGCTTACTGTAAGCATGATGATCCTTTTCTTCTTCTACTTTACATTTAGATGTTGATACTGTGTGTGTTCAATGTTTCTCTTAATATGAAACAAAGTGTTTTCTTTTTTGAGTGAATTGATACAAATCATCATTTGACAGGTAATAACAAGGGATGACTCCTACTATAGCAGCTTAATCATATAGGGATTTATTCTCTCTTAAAAAGGAAGTGCAAATTTAATACTTTGGGGTGGTGTGGTGGCTTCATGATGTCAAGGGACTACGGGTTATTCTACGTTTCTGCTCAGTGATCCTTAGGGCTTGGCTTCCACTTTTAAGGCCACCACATGACCTAAGTAGGCTGCTGGGGCTCCAATCATCATCAACCATCATGTTAGCTAACTTTTGCTGCAATAATCCTGAGTAACAAACCAGCCCAAAACTCAGTAGCTTACAACAATGGGCATTTTTTTTTGTCTCCTTCCTACAGGTCTGCTTCAGGCTGCAGGTTGGCCGAACTTAGCTACCTGTTGAAGTTTAGGTCTGCATCATATTTCTCCACATTTATCTCGGACCAGCAGATATTTAGGCTATTGGCAGAAGCATACCTGGGCAAACCAAACCATGGGAGTACTTTCTAACCCCCTGTTCACATTATGTTCAATAACATCCTACTGGCCTAAGTAAGAACGATGGTCACTTAGCCAGGTGTCGTGGTGTGCGCCTGTAGTCCCAGCTACTCAGGAGGCTGAGGCAGGAGAATCACTTGAACCTGGGAGGCAGAGGTTGCAGCAAGCCGAGATTGCGCCATTGGACTCCAGCCCGGGCAACAAGAGCGAAACTAAGTCTTAAAAAAAAAAGGCCTCACTCACTGCCGACCTGCCTCGCCACGCCCCGGGAATGCCCTGCCACCACCTCACAGAAATGCTTCGGTTCCCCACTGTCTTTAGATAAGACCATTGTCCAGGGTATTGGTTCCTCATCTCACTCGGGCTTATGCCAAAGATGTAAAATTCAGTGCAGATGCCTGAGCCTTAATGCTTCAAGGTGTAGACCTTTTAGTCGATGCTGTAGCCATTACAATGGGGCCAAAGAGAAGAACAGTGATTATTGAGCAGAGCTGGGGAAGTCCCAAAGTAACAAAAGATGGTGTGACTGTTGCAAAGTCAATTGACTTAAAGAATAAATATAAAAATAGTGAAGCTAAACTTGTTCAAGATGTTGCCAATAACACAAATGAAGAGGCTGGGGATGGCCCTACCACTGCTACTGTACTGGCATGCTCTATTGCCAAGGAAGGCTTTGAGAAGATTAGCAAAGGTGCTAATCCAGTGGAAATCAGGAGAGGTGTGATGTTAGCTGTTGATGCTGTAATAGCTGAACTTAAAAAGCAGTCTAAACCTGTGACCACCCCTGAAGAAACTGCGCAGGTTGCTACAATTTCTGCAAGTGGAGACAAAGAAATTGGCCATATCCTCTCTGATGCAGTGAAAAAGGTGGGAAGAAAGGGTGTCATAACAGTAAAGGATGGGAAAACACTGAATGATGGATTAGAAATTATTGAAAGCTTGAAGTTTGATCGAGGCTATGTTTCTCCATACTTTATTAATACATCAAAAGGTCAGAAATGTGAATTCCAGGAGGCATATGTTCTGTTGAGTGAAAAGAAAATTTCTAGTGTCTAGTCCATTGTACCTGCTCTTGAAACTGCCAGTGCTCACCGTAAGCCTTTGGTCATAATCACTGAAGATGTTGGTGGAGAAGCTCTAAGTACACTTGTCTTGAACAGCCTAAAGATTGATTTTCAGGTTGTGGCAGTCAAGGCTCCAGGGTTTGGTGACAAAGAACCAGCTCAAAGATATGGCTGTTACTACTGTTGGTGCAGTGTTTGGAGAAGAGGGGTTGATCCTAAATTTTGAAGATGTTCAGCCTCATGACTTAGGAAAAGTTGGAGAGGTCATTGTGACCAAAGATGATGCCATGCTCTTAAAAGGAAAAGGTGACAATGCTCAAATTGAAAAACATATTCAAGAAATCATTGAGCAGTTAGATGTCACAACTAGTGAATATGAAAAGGAAAAACTGAATGACTGGCAAAACTTTCAGATGGGATAGCTATGCTAAAGGTTGGTGGGACAAGTGATGTTGAAGTGAATGAAAAGAAAGACAGAGTTACAGATGCCCTTAATGCTACAAGAGCTGCTGTTGAAGAAGGCATTGTTTTGGGAGGGGGTTGTGCCCTGCTTTGGTGCATTCCAGCCTTGGACTCATTGACTCCAGCTAATGAAGATAAAATAATTGGTATATAAACAATCAAAACAACACTCAAAATTCCAGCAATGACCATTGCTAAGAATGCAGGTGTTGAAGGATCTTTGATAGTTGAGAAAATTATGCAACGTTCCTCAGAAGTTGGTTATGATGCTACTAGGGTCGGAGATTTTGTGAATATGGTGGGAAAAGGAATTATTGACCCAAGAAAGGTTGTGAGAACTGCTTTATTGGATGCTGCTGGTGTGGCCTCTCTGTTAACTACAGCAGAAGTTGTAGTCACAGAAATTCCTAAAGAAGAGAAGGACCCTGGAATGGGTGCAATGGGTGGAATGGGATGTGGTATGGGAGGGGGCATGTTGTAACTCCTAGAATAGTGCTTTACCTTTATTAATGAACTGTGACAGGAAGTCAGGGCAGTGTTCCTCACCAATAACTTCAGAGAAGTCAGTTGGAGAAAATGAAGAAAAGGCTGGCTGATGTTTAAGAAATCATTATAACCATCAGTTACTGGTTTCAGTTGACAAAATATATAATGGTTTACTGCTGTCATTGTCCATGCCTATCAATACTTTATTTTGTATTTTTGAATAAAAAGACATTTGTACATTCCTGATATTGGGTACAAGAGTCATGTACCAATGTACTGCCTTCAACTTAAATAACTGAGGCATTTTTACTACTATTCTGTTAAAATCAGGATTTTAGTGCTTGCCACCACCAGATGAGAAGTTAAGCAGACTTTCTGTGGAGGGTGAGAATAATTATGTACAAAGTAGAGAAATATCCAATTATGTGACAACCTTTGTGTAATAAAAAATTGTTTAAAGTTCAAAACAAAACAAAAAAGAAAAGAAAGAAAAAGAAAGATGGCCAAGCCTAAAGTCAAGGTACAGGGAAACACACTCCAAGTACCATAAAGGGTGGATTGTCCAATTCAATTGAGGAATGGAGTGAATAACTGAAATTAATAATCTCACCTACCACATCATTATACCTGGATTCCAGGACGAAGGAAAAGGGACAAAGGAGTGCATCTGTCAGCCAAATCAGCATCTTTAAGGCATCTACTGAAAATCCAATACAACACTTACAATTATATTTCATTGGCCAGAAACTTTTCATATGGTCACTCCTTGCTGCAAGGGAGGCTAGAAAGTGTATTTTTTTTTAAATTGCAGGTGGTAGTATGCTTAGCTAAAAAACATTTTTTTAAAAATACCAGATCGGAAATGAAAATAGGTGTTGAGTAGGCAATTAGCAATTTCTTTGCCAATATTCAACAAGATATATCCCTCACTCTTGTGAAGTAATCTGATAACTTAAGGTGTTCATTGTGATTGCTTGATATGTGTATATCTAGTTCATATTTAAATCATGATAATCCAGCCAATAATTAAACACTGTGAGATTGCTGCTTTTGCAAGGAAGAAAACACAAGTCATCTGATCTCTCCTTTAGAAAGCTTAAACCTTTTTACTAAAACTCAGTTTATTTAACTTTTATTTTCTCCTAAAATATAGGTGATAGGGCCAGGAAGAGTGGCTGTTAAAGAGAAAAGTAAGTGATTTTAAAAAGAAAGTGTGTAAGTATCTCAAGGACACTTGTCTCCCAGAGAGATTTCCAATAGGTTCTTCCTTCGGGTTTTTACTCAAATGTTACCTTTCCCAACCACTCAACTTACATAATCACATTCCCTTTTTCTTGGTTCATTTTTCTTCATACTATTTATCACCATACTTGTGTATTTTGTTATCTGTCTCCCCCTACTAGAAGGTGAGTGACTTGAAGGCAGGGCATTTGTTGTGTTCACCATTGGTGAACTGGATTGCTGAAAACTGTCCTTGATGATGACTTCAGAGTACCTGGCCAACAAACCAGCTAGAACCAGGAGTTATTTTTTGCACAGCAGCATCATGGGGCTGTTGCAGCCATTTTGGAACCTTGAGGCAACAAGTCTGAGGAGAAAAGGCAAGATGTTGAAGGTGGCCATGTGGAATCATGGAAAGAGACTGAGTCCTTAACGTCATCCCTGAGCAGCTGAACACACACAGAGGAGCCTTCTTCCAGGCTTCTTGTTATGTGTGATAAAGAGAAAGACAGCCCCTGCCATGTGGGAGCTGGTCTGGTTCTATCAGCTCGGCCTTGGCGTTCTGTTGAGCATAAACAATTTCACAGAACAGCAACATCAGACCCAACAGACAAGACCACTTTGTGACTTGATTGATAAAGGCAAAAGCCAGACCACTCTGTAATCATGTCAACGGCCCTGTGGAGAGAAGGGTATGGCTGATCCAGTGAATTTATTATCTGACGCAGGAGAGATCTGGGAGTCAGTACCCGGGAATATGGGTCCCCAGACCCCGCACTGCAGACCTGAGGGACCTGCAAATATGAGGAACAGGTGTGTGGTGCTGGGAAGAGGTACAACAAAGCAAGGGGCCATCGAGCTGCCTTCAGATGGTACCAAGAAGCCACTAGGCTGGAGGAACGTTTTGCAGCCTAAGTCTTTGAGACCATGGGGGTGGACCAGAGTGTAAGCAGGTCTCTGAATCTGGGGGGCAACAAGGGTGTTAGAGTAGAACGGCCCTGGGACCTACGGTCAGTGTATCCAAGGAGCGGGAATGGCATAGGAGGAAGGAAGTGGTGTGGAAAGTCTGGCCCCTGCCCTGCAGGGAGGCACGAGGATGGCTGGTGGTCCTGGGGTCGCCTTTGGGCTGCCACCCACCCACAGAGAACAGGGGCAAACCGCACGTTCAAAACCCAGCGCAGCCAGGTTCCACCGCGGAGCTGCGCGGGGAAGGAGAGCAGAAAGGCTGGACTCCGCCGACCGGGGAGAGGCGGGACCGCCTTTGGGCGCTCACTGGAGAAGCAGGGGGTGTGGGAGCAAGTTCAAAGCCCGGCCCCTCCCGGCCTCCAGGGCCAGGAGCGGCGCGCATGGCGGGACCGGCGCAGAGAGGGCGGCTGCAGCTGGTGCGCGGTTGCTAAGCCCCGCGCCCCCGGAGACGTTCCCGGTGGCTGTCGCCGGGCGCTGCGCGGCGCGGGGCTGGCAGGCGGGCGGCGGGCGGCGGGAGGGAGAGAAGAGGGAGAGTCGGCGCGGGCTCGTGGCTGCTCGTCGCGCCCCGCCTTCCCGCGCCTGCTCGACCGTCGAGCCGCGTCCTCGCGCTGCCACCTCTGCTCCAGGCTCTCCCCGAGCCCGCCGCCGCGCCATGCCCGCCGCCACTCCAGCCCCGCAGCCGCCGCCGCCCCCGGCCCGGCCAGCCCCAGCCTGCCCGGCGCGGCCTGCCCCGGGTGAGTACCGTGAGCTCCGGCACCGACCCGTTCTGGGCGCCACCTTGGCGGGGGCGGGAGGACTCATTCGCCCTAACTCTGGACCCCGCTCCGTGCGGGATGGAGCAGCAGTGCCAGACCCCGCGTGGGTGTACGGAGGACTGTGTGTGTGTATGTGTGTGTACGTGTGTATGTGTGTGTACGTGTGTGTAAACGCGCGCGCGTGCGGGTGTACACCACCTGAAACCTGCTTTCTAGGGGAATAACGCTCTCCGGAGCTGATTTTATTTCCCTCGCCAGCAGGGGGGCCCTTCCTGGGAAACGCACTGGGTGTCTTTCAAGGTGCAGGTGCAATGAGGCTGCAGAAGGGAGAAGGCGCAGGGAGGGAGCTGACATTTATTGTGCAACTCAACATGCCAAGTGCTTCACCTAGATTAAGCGTATTTCATCCTCTCCACAAATCTGTAAAGAATGGAATTATCCCCATTTCTCAGATGAGAAAACTGAGGCCCACAGAGCTCGTGCCTTGCCCAGGGTCACACGGCTCCATAGCAGCGGAGCTGGAGTTGGATCCAGGTCTCTAGAGGTCTCTGACCCATCTAAATGACAAGAAACCCTCCTTAGAACTAAAGAAACACAGAAGAACCAAAGATGATTAGGAAAAAGGATACAGGCAGAGCATTTGGGAATTAATATAAAAAAATCTGAGCTCGTGAAATATCCTATCAATTAATTTCAAATATAGGATCACATTTACACTCCTTTCCATGTCTGGCCCTGGGGGCGAGGTGTGGTGAGGAAGGGAGAAGGCTGTGCCAGTCCTTGGCAGAGGCGTCTGGGGACACCTTTTCAGAGTATCTGCCTGCTGGGAGGGGGGAAGTGTGTGAGAAGTTGTGGAGGGAACTCGGTTGTTATTCATTCCTAACAGTTAGTCATTCCTCCACCTCACCCCCTCCTAGTTGATTCCATTTCCTTTCCTTGATGTATTGTCCAAGATGACAGCTGTCAAATTGAAGCAGGGTCCCACCTTCATCATTGGCTGTCATAAAACCTCTTGGCATTAATTAGGTGGCCCTGCACTTTGATGATTGTATTAGGAGCTGTGAAGTGTCTGTGTTACTGCTTACAGCGGAGATCTGTTGGGCTGATGTTGAGCTAATGATCTCGATCAATGAGGCATCTACAGCAATAGGCAAGCATTGTGCTTATCCTTAGGATAAAGTAGCAAGAAGCAAGACCCTCAGGAAGAAAAAAAAAAAAAAGAAAAGAGTATTGGGTTTGCCTCATAGCCCAACTTTAGAAAAGCATTTCAATTTAATATTTAAATTGCTTCACTGAAGAAAGAACAAAGAGGGGCAGAAAGTGTTTTCTGAAAGATGTTCTGTAACTCCTTTCATTTAGGTTTGAAAGATTTTTGAGTCATGTTCTTTTATGGTGAGCTTTGCCATCTTGGTGCATATTGGTACCCTGGGTGCCTTCACTTCCAATTGCCAGTCCCTCCATCTCTTTGTTGGAGGATGACCCTTGGGCGGCAGAGCCTATGTTTGTAGGGACTCAGAACAGGGAGTGCCTGGGAATTTACATCTCCCCTGGGGCAGCCCCTCCTCAATGACTGATGGGTGCTGGAGTATAAATAGTCCAGCTTCTTTGCCCTTGATTGGGACACTCTGAAGCATGACATCCTTTGTTTCCAGAGATCCAATGTGGAGTTGTGTCAAATTGACCTCTATGGTTCTTTGCTTGGCTTGTTTCCCTCGCTTGGCTTGCTACTTTTTCTTGTTTTACTTCTTCACATCCCTACCATTTTTTCCTAGGAATATCTCCTAATACACTTTCATAGGAATTCTTATCTCAGGATCTGATTCTAAGGAATCCAGATAAAAACATGGACCCTTCTCACTGTCAATGTTTTTATTCTTCCTATGTTATCCAAACATGACTAACATCGGTAATAGGTAGCCCATGCTAACCTGTAGGGTGCCTTTGTATGAATTCACAAAAGGTGTTCCCTTCTGGGCAGATGGATCCCCATGCCCAGGCAACGGATTGGCAGACAGGTGTTCCGTGTCCACTAGCCCCCTGATCAGTGCATCTTTGGCAGTGCACACAGTACTCAATGATCATGGTGGCGTGGTGCTCAGAAAAGCAAAAAACAGAGTTGCTTAGTTGTCCCAGGATCTCATTTCTGGCTTCTCTTTTTTCCCAAGAAAAAATCCCCCAAAGAGGGATTTTCCCCTTTTTTCCCCTAAATATTTGAATATTTCAGGCAGATGTTTTGGTTTTCTTTGGACAAGCCGGTCTTAGTTTCTTTCTAAAGCCAACAAAGGGGAGGAAAAGGGCTGCTTTGGCTGGTGGAATCTCAATCCTGCAGCCTGCAGGCGGGTGGTGGTGCCTGGTCAGGGAGGGTGGGTAGGTCTCCACCAGCCTCCAGAAGTTCTCAGAGGGGTCTTGTCTTGATGGTGAGGTTACTGGGTAGGGGCTTGGATGGGCTGCTTTAGTTGGAGGCTCTTGCTTGAAGACGTTTTCCTTTCCTTGGATCCAGGAGGGTCATTGTATCTGATCTGGCATCCTGAGTTTCCTCACCTTTTCCTTTGGTGGCCTCTTGATAATGTCTAAATTTTGCCCGTCTGCTGGTGGAGCAGAGCCCCTTTTGAAGATGCATATGTGGGGGAGTTCTTTGAAAAGAATGTTTTTGTTAACTGCTTGGTAATGTAGGTCAGAAGAGAGAAATCTAGGGAAAGTGAAAGAGTGGGAAGAAGACATCTGTACTGGGAATTGGGGAGGGGAGTTTGGCTCCATCCTCAGAGTTCTGAAGCCTCCTGGTGACCTGGGGCAAGTCACTGAACTTCTCTAGGAACCTTAGTATCTTCACCATTCATTTAATAGCAATTGTTCAGCCAGCCTCAGAGTGTTCTTTGATGGTCAAAGGGGAAATATTTTCATGGACTCATCCAGTGATTATAGGGGAAGCCCATAAAATCTTTATACAGAGACAACTGGCAATCTCTTGGGGACAGTGGTGTATGTAGAGGCATCATGATGTGGATAGCAAGTGGTAGAATAGAGATAATCACCAGATCAGTGGCTGCATGAAGGGACAGGGAAGTCTCCAGAGCTGCTTGGGCTGGTTTTGAAGGCTAAGTGTTGACAGAATTTGCAAAGGGCAGGGTGTCATGTAGTGTGTAGTTATGGGGGTGAGTCCATCAGAATTGCTTTCACATTTGGGCTCTGGCCCCTCAAACCCATGTGATCCTGAGCGAGATACCCAAATACTCTGAGCCTCGGTTTCCTTATTGGTAAAATGGGCATATTCAAATTGCTCTGAGGATTTAGTGATGTAAAGCAATTACCAGATATTATTACAAATGAAAAGTACTGTTATTAAAGTTACCTTTTAGCTGAATGGATTCTGTTTGGCTGCCTGGGGCCAGTACTTTTCGAATATTACTGGACATATGAATCATCTGGGGATCTTATTAAAATATAGATTCTGATTCAGGAAGTCTAGGGTGGGGCCTAAGATTCTGCTTTTCTCCCTAGCTCCTAAGTTCTGTAGATGTTGTTTCTTTCTTTTTTTTAAAATTATACTTTAAGTTTTAGGGTACATGTGCACAACATGCAGGTTAGTTACATATGTATACATGTGCCATGTTGGTGTGCTGCACCCATTAACTCGTTATTTAACATTAGGTATATCTCCTAATGCTATCCCTCCCCCCTCCCCCCACCCCACAACAGGTCCCGGTGTGTGATGTTCCCCTTCCTGTGTCCATGTATTCTCATTGTTCAATTCCCACCTATGAGTGAGAAAATGCGGTGTTTGGTTTTTTGTCCTTGCGATAGTTTGCTGAGAATGAAAATGTGGCACATATACACCATGGAATACTATGTAGATGTTGTTTCTTTAGGGACCACATTTTGAGTACAAGGCCCTAGGCTACTCCCTCTTGGGTAAAGCCTGAGTCCTTTGTGGGACCTGAAGAGCACTGTGTTTGGAGAGATGATGGGGAGGGTTCAGGCCTCCTAGGCAGGTCTGGCCTGGAGCTGGGGTAGAGAGAGCTAGGAATTGCTGCTGTTGAGTAGGATGTTCCTACTGGGTAGGTAATGGATCAAACCTAGCTTCCTTCAAATGCCCTAGGACCAGCCTCCTGGAGGAAATTCTTCCTGGCCAAATGGCCAAATACTGCCTGCTCTTGCATGCTGGCCCTGAGGATGTAGAGATGAATAAGCCATTGGCCCATCACTGCCCCTGCCACAGTGTGATTGCGGGGAGTGGGTGAGGAGGTGTGAGACATAGAAATGTATGATTATGATATGGTGAGATGAGCACTCTGTGGCGTTAGGGTAATGGAGAGGCAGGTAAGAGAGTTAAGAAAGGGAGGAACCCTTCCTGGTGGTAATTAAATCTGAACTGGGTTTTGATGGATAAATCACTGTGTCTGGGATTGGAGGAGGGCAGAAGAGTGTGTGGAATAGTATTCTAAGACTGAGGAACAGCATGTGCAAAAGTAGGCTGCCATGATGAAACAGCTTGGTGTGTTCAGGTCACTGAACTAAGAGTTGTTTGGAGCATGGAGTGTGATGGGGAGGACTTGATCAGGGAGCAGAGCTCAGTTCATGAAGTGTATTAGTCAGGAGGGTTTTCTAAGCTTTGCTGCAGTAACAAATCAACTTCATCATCTTGGTAGTTTAACTCAACAAAGGTTACTTCTCACACACAATGTGTGTCCCTCACAGGTCAATTGATAGCCAAGTAGACAGAGCTTCTCCCAGTTTTCAGCCTTGCCATCTGGAAAATGTGGCCACTGTAGTCACCAGTGCAGGAAGAGATAGAGGGCGAGTGTCTCTCTGGCTCGTCTGGAATGAATGCAATGTTGCTTTTGTCCACAGCCCATTGGTCAGAACTAATTGTGGGGGCAGGGGTCTGGGAAATAGGGGATGGGGGCTGGGATGGAAGAAAAAGTCAGAGAATATCAACTCTCCCACATATGTCTTGTTATGAAGCTTAAGCCTCATTCTGAGGCCACAGTTTCTCAAATAAGAGTAATACGGGAATTCCTTTAAAGGAAAAAAATTCTTGTAGATTCCTAGTGTTGCTTAAATTATTTTTATTATAGTGCAGTTCAGATATGTAGTAGTTTTACATGGGTCTAAACTCTTTATACTTAGAGCTTTCATATGACCACATAACCAAAACAAATATATAAATAAAATATCAACACAGCTACAAGTCAAATACATTTGGATTAACCTCATGAATTTAATGTTCTGGATGAAGTTATTTTTGCTAAAATGAAATCCCTATTTCTGGTTATAACAGCTGTTGTTCAGGTTCTTATGAATTTGGTGTGCAGTGTGCCATGCCACAAGGTTTTATGATGGCTCAATTTTCTCATCAGTTTCCTTTCTATACACTAAACCTGACTTGTTATTTTCTCATTAGCCTGTGATAATTAAAATAATGTTTCTTGATGCCAACTGTCTCAGTCTGTTTGTGCTGCCATAGGAAAACACCTGAGCCTGGGTAATTTGTAAAGAACAGAGATTCATTCCCAACAGTTCTGGAGACTGGCAGGCCATGATTAGGGCACCTGCAAGCTTAATGTGTGGTGAAGGCTTATTCACTGCTTGTTGCTACACACTCCAAAGGGGATGGACCTTGTGTCTTCACACAGTGGAAGGAACAGGAACCAACAAAGGGCCTAAGCTATTTCTTTTCAGCCCTTTTGTCAGTCACTCATCCATTCTTTAAGGCAGAGCCCTCGTGACTTAATCACTTCCCCAAAGCCCCCACCCTTCAATATCACCACAATGGGAACTAACTTTTAACATATGAATTTTCTGGGATATTCAGACCATAGCATCAACTACAGTATAAATGCAAGAGTATATATGGTGAAATTATGTGGTAGCACTTAGTCATAACATGGCCATTCAGATGATCCAGAATATGTTTCTATTGATTCTTAAAAAAAGGTGATCATGAAAGTGAAAACAGAAAGTTAAACAAAACACAATTTTGAGAACTCATGGACCCTCCTAAGATAGGTTTGAGGATCTCCTGGAATTTGAGAAACAGCTGGAAAACTACTGGAGTGTTTAATGAAGGGGACATAGATGACCAGCTTTATGGTTTAGAGACATCACTTTTCCCAGGGTGTATGGGGTGGCTGAGGGGGAGAGAGGAAGGCTGAGACAGCAGAATCTGGGGAGGCTTGCAGGTAGCTGAGCTAAGATGTGATGAGGGCAGGTGCTCAGATGTAGTTAAGGTAATGGGAGAGAGGAAGCATGGATTTGAAAGACACGCAGGAGCTGGAATCCACAGGACTTTGAGGTTGACTGCGATGTGGGAGGGGATGGAAGGGAAGAGGAGTCAGGGATGACTCTTGGTCTTGGAGGTCGAGGGTGGTTGGTGGTACCACTGACCAGGATGAGGACCGCAGGTGTCAGATGTCCATGGCAAGAAAAGAAGAGCTCAAGACCAGAACTGTGTTCTGCTGTATTCACCATCCCATCTTTTCTCACTGATGTGACTTTTCCTGAACCAGTTTCTGAGAAACTGCTACATCTTGCAGTGTCTATTTTTCTTCTATGGGACATTAATTAGTGCTCATTAAGATGATTTGAATGGCTTTATTAGCTTTTCTATTGCGCTTGCTGCTTCTGTCCTGTAGGAGCAGATTCTGGCAATATTACCTGATTAAGCACAGACTTTTTTTTTGTTTTCTGTATGTTCAAAGGAGGTGAAAAAAATTGAGAAAATTGTGGATGGTTCTGAGCTAGAATCTGTCATGCCATATAATGTGAGATTAGTTTTCTGCCTTCAGTTTTTATTTTAAGAGCACAAACGATCAACTTTCCACTCTGTGTTTTTGGGTGGAGATACTGAAAATTCTTTGAGGAATGAGTAGAGGTTAAATGATCTCTAGGTAATTACATAAGAAGTAAAATGGAAACACTGCACTTTGGGGAAGTGGAGGGCAGAGAACACAAAGCCACACAAACAGACAAAAATTGCACAAACCGAAAATAAACCCCTGTGGTTTCTAGAGTAAAATCTCATGTTAATTAAAATTTTGGCATTACATATTTTAAAATGTAACTTGGTATTTACTTTTTGTATAAATAATTAACCTAATGCACCAACTGATGGAGGGAAGCAACATGAGCAGGCTGCCAGAAGTGGCTTTTACTTTCCTGTTCCCACTTGAGAAACTTATGCTCTCTCCTGGTCTCAGGCATTGTTTTCATAGCAGAGCCTCTGAGGCCCTCCAGGGAGATGTGTAGCCTCCCCTGGAGGGCCTCTGAGTCTATCTGGAACTTGTGATAAAGGTTCTGTGAGCGAAGGCATACCTGTCACCCCCAGACACCACATGCCACTTGAGGATGGCACCATGTTTTTTCATCCCAGAATCCCCCCAGACTAGCAGGGCATTTCCCCTAACAGCAGTTTCCATACCCACAAGCTAGTCCAAGGCACCCTACAGGAAGTATCTTTGGGTCTCAGGGTTGGTTGGAGGAGCAGATTTCCTAGCAATAACAGCCATAACTTTTTGGGAATGTCTCTTCCAGGAATGGGTTAGACAAGGCTGGTTATTCATTTTAGTTCAGATGTTGTTTCGGTTTCAGAGGGCTACAACCAAAGTCCCCTGGAGCTTGGGTCTCTCCATTTGTGCCAGAGGCAGTGGTTCTTGCCAGATAACCCATGTGCTCCCCTTCTTTAGCAGATGCTATCAGTCCCTGTCCATGGTCCCTGAGCACACATCTTTCCTGTTCTGGTGGTTCCCACTGCAAGCCACTGCAACACTGTTGGATGACTTTCTTTGGTTGCAGGGGCATGGTTGGCCCCCATCTGGTGCACACACCCAGAAGTGCTGGGCAGCTAATGTCCTGGGAGCAGCCCTCAACCACCAATGGAAGGGAATGGATGGGTGAATATCACAGTTTCCTTGCCCCTCTGGAAGGATAACTCTGAGGCATGTTCTACTCAATCTCTCCAGAGGTTCCCAGCAGAACTGAGCCCAGGTTGGCCATAGCAGTAACCTACTCTTTCATGCCACTGTCCTACTTCACTTTTCCACTCTCCTCTAGTGCTGTCTGAGATCACCTCCCAAATCAACCCATATCCTTGCCCTAGGCTGTGCTTTTGAGAGAGACCAACCCAAGAATCTTTTGGGGTGGTTGGGGTTATGTGACCAGCTCTGGCCACTGGACTGTAGGTGGAAGTGCCATGTGTCACTTCTCATTCCAGGCAGTTGAAAGCCAGGATACCACTATTGTCTTTCTCATCTGCTGCTGGGGCCACCTTGGAGGCCATGTGCTTTGAATGGAGGATCAGAGATGGAGAAAGCTGCTAGGTTTACACTGGGATTCATACAAGCAAGAGTCTTTTATTGTGGTAGCCCTAGAGCTTTTTGATATTTATCAGTTGGGGCACCTATCTATCTGATAAACAGTGTCACACTGTCGTTTTTTGGGTGCCACCACTGATGTCAGCCCATCCTCCACTTCTCCATCCTACATTGGTCCATAAGAACTCTTGGGATCTGCTACCCATGACCTCTTTTAATGCTTCTCATTTCCAAACTCCCCTCCTCTTCAGTAGTTTGATTAATATTAAAGTAAAATTTATGTTTCTCTATGGTTTTTAATTCATCTGGAAGTTATTTTGTTATTATTTGTAAAATAAGAATCTAAATTCATTTTATTTCCAAATTATTAACAAGTTGTTCCAATATTGAATAAGAATCATTCTAACCTTCCTGGCTAGTTTGTAATCACCTTTCATTATACATTAAATTCTCATATAAAGTAGTATCTATTTTGGAACTATAGTTTTTTTTCTTAAATTCTTGTGCAAGTACCAAGACATTGTAATTGTAGCTCTGTAATATATTTTACTATCTTCATTACTCACTACTCATCTCCTTCCTGTCCTCCCTCAAAAATTGTATTAGTGCTTCAGTTGCACAAAACCTACAAATTACAAATGGGAAGAACTGATATGTCTATTAGGCTTTTACATTCTGGAATGGACAGTCATTTAAATGGCTTTTCTAATTCCTCTCACAGTTTTGTAGTTTTCCTTATGTTGCTCATACACATTTTTTGTTAGTTATTCCTAGCAATTTTCTATATGTTGACATATAAATGTATAATTTTTTTCATGTGTTTTTCAATTTATTGCAGTTATGTCGAAAGCTTGTATGTACATATAAGCTTCACTATACATATAGAAAATTCATAGATAGTTAATATATGTAATTAATGATTTTTTTTGCCTTATAGCTGACTACTTTCTAATTATATTTGGAAGTAAAAACATATAAAAACTATTTCATGAGAGTCCATGTACTCTAATTGCCTTTCCAGGTGGCTCAGAACAAACACATAGGTATGTCCTAGAATTGAAATAAGTTCATGGAGACAGGGAAAGATGGAGAGAAAAGATACATGAAGGAGTTGGCCATGTGGTAGCAATCATAGGTTTTCTCCATCACAGAACATGTGCAGAGTTACAGGAGCCATGAAAACAAATAGCTTGGGTTCATTGTGGGTTTTCTCTTTGAGATATAATCTCTCACACATTTAAAACTTACCTGTAAGTGTCTCTGACTGGTCCTAGACACTACTAGCACCAAATCAAAGTCTTCTCCTAGATGATTGAAACTTGTCAGTAATAATGTGTTTACGTTTTCGGTCTGGATAAGAAAAGATGATGTCAGAGGATGCCACCTCTTCAGTAATGTTAAAGACAGGCCTGGCAGGTCAGACTGTTTAATGTAAAATAAAAGGTGACTACATCCCTAACAGGGGTCTTACCTTGTGTTCAAGTTAAGAAAACCAAAATCAGTGGGCTTATTAATTTAAAAAGAAAAGAGAAACAGAAAGAAATGAAATACATTAGGTTGAAGCTCCTTTTTCTTGAAGTCAACTGATGTCCAAGGATTGTAGATCTCCAAGTCATCTGATTTATAAGGAAGCTCCTAGTATTAGCATATAAGTTTGCTATAAGCATAAAAGCCATGCATTGGCTGCTGGGAACTTTTAGTGCTTTTTCTTTAATGCCATTGATAATATTAACTTAGAATCCAAAGAACTGACCATTTTCTACAAAGACTGCATAACTGAAGATGTTTTACTGGTTTTGAAGATTATATTTTCCAAAGACGTTCTGTAACATGAATGAAAGACAGGAATACATACTCATATTAAGAAGTGGGGAACAGGCTGGGCATCGTGACTCACACCTATAATCCCAGCAATTTGGGAGGCCGAGGCGGGAGAGGTCACTTGAACCCAGGAGCTTGAGACCACCCTGGGCAACATAGTGAGACCCTATCTCTTTAACAACAACAATAACAACAAAAATTAGCTAAGTGTGGTGGCTCATGCCTGTAGTGTCAGCCACGTGGGAGGCAGAGGTGGGAGAATTGCTTGAGCTGGAGAGTTTGAAGCTGCAGTGAGCCATGATGGCACCACTGTACTCCAGTCTAGGCAGAAGACCCTATCTCAAAATAAATAAATAAAATAAAATAAAATAAAGCATCTGAGAACCAACTGAAAGACCTCTGGAATTCCTATGTTCTCAGGAATGCTTGTTAGTTACTTGCTTTTTTCCAATTGCTTTGTCTGCATTACAAGGCAAAAACGGCAGAGGCTTCTTGGTTCTCTTTATGTTTCCTTTCTTGCTCTTTTTTCATCGTGAGTACAAAGTGATGTCTTTATTAAGCTGTTTCCTTAGAAAGGAAAGTGGTGTTAGTGTTGAGGTGCAGAGGGCTAGGTAAGGAGACAGAGTGGGGTCTTTGTATTTTGCTTCTAACATGTTCACCTGGCCACAAACGTGACGTGTGGGCTTTTAGTCTTAAGTGAGCATGTTAACAATCAAAGAAAAAACATACATGTTGGATTTTTATTCTATTGGGAGGAGGGAGTGGGACTTTAAATATCTGCCCATCTCAGAGGGAAAAAAAGGAAAGTTTTATATTTTCTATGCTGCCTTGAATAACTGTCAAAAAACTCTCAGCAGTTTCTGGCTAGCTAGCTGTCTCCATCTGGAGGTTGGCATTGTGTTTTTTTAACCTACAATTAACTACCATCCGCTAAAAATTCAGCCAGTAATAGTCATATCCTTTCATAGCTTCTTAAGAATTTTTTCTTAAATGTTCTTACAGTTCTTTTCCTACCCTTGACAATATCAATTTTTAGTATAAAAGCTACAAAATTAGATACCAGGGACATCACTGATGATTACCATGAACTATTTGTTCATTGGCTCACATATATTTGTTGTCTGCTACATGCCACTGTGGTGGGCTCAATACTTTTAATTAATTTAAATTTAAATGGAAAATAGCCGTATGTGTCTAGTGATTATGGTATTAAGCATTGCAGAGCTCTAGAGAGTTGGGGAAACAGGTTAAAGCATCAAGTAAATTGTCATATCAATGGTGATATGTGCTATGCAGAAAGAAACCAGACTGGTGAGGGAGGGGGATGGAGCAATTTGAGGGTCTTTCAGGTAAGGCCTCTTGGAGTAATGATATTAGATCCATCACAGACCTGAACAAAGGCAGGAAGGATGTTCATGAGGGAAATAGTTTCAAGACACTCCAGGCACCTCTGGGTAATTATATGCCTTTTGTTTTTAATGAAACAGGAGAGAAGGAATGTCTTCTACTTATGAATTCTAAAAATTCCACAAAACCATCCGTGCTCATTCTTACTGTAAAATATAAAGACCTTTCATAATTTTGGGCAATGGTGAGGGTCTGGTTTCCCTAGAAGCAGAACCCGAGATGTGGATTCTTGTGCATGTAATTATTCCGGGACAGCTCTCAGGAGAAGGGAGTCAGGTGGGTGGGGAGTGCAGCCAAGCAAGGAAGTGGTCTCAGCTGGAGTTACATCTCAGCCCCAGCCATGAGAAGCTCTGGAACATGCATTGTACCATGGATTGTCCCACCCTGGGGTAAAGGCTGGGTCTTTTGTACCCCTCCCCACACCCCTGTCCATCAGTCATTGATTATGGGCTGTCCTTGTGAAGGCAGAGTTGGATGTGTGACCTCCTGGGTAAAGTGGCTCCAGTCAGCCAAATAACTCTTGGGAGACTTGGGCAGCGATCGGCTGCCAACACGTGTAAGAGCTGGAGGAGAGGGGCAGCCCTGGTAAAGGAATCTGGGTGGGTACCAATGGAATCCATGACAGTGTGCTGGCCCTACAGAATGTTGATGGCTGTGTAGCTTTAGATAAATTTGGGGGCAGAAATAGATGAAAAATCCTGACTGCATGCTTGGATGATCACCCAGCGCATTCTGATGACCCAACCAATAGTCTGTTTTCATTGAACACTACTGTGGATTTATTGGGTTCTTCCGTGCAACACCTGTTCATTGCCAGCCTACCACATACCTGGCACTAGGGCTCTGTGTTTAGAATCTTGCCACGCAAGGCCCATTTATTTAGTAGACTCCATCCCAACAAATTATATATATTTGGCAAATGCCATGATATAACATCATAAGAAATCCCAAAGAAGCTTAACCACAACTCCTGCAGAAACCAAAAGCTGCTAAGGTTTATCCTTATAAAGGCTCTGAGGGCAACAGTCTGTGTTGAAACATTTGTGTCTGATGCTTTCAAAAGGCTTAGATGCAGCAGTTGGGCTGTTAGAGGGAACTGTGTCAGTTTCTGCCCATGAGGTTGGCTTCTCAGCAGAGAAGCAGTTCTGCTTTAGTGCCACCACTGTCAATCTGGTTTAATCTGAGTGCTGACCATATGTGGGCAACCTTATGCCTGTCATCTCATTACAATCTTTACAGCTATCCTGGGAGGACGGGCTAGTGGGGGCCATGCAGATTCCCACAGCAGTGAGGACTGCTTGGTGCTCCACCAGCAGAGGTGTGTTGTACTCAGGGTGGGTATTAGGGCCACTGCTGAAGCTTTGTGGGTCCGATTGGATGCCTGGCTTCATCAGGGTGTTGGTACCATGCCTTCTCTTCTTTTGAATTAGGGGAAAACCAAACCCAGTCTGAATTCCCAAAAAGAAGAAAAGTTTTCACTTTAATGTGCCTTACCCCAACATCACTCTTCTTTGTTTGGAATCTTAATACACTTCGGGGAGTTTTTTTTTGTTTTTTTTTTTTAGATCATCCCGTCTACAGGGATATCAGGGAAAAGCTCATCTGTTTATTGCCAGCTGCGGGAACACTGTGTGACTTAATTTTGCCCAGTTGGATGTTGGCTGGCTTAACAACTAGGGCAGAACTAAGCTGAGGCTGCTTTGCTTCAGTGTTGGTGCCTGTTGACGCCTCTGAGTGCTGCTCTGTTTTCTCTGGATGACCCCATGAGTTTAACATTCCATGTTATAAATGACACCTCTAAATCTGTCCATGTCATTGTTCAAAAACATTCACGATCTGCGGAAGGTCTGTTTCAGTTCTTACTAACTAGCTGTGTGGCCTTGGGCTAGTTACTTACCTTCTCTGGCCTACAGTTATATCTTACAGTTGCGGAAACTGGGCTACTATCCTTGCAGTTCTAAAATGCAAAGATCTGCGCCCACACAGCTTTTGCATCCCACACACATGTCCTCTTTAGATTGGATCTGTGGTGTTATTTTTGTTTACAAAAGATGCATATTTCAACACAAGCAGTTTGTGAGAATTTTTACCAGCAAGTCTAATCATCGTATAAATGATCATGTCTTAACTATTTATGGAAAGTCCTTCCTTAGTCTGGTGGATGTAAACCTCCAATAAACAGCACAGTGGAGCTATTTAGCTTATTTCTTCTTGAGAAATAAATTGAAAAGAACTTAAGAAGGCCGGGTGTGGTGGCTCATGCCTGTAATCCCAGTGCTTTGGGAGGCCCAGGTGGGTGGATCACTTGAGGACAGGAGTTTGAGACCAGGCTGGCCAACACAGCAGAACCCTGTCTTGACTAAAAATACAAAAAATTAACTGGGCGTGGTAGTACATGCCTGTAATCCTAGCTACTCGGGAGGGTGAGGCAGGAGAGTCGCTTGAACCTGGGAAGCAGAGGTTGCAGTGAGCCAATATTGCGCCACTGCACTTCAGCCTGAGTGACAGATCAAGACTCTGTCTCAAATAAGTAAATGAAAAGAAATAAAGAAGAATTAAACGTTAAAATAATTAAATTAAGAAGTAAAAGAAATTTATTTCTTCTTGAGAAACTTGGGTAATGTGTCTTTCATGGGATCCATCCATTTCATTTAAGTTGTCTCCTTTGCTGGCATAAAATTATTCATACTATTCCCTTATTATTATTTTACATAAACAGCTCCAGTGTTTTGCAACTGTATCATCTCTCCTGAATATGAATGAAGGCTATATATTTTAAAAAACATTTCTTTTCAAATTATTTTACTGGCTTGCCATTTAATTATGTGTTGGACATGGAGGTTGTCTTATCAAGAAGTCAAAATCATTTAAAAACCACTTTCTGAAGAATCTGCAGGCTGTTTGCCTCCTCGTTCCTGTAGATGAATGGATCATGGAAGTTTCCACCTCACATCTCATTTATTAGACTGACCCCTCATCTGGTAAACGAGGTGTGAGAGTCTTCAGATCCAGGCACTGACAGATGGTTCAGATATTCCAAGTATCCTTACACCTATCTAAGATCCATTCAAGCCAAAGCGTGAAGATGTAGAAATGAGATCGATCTGCTTCATCTCTAGAAAAAAGGAGATGGAGTATGCTTTTAGAATGATTTCTGCAACCTCACCAGTAGGAATGGAATGTGGTGAGGGTCTGTCTAGCCTAGTGTGTTTTAAAGTATTGCATGACACAGGTCAGTGGACATTAGTGGGGCGGGGAGGGCCCCTAGGGTTTGATAACCAAGGAGGGAAAGGAAACTGTGAAGTCTTGTGAGCATCCAGTCAGCTGAAGGGAAAGTAGCCCCAGAGTACGTGAAGGCTCCCCTTCCAAATGAGCACATCCGAAGAGCCGCCCTGTATATAGCACTGAGAAAAGCGAAACTCAGCCCCAATCAAGGTTACTATGAATCTCCTCACCGCAACAGACAATTGGGATTAAATATTCAGGCCGTAGGAAAACAGCAGCCTGGCCTGGGAGCCATGCCCTCTTGGGATTTTACTGCGTGAGCGATGAAGCCCCAGGGATGTGATCATGGGTGAGTTGGGAGAGTTGGGAGGACATGAAACCTAGGGTGAGACTGAAAGAGAAGCTGTCCCCAGGGGGAGGTCTGGTCAAAGCCAACCAGCATCGGATGTCTCAGAGAAAGACAACGCAGGGACAGGGTGGCAGCATCTGGAGAGGCTCCCCATGCATTGGCACAAAGAGCTGCGTGTGAAGAGAATCCTGTTGGAAAAGGAAAGAGGGTCAACCTGCTTCAGAATTTATGGAAGAAAAGAAAAGCCCAAAGGCGCAATGTGACAAAATGACTGGAAAGCAGAAGGGTTCACCTGGAGGAAAAGTGGTCAGGTGGTTAGAGAGAAAGGTTAGTGTTATGGTCGCTGGCAGGTCCGAGGCCTCACGGACCCTGGGAGCAAATGAGGCCATGTTAATATTAATGCCTGGTGTGCCCTCCGCCAGTGTCCTCAGAGTCCCCAGGGCAGGATGTTATCTGTGCTCATGTGCACCGTGGCTCCTGTTCTGAATCCTTCCTCCTGTTCCCTGCCCCTGCGGCCCTCCTGCTGTTGCTGTCTCCCCAAGACCCCTCATCATCCTCCTCTGCTGAGGCTGCCCTGGGTCCTGGGGCCTGTTCTGGGGAAGGCAGGTGGCTGGTCCTCCTCTCACTCTGCTGTGCCTTGTCACCTGGGTCCCAGAGCTTCACACAGTCTTTGAAACACAGCTCCTTCAGCATTCTCACTCAACCCTGTGTTCCAACAACACTTAATCCAGCTGTTCTGGGATTGGGAGCACAGGGGGAGAGGCCATACTGTCCCCTCTTTCTCATTGCTCCCCAGGCCTGTTATCTCCCCCTTGGGAGCTGCAAATGCCTGTGCACAAAACACCTCCTTCCCCATTCACCCACACCCTTGTCTGCCCATTTGGCAACTTGTACAGATAAACAGATCTTGGAAAAATAAACCCACTGCTGAGCTGAATGTGATCCTGGGTCTCAGTTTGGGTTTAGTTGGGTCATGCTGCCATACTTTAAGGGCTAATGAAATAGATACATACAAGTCCAAGGGCTTTATGATCCCCTCACCCCCACTGAGGGCTGCATATTTTGGTTTCACTAACCACTTTGGCAAAGCAAGAGATATTCTATGGCAGTGCATTTCAAGCAAACGTGCATCACACCACCTGAGGGTCTTGTTAAAATGCAGAATCTGTTTTTGTAAATTGGGGGTGTGGCCTGAAATTCTGCATTTCTAAGATGCTCCCAGGTGATACTGATGCTGCTGGTCCACTTTGGGTCGTAAAGGGGATCAAAATATGCTACCCCCAAATATGACACTTTGTCGCAAGAATTATTTTAAGCTGAAGGTATTTGAGGAACAGCAGATGCAAGAAAAGATCTCTATCCTCCCCCTATTTATGTAAAAGCGGACATAAATTTCCCTTTGTGAAGTTGTTCCTTTCACTTGCCTTGTAACAGGAAGGGCTGAACAACTGTTAATCACCAGAGAGGACTCTAGACTCATATCAGCCCAGAGATGGCTCTGAGAGGAATATGCATAACAAACCTTACTAAAATAATCTTTATCTTCCACTAGTTTCTCATATATATACATATATGAGAAATATATATATATGAGAAATATATATATATACCTTTTTTCCCCCATATAAGCTCAAACCTTTTCCCTTTGTTTTATTACTTCTACAAGTTTATCATTCTTTGTTAAAATGGTATATAAGTCTCTGAGTCTGACTACCTTTTTGGGATTTTCACTTCATTTCTGTGAGGCCCTTATATGCGTATGAAAGAAACATTTTTCTCCTGTCAATCTGTCTTTTGTCAATTTATTTTGCAGGACCCCAATCATTTAACCTAAAGAGTAGAGGAAAAAAGGTTTTTCCCCTCTCTAACAGTGGGCAAATTCTAGATCATTTCCTTTGCCACTTCTATGTACTGTACAGAAAATCTTTTATCAAAGGAACCATGGCTGGACTTTGTGTTTCACTGCACTGATGCCATGTTTTTATAACATATCACAAATTACTTATTAACTTTATGAAAATAACAACTTATAGGCAACTTGCACTCCCAAAAGGATACAATGGAATTTCACTATATATCTTTGGTGCTCAGAGTGCGTCCAGGGCCCAACAGCATCAGCATCAGCATCATCTGGGACCTGGTTAGAAATACAGACTGTCAGGCCCCACCCAGACTGTCTGAATCAGGACCTGCACTTCAACAGGACTTACAAGTGATTTGTGTGCACATGAACATTTGAGAAGCTCTGCTCTGTAGCACATAGTAAATTGGAAATGGGACTTCCAGTTTAACCACTTCAGCAGGATCCTCTAAGGAGACACGTCAGTGACAGCAGGGAAAAACTCAGACCTTGTCTGTTAGTCCTCTTTGTTGTCATGGGGTGTCTGTAGGGTATAACCCAATGTCCTGGGATCTCTGGAAAGAGAGGAAAATGCTCTCTGGTTTGCATGAAGCATGAGGGTTTTTCAGACATAATAAAGCCAGCAGTGGAGGAAGTGTGAACTGTGATACAATGATGAGATGGGTGGCATATACTAGACAAGGGTAAGTAGGAAAACTGAGGGATGAGGGATGAGGATTATCGTGTGGGTCAGGGATAAGCTTTAAAAGTGAGAAAAGGAATGTCCACTTAAAAACACTCTTGTAAACAACTGATGCAGTACGTAAAACTCATGATAACTCCAAAGTTATCATGAGATGGAGCAGTCAATCCCATCTTTAAATTTGCGAATAGCTTAGAAAAAAGTATCAGGCATCTGTTAGGTGGGTTAGAACAAGGCCTGGCCAATATCTCTCAGTCAGAGACCATACAGAGTTCTGAGCCAGTATGCTGGGAGGCACTAAGGGAAATTGTCATGGGTAAGTCAGCAGATAAAAGCCAACCCTGGACAGAGGCACTTCTGAGATAAGAGCAGGAAAAAGTCTCTTTAATTACTTTGTTTCTGATGTCTCAGTCAATGTCATGTTGGTAATAAAGAGGATAGGTAGTGAGGATGTTAATTAGAGATTGGAGTGTCATCAGTGATGACAGCCAATAAACAGCATGGCAGTTTCATTTTATTACCTTGCTCTTATTAATTTCTACAGCTCTGATCAATATAGACATTGGCCAGGCTTCTGAGTTGCGAAACAGTAGCATTTTTGAGGCTTAGTGAGAGAGGCTTCATTCCAATTTTTTATTCGTTTACAAAACCTTCCTTGGGGTGTTGGCATAATCAAATGTAAGTTCACAAATGTTTCTCCTGCCTCATCTCTGCATATGAGCAAAATGAGTTTATTCCCAAACAGCCCCTGGAAAATGCCCAGGACAAATGATTATGCAGTGAAAAGTAAAATTATTTCAGCCAGTCTTTCTCTATCTTCCACAGAAGAATAGACATGAATACTCTCTCAGCACTGCATACTGAGGCCACAAGTGATTAATCTGCTGAAACCACAAAGAAATAAAAAGTTGATAAAAGGGAAAATATTTTCAGGGGCACCTTTCTGCTAGGACGAGGGGGTTAATAATGTCGTGTTAGATGCATTGACCTTTCTTTTTTAGTCATCTTTTTGTTGTATTGAATATGACCAGATAGTTTAAAACACCTAATTCATTTTGTTGAGTACACATAATTTGTAAATGTTTATAGAGAAAGTATGTATTACTTGAGTCCTATAGCAATTTTGATTATCTCTCATTATTTTTCTTGTGTTATTATAGCTTTCTAGGAGCCAAGATGAAAATTCTGACGTTAATACTGACCACAGACATAGGTTTCTTTGCATTTTAATTAGACACGTGAGTTATTTTAAAATGACTTGGAAAAGGTAAAATCTCTTTAATTGTGATTTAAAAAGACAATATAAAAGAGAAATCTTTTATTTTTTTCTTGATGCTAAACTTGATTAGCAGCTAATCTTATAACAGAGAAAAGTAATTATAAGTAAATTAGACAGGAAACTGGGTTAATGTGACTTACAGTCACTCTGGTAGCCTTTCCAGCCTAATAAGGTGGAGAGCTGATCATCGTGGAATCAGGTTATGTTACTTTATCTGAATTGTGGCAGCAGATAAGAGACCCACTTTCTGAGCATCAAACCTATTAGAGGCAATAACGGCATGCCATGCCGGTGCAGTTACTGAGTTTATTGGCTCACCCCAGAATCAGAGCATCCTAGGATTGATGAGCAGAAATTCCGTTTATCTCCCCAGCAGACCTGTTTGCTTAGGTTTGCTGGAGTGTTTCTTTTATTATCCCGTCCCTACTGGTTTTTTATTTCAATCACTATGTGAATGACAAATGCATCCTGCTGGGTCACATTTAGCATCATATTCTCTTTGGCCTTGAGATGTACATGTACTTGGAGGAAACTCAAGGTTACAGGACTTATTTTCTTTATGAACATGTGAAAAATAAGCACAAGTTGAGTGCTCACTCTAGGCAGAGCAATGCACTGGACATCCTTAGCAATAAGTAAGACATTAATGCCATTTGGCAGGTGGTGAAACTGAGGTTCATAGGGATTAATTAATGTTCCCATGGTCACACAGCTAATAACAGCTTGGCAGAAGTCCTCTGACCCATGGTCAGTGTTCTTTGCGCTAAAACAAAGCTTTCTCAACCTGAAGCAATGTACTGCTGTCCCCTACCTCTATGAGTTGTTCTTCAGAAATGCTACTTTGTCAAATTTCCTGTCGCAGATGGATGTTTGTGATTATATTTTCTTTTCACCTCACTTATCTAATGTATTCAGGAGGTCTTTTGTGTGATGTTTGCTGGTGCTGCAATTAGCAATGCTCAGTTATTTACGGTGAGAGCTGGACGACTGAAGCTAGATATTTGTGTTTGATGTTAGGGTTGGGAATTTGTTCTCCAAATCTTGTGTGCTTGCTCTCTGTACTGGGGCAGAGTTGGGGGGTTTGCTTAAACCCTGGTCTCTGCTTTTGGAGAGCTTACAGTTTAGTTGAGAGGGAGAATGTTTACACCTACTAAGATGAAGTAACAATTAGCTGAGATGTGCAGCAGGCAAAACCATATGTTCCACATTCTGTGCTAGGTGTTGGTCTCAGGCATTTGTGCTAAATTTTGCTTTAATGAATGAGCAGGTCTTCAGGGGAGGGAGCTATCACTGCGAACTTACGAGGACAGAGAAGGTTTGGGAGTAGAGATGGGTCTTAGGCTTTACAAGATGGTGAGGCTTGGATTGGTGGGGGAGTGGAGGTGGAGTGGGTTGGAATTGTGAAGGGCCTTATGTGTCAAGCAGAGGAATTTGGGTTTGGAACTCAAGGAGGCTAATAAGGAGCTACTGTAGGTTATTGAGCAGATGGATGGCTTATCAAAAGTAGTGCTTGCTCTTCTGTATATGTGGGGTTAGATTGGCATTGAGGAGAGACCCTGTAAACATTTGTATTTTGGTGTAATGAAGTAGAAGCAGCAGTTTTGTCAAGTCCAGGTCAATTTATTTTGCTGTAGCAAGTTAACAGAAAAATAAGGTGTTAATAAGAAAAAAATAAGATGTTAATAAGAACATATTTTCCCTGTGTTACTTCCTGGGACGTGGTTGCCTTGGTGGCTGAAGACAGAATTAGCATGTTTAATTTTTACTATCTATGGCTTCATAAACAATTTACTGTTGATATAGGGACAGAATATGGATTATTATCCTAGATTATACAGGTTGAGTGAGTCTCCCTTATCCAAAATGCTTGGGACCAAAAGTGGTTTTTTATTATTTTATTTTATTTTATTTTGTTTTTTTTTTTATTTCAAGGAGTTTTTTTTTTTTTTTTTGGATTTTGGGATATTTGCATTATACTTACCAGTTGAGCATCCCAGATCTGAAAATCTGAAGTCTGAAATGCTCCAATGATCATTTCCTTTGGTAGGAATGTCAGTGCTCAAAAAGTTTGCAGGCTTTGGAGCATTTTAGATTTTGTATTTTTGGTTTTGGGATACTCAACCGGTATGAGGGTGAGCCACATGAAATTTGTTTTTTTATGGTTCAAAATTGGTAGAACTACCAGCAATTTCATATGGTTCCATTTTACTGATTTTGTAAGTAAAGGTGTTGCTGGAGCTGAGTGGACTCGGGCAGGCCTGTGGCTTTCTAGTAAGGTTGATTGGGGTAGGTTCTGGACAGTGGTGTTTAGTGGGAGACTGAAAGTACTCTGTGTGCAGTTGTCCTGGGGCATGAGCACGTTCCCGGAGACTGAGCCCCAGGCCTAAAGGATATGCTGTGCTCTCTCTGATGTTTGCTCTCCCTGCCCATGGACCAGGCATTCATAGTCTTCTTATTTTTTTCCTCTTACTCGTAAAGAAGAAAATTTTGCTCTAGACTACTTTAAAAGAGGAAAGAGGTCTTGTGGAAGAGAAGATAAAAATCGGTGCATCCGAAGGTTGCATTTTCCTGGTGCTTCCCAGTAGCTTGAAGCAGTAATAGCTAGAAGAAGTGCAATTTCAGTAGGACCCAGTTATGCTGAGGAGGTGGAGACTGAATTGTCACTTTTGCTGCAGACCAAGGAGCTTTTGAATAAGCTTGTGAATGCCCAGGCAGTGGAATGAGCATGTCTGATGTTGGTGTGATGGAGGCTGAGCTGTTCTCTCTTTACATCCTTTTACGCCATGCCCTGGGATGGAGGCTGTTCTTATGGAGCTTATTCTTTGTTCAGGGTTGGGATGTTCCCAGATTGTTCTCCTAACCACTAGGGATCAGGGCAAGTTTTGAGGTAGGGTCTGCTGAAATTGGCTGAGCACAGAAATCCCAGAGAGCACATCCCCTCTTCTCCCTACCCAGCTCTGGGTACCATTGTGCCAAGTCATCCATTACCACATTCAGACTCTACAGTTCCAATGTTTTGGAACTTGAGGCCACTGGTCCTATTGTAATTTGGGCCTCTTTGTCACTCTATATCAACACTCAATACATAAAGCCCATTACTGTCAGTCCTGTTTCATGAGCACTGCTTTATGCCTCCCTGACATCCCATCTTGGACCTTTTAGGAGGGTTCGGGGGCTTTCCTGAACCTCCTTCTATGCTAAATGTTCAAACATCCTTAAGGTATTCACTGAATGTTCCTTTGTCCTATTGGTTCTCCCCTGAGGATCCCTCTCCTATTTCTTCCCTGTAATGGATAATTCTTCCTTTCCAGGGACTATAGATTTTGAAGGTAGAGCTCAGAATTTAGCTCCCCAGGTCTGCTTCAGAGCTATTATTTTTCTTCCCTCCTATAACACCTTTCCTTAGCTGAGGCTTATATCATCCCATGATACAATATACACCCTTGCTTTGCCACTGTCATATAGTGGCTGACCATTCATTTCTCCATGTTACCAGTGTCTTCCTCTCCACATTGAGTCTTACCTTCATCTGTGCTGACCTCAGTGGCCATGTGGACAACTGGTCCAGCCCTATGTCATGGTTCCTTTGCTATGTACTGGGTGGCCTCTACCTCATTAGGTGTTGAAAACCCAACTCAAATCTTGTCTTCCTAGCGCTCTTGGTTGCTCATTCTCCTGGTACTTCCATTGGATTTCATTACATCCTCTTTATGCCTCTAGGTTTTCCTGGTAGGTCTGCCCTCTTGTGACCACAGCCAGCAGTTGATCCTTTGGGCCTGCCTATCCTTTTCCCACATCTGCTTGGAAAAGCCTCAGTCCAGGATATAGGCTAAAATCTCTTTCTCTGTCCGTATACTGAGTCTTCTGAGAAAATAATCAGGACTTCATTTACTTAGTCTGACAGTATGTATCAAGGATCCTACTGTGTGTGAAGCACAGAAGAAAAACCAACAAGAACACCAGCCCTTTTGTGCACATGCGTTTGACAGTCACCTTCCTTGACACCCTTCCTCAGTTCCCCAATGCAGGAAATACAAACTAGTATTCCTTCTGTAGCTCTCTTTCTTTCTCTCAACATCAGCTATCTCAGACAAAAATGGAGGCAGATTAATTAAAGAGGCTGTGAGAAGAAAGGGATAACAGATGTCCATATGTAGTTTAACTGTAAATGTGATTGTTAAGCTCATAAATTTGTGGTGTGTGGGAAGATCAGTATCAGCCACTACCTTGTCATCTCATCTGACACCTGCGTCTAGATGGAAATCATCTCAGAACAGATTGTACATTATAATTAAAAAACAAAAAACATTCTGTGTAGATTTGCTGGGCCAAAATCTCATCCTGGCACAACTGGAGTTTCTGCTACAGTTGATTCAAATACACGTATAAATGATTATTTTAAATTTCTTTTTAAAGGAAGCATAAACAGCCAATTCTGCCATGTAGGATATGACATATGGGTCCTGCAGGGTAACTTTAATAATTGTCATCCTACCCTTGTGGCTTAACTGAGTTATACTTTCTGTTCTTTTCCAATTTCTCTTCCTGACCTGGATAGAAATTGAGGAAATTAAACCACTCCTGCCTCACCTGTTTTACTCTGGCTGGGTATAGTCAATCAGGAAATATAAAAGTCTTGTTTTATTCATGTACATTCTCATTATTTAAGCTCTGAACCTTGGTTTCTTTACATTTTTTAAATAAGAAGAGGGAAAACCATCTGGACAAGGAAGTTTTTACACCTAGATTGAAACCTTCTTCAATTTTCCTATACTAACTCTAATGCAAGTGAATCTCAGTCAGAACTTTAAGAAATACCTACCACATCATGTGGGTCCATGAGTTCTTGTGATGCCAGATGAAGCTGTGCACAGTAGACTTCTACCTTATTGATAGATTATACTACTAATACAGTGAAATTATAATATAAAATAGATATTAAGATCACAAGGACGGTGTTAATAACTAGCAACTATTATGTCCTTACTATGTGTCAGGCACTCTCTTAGGTAAGTTGTAATTTGATCATTTATTCTTCACAAAAACCCTGGGAGGGAGGTGTAGCATTCTTACTTTATAAATGAAAAAAAAAAAAGAAAAAGAAATGCAAATAATTTGTCCAGGTTCACACAAGCAGTCCGTGGCCATGCCAGGATTTAAATCCAGATCTGTCTCAAATCCTGTGACCATAACCTCTTCTCATACTGCTCCACCTTGAGTGAGTTCAAAGTCAAGCTGAAAAAAAATGTTCTTGGCAAAGAGATGGGTAAGATGGGTTTTTCAAAGTTCTGGAATGTTCCTGCCTCTTGTTGGCGTTTCATGGGCAGCAAACCTGGCCCTTCAAAGTTCTAGAATGTTCCTGACTCTTGTTGGTGTTTCATGGGCAGCAAAACTGGCCCTTTTTATCTCAGCTGTAGATCCTTGAAGGTCAGTTCACTTTGGGGTAGCTGGAGTTGTGTTTACAGAGTCAGGCCTCACCGTGACAGGGCTCCTGTATTAGTCCCTTTTCATGCTGCTTATAAAGACATACCTGAGACTGGGCAATTTACAGAGAAAGGTTTTCTTGGACTTACAGTTAGTTCCACGTGGCTGGGGAAGCCTCACAATCATGGTGGAAGGCAAGGAAGGGCAAGTCCCATCTTACATGGATGGCAGCAGGCAAAGAGAGAATGAGGAAGATGCAAAAGCGGAAACCCCTGATGTAACCATCAGATCTTATGAGATTTATTCACTACCATGGAACAGTATGGGGGAAACTGCCCCCATGATTCAATTATCTCCCACTAGGTTTCTCCCACAATACATGGGAATTATGGGAGTACAATTCAAGATGAGATTTGGGTGGGGACACAGAGCCAAACTGTATCAGCTCCTGAGGTGTGGCCCATCCTGGAGGCCCCTGTGAGGCCTACAGGAATCACTGCAAGCCCAATGCTTACTCTGTTCTGCACTCTTGGTGTAGAGGAGACTGGGAATTAGACCTAAGTATAAAGGCTCTGTCATTTCTAACAGACTCTCAGGAACCACGCTTATAAACTGTAATACTAGAATCAGTCATCTTTAGTAAAGTTTTGGTGAAGGCTGAGGGCTCTCTGAGCCCATCTTAACTAATACTCTGTTGTCCTTTTCTTGTTGCAGGACAGCAAGGCCTATGTGACCATTCTCTAAAATATTTAAGCTCGAGAATCACAGAGCGGAAGCTGCAAGGCTCCTGGCTGCCTGCCAGCCGAGGGAATCTGGAGAAACCATTCCTGGGGCCACGTGGCCCCGTCGTGCCCTTGTTCTGCCCTCGGAATGGCCTTCACTCAGCACATCCTGAGAACAGCCCTCTGAAGCCCAGGGTCGTGACCGTAGTGAAGCTGGGTGGGCAGCGCCCCCGAAAGATCACTCTGCTCCTCAACAGGCGATCAGTGCAGACGTTCGAGCAGCTCTTAGCTGACATCTCAGAAGCCTTGGGCTCTCCCAGATGGAAGAATGACCGTGTGAGGAAACTGTTTAACCTCAAGGGCAGGGAAATCAGGAGCGTCTCTGATTTCTTCAGGGAAGGGGATGCTTTCATAGCTATGGGCAAAGAACCACTGACACTGAAGAGCATTCAGGTGGCTGTAGAAGAACTGTACCCCAACAAAGCCCGGGCCCTGACACTGGCCCAGCACAGCCGTGCCCCTTCTCCAAGGCTGAGGAGCAGGCTGTTTAGCAAGGCTCTGAAAGGAGACCACCGCTGTGGGGAGACCGAGACCCCCAAGAGCTGCAGCGAAGTTGCAGGATGCAAGGCAGCCATGAGGCACCAGGGGAAGATCCCCGAGGAGCTTTCACTAGATGACAGAGCGAGGACCCAGAAGAAGTGGGGGAGGGGGAAATGGGAGCCAGAACCCAGTAGCAAGCCCCCCAGGGAAGCCACTCTGGAAGAGAGGCACGCAAGGGGAGAGAAACATCTTGGGGTGGAGATTGAAAAGACCTCGGGTGAAATTATCAGATGCGAGAAGTGCAAGAGAGAGAGGGAGCTCCAGCAGAGCCTGGAGCGTGAGAGACTTTCTCTGGGGACCAGTGAGCTGGATATGGGGAAGGGCCCAATGTATGATGTGGAGAAGCTGGTGAGGACCAGAAGCTGCAGGAGGTCTCCCGAGGCAAATCCTGCAAGTGGGGAGGAAGGGTGGAAGGGTGACAGCCACAGGAGCAGCCCCAGGAATCCCACTCAAGAGCTGAGGAGACCCAGCAAGAGCACGGACAAGAAAGAGGACAGAGGCCCAGAGGATCAAGAAAGCCATGCTCAGGGAGCAGCCAAGGCCAAGAAGGACCTTGTGGAAGTTCTTCCTGTCACAGAGGAGGGGCTGAGGGAGGTGAAGAAGGACACCAGGCCCATGAGCAGGAGCAAACATGGTGGCTGGCTCCTGAGAGAGCACCAGGCGGGCTTTGAGAAGCTTCGCAGGACCCGAGGAGAAGAGAAGGAGGCAGAGAAGGAGAAAAAGCCATGTATGTCTGGAGGCAGAAGGATGACTCTCAGAGATGACCAACCTGCAAAGCTAGAAAAGGAGCCCAAGACGAGGCCAGAAGAGAACAAGCCAGAGCGGCCCAGCGGTCGGAAGCCACGGCCCATGGGCATCATTGCCGCCAATGTGGAAAAGCATTATGAGACTGGCCGGGTCATCGGGGATGGGAACTTTGCTGTCGTGAAGGAGTGCAGACACCGCGAGACCAGGCAGGCCTATGCGATGAAGATCATTGACAAGTCCAGACTCAAGGGCAAGGAGGACATGGTGGACAGTGAGATCTTGATCATCCAGAGCCTCTCTCACCCCAACATCGTGAAATTGCATGAAGTCTACGAAACAGACATGGAAATCTACCTGATCCTGGAGTACGTGCAGGGAGGAGACCTTTTTGACGCCATCATAGAAAGTGTGAAGTTCCCGGAGCCCGATGCTGCCCTCATGATCATGGACTTATGCAAAGCCCTCGTCCACATGCACGACAAGAGCATTGTCCACCGGGACCTCAAGCCGGAAAACCTTTTGGTAAGCCTTGACTTTTGATGATATGGGAGAGGGTGTTTTTAGAATATGGGATAAAATTGATATTAATTGTTTTATACTCTGTCACCTTTACACACTAGAATTTTACTTTTATGTTATTATAACATACTTGTTCCAGTATTTAAAACTATGGTTATAGGTCATAAGTTGCTGAGATAAATTAGTTTTGATTAACTTACAGAAAAAGAAACCTTCCAATTTAAATAAAATGGAAAAAGTCTCTTCATCTCTGGGAGAAAAATGCTTTTGTCTTGATAGTGACTACGTGGACTTAATTTCTTGGCACTTAGGTACTGGGATGCCTACTGATGGCAGCTTCCCCTCGAGGCTTTGTGTGCATCATCCACCCTCCCACTAAGATGCCACTTTGGTCTTTTTGAAGATAACGCTTTGCTAAGCAGCTCAAAAGGTGAAAAGGTGCAGCACTGTAAGGGTCTGTGTAAGGAGTGCCGATGAGGCTGGCTCTCTGGTCCGATAACTTGGGTTTGAATCCTGGCTTTCTTAGTTGCTTGCTCTTAGATAAGTCCTTTATCTTGCTGGACCTTAGTTTCATCATTTTGTAAAAGAGAGATGGTAATGGTGCCTGTTTTGGAAGGATGCCTGCAGTTTGAGTATGGGAAAAAGAAAAGCAACCCCTGACAGCTGGGAGCTGGCCTGACACTCTTATCTCAGCTATGCCATTCTTCTGTTGAGCATAAGCAATTTCACAGATCACAACATCAGATAAGGCCACTCTGACCATAATGGATCAAGACAAAAGCAAAACCCCTTTATACTGATGTCCAAATGCAGATAAAAATAAGAATATTGTCCAAACCACATATAAGGTCACATGTCCCCTTTGTGGCTGCTGTGAGTGACTGACTGCGTTGCTTCATCCTTCCTACCTTCATGTAAGAATTATTAAGATACCTGATTATAGAATTACCCCCACGTGCTGACACTATCCAGCCCAGAGCAAAACCCTGCTTTCATGAATCCTCCCCCAAAATCATCTAACACAGCCCACATATTATCATGAGTCCTTTAAACACTCTCTTACTTTGATTCCCAGATTCCAGCAGTACGTGTTCTCCCTTATTACAATGAGTCGGTAAACTTAGTGTGTTTGAGTACAAGTGTGTGCCAGGAGGTCTTTGTCAGGATGACACTGTCACCCTCTGGCACGTTCACCCACTTTCTTCTTTATCGCCCTGATCACCACTTGATAGAGTCTATATTTGCCTTTCTGTCTCCCTCCTCTTATTGGAGAGAAACTTCCATGACAGCATGGACTTTGTTTCATTCAGATTGTGCTCCCAAACCTAGAACAGTTCTGTCACTTGGTCGACATTTAATACATGTGAGTTGTATGAATGCCTAAAGGCCATACCATGCTGCCTGGGAAACAGCAAGAACTCCATCAGTGGCAGAGACTATCACTATTATTACATTAAAAACAATCCTGATATCAAGGTGAGTATCATGAGTAAGCATTCAAAGTCACATCATTGCAGGTAAAGCAATAGTGAATGAGCACAGTGATTTTGATGGGCCATATTTTGGCGGGAAGCTGGGAAGGTGGGGGAAGGGATTTACGCTGTTTTCTTTAATTTCCATGGCTGTAGACTCAGCCTGGGGACACCATCCCAGTTGCATTCGCCTGTCTGTAAACTGGTCTCACAAGCAGGTGAAACACTGAGTGAGTCAAGCTAATTATCCGGTGAAATGAGGTCTACATTGACCACTAAGTCGAGCAACCTTGTTTTTGTGTTTTTGTCCTAACTCATAGAATTACAGAAGCAGTTTGACTGGTTGGATGAGGGGTCTGAATTACCATCAAATAACTCTCTTTGAACAATTTCATTTTTTGCATTAGCTGGATGTCTTTTTCCTTTCTTTACTCGCTTTTTGATTCTTCCTGTCTTTTGGGTCTGAGCCCAGATGTCTTCCATGTGCAATGTACTGTACACTCTTTATTATGGACACTTTGGAATTGCAACAGAGCAGTGTTCTTTAACAACCCTCTGCTTCTTTCACCGAATTGTCTAAGCAGGAGAGATCCCTTTCGAGGCCTGAGGAGGTCCCACGAGCTGAACATTTCAGTCATGTGCCTACTATAGCATTAAAACAGTTATACAAGTTCTCAGCTATGTGGAATGAGATGATTTTCTTTTGGAGACAGTTAGCTTAGTTTGCATTTTCTAACAAGATCCTGGAACCAGTCGGTTGAGTCCACCCATCTCTTGGGCAATAGAAGCTCTCATTTGTGTGAAGGGATTTATCAGCTATTTTTGAGATGGAGAAAGTCAGCACTGTTACAGATCACATGGAGGGTGGTTTGAGGAAGTAGGAAAACAGCAAGGAATATGTTTAATATGAACAAGCTACTTGCCTCTGGGTAGTTCTTCATGGTTTAAATGTCAGTACATGCATGTTTTAGTGCTCTGGGGCAATGGAATTGTGTGTGTGTGTGAGAGAGAGAGAGACAGAGAGAGAAAGAGAGGGAGAGAAGGCAAACTACAGAGTGGTTATAATTTTTTCAGCCTAAATGCATGAGCTTTTGTTTATTGGAATTGATCCCAATTGATATGTAGACCCTTTCTTTTTTGTGATTTTGAAGAAAGTCCATATATATATATGTGTATATGTGTATACATACATATATATGTATATAGTCCATATATATATATATTTCAAATAAAAACTTTTTTTGTGGTGGTATGGCTTCTTCAGAAACTGTAGAAAGCTGCATATTTGAGCCATCTTATGTGGAATAGGTTAATATATTTGTTTTCCTGTGGATAATTTGTCAGCTTGCATTTATCAAAGTGGACGGGTCTGGCACATTTATAAAACATGTTTATCCTTTTTCTGGGTGAGTAAAGTTTAACATATTGTTATGTCAGAAGTCTAAATGCTATCTGATGTCAGCGCTTTTTGATTTTTCAGACAGAGGTAGAGATAATGTTGGATTGACAGTTGACTCATTGTCTGGGTTTAGCAAGGTGTTATCTCTAAAGTTGCTGATATAATTACATTGCAAATTTGTTTGGCCTTCTAAGATTTAAAATATTAATAAATATCACATTGGTGACTACTGTCCATAAGTTGATGTTCTTCAGTTGCCTTTAATTTAATGTTTTACACTTGTGTTGAGCTTTATATTGTCAAACTAATTGTTTCTTCCTTTAATGGATGGCTGCTGTGTCTGTTAAGACCTGTCTTTGTTAAGCTTCGGGAAGTGATTATGTCAGAACTAACTTTTGATTACATGGCTGATTGTAAGTGTTGCTGCTTTTAGAGACTATCTGTATGTGCTAAAAGCTCCTAATGAATATAGTAAGCTTTCATGTTTTAATCAAAAGAAATATTTATATCTGATAATTGTGCCCTAGAGTAAAATTTTAGGCCTATATTCCTGAGTTTATCTATTTCTACTGATTACATTTCCTGATAAGATGATGGTGCTCTTCTTCCCTTAGGGTTATTTAGACTCCTGAGATCTTACAAAAGAAGTTTTAATTATAAGAATTTCCAGCTTGCAGAAATACCAGTGTTAATTGCTGCTTCAGCCAGTGTGTGCTCCTTGGAGGAGTTGGAATATGCTGGGTGGTGTTGGCTGGGCTCTGGGGAAGGAAGTGGGGAAGCAAACAGGAGCTGGAGTAGTGATGATGATGATTAGACCAGCTCACACAGGGTGGAAGGGCAAAGGCCAGGTTATTTATAGCTGATGGCTGAGAGATTATATCCAGCAAAGAAAGCTGGGTGAGCAGGATGGGGGAAGGGACTGAAGAGGTGTCAGACATGAACATTAAGCACGGTCATTTGAGAACATTTCTTCCAGAATAAGGGGAAGAGAAGGATGTGTTCCTGCACTGGAAACAGAGTGGAAAGGAATGAGCAGGGTGGGCATGCTGCTACACCTCCACTAGCATATAGGATGTTCATGTCTCCAATTCTGCTACTGCCCCCAGACTAGCTGTTACAGCCCTGGAGTGCTGGGAGCAGAGATCCCTGAAATCCAGGAGAGATGGTGGTGGTGATGGTGGGAACAGGTCTCAGCTTGGTCAAGGACAAAGGTTGTACCCTCTTTCTGGCCTCCTGCTGGTTCTAGGAAGAAATGGGCTTGTCTGTATATTTACTGGTGAATATGACTAGGACAGGGCAGTGACTGGTGTCCCTAAGGGTGGCAGGGAAAATCCAGAAGGATAAAGAGTAGCCGGCCACACTTCCTGCTCATTCTCCCTTTACCATGAACCTGTTCAATCACTTTCTTGGTCTGAATTCTGTAAGTTCTTTTTCTCTTCTATTTTGCTATACAAGAAGGAGTCACTGATTATTGCTATGGTAGTCACTGGTTCTGCAATGCATAATTCTCCTTGATCAGCAAGATTTCTCTTCTAACAGCTTCAATTTCAATCTCCTTTCCCTTAGCTTCCAAGACAGAGGTATTCATGTCTTCTCATTAATAGTCCAAGTATTCATGAATGCATTTATACCCCAATCACATTAATTAAAAAAACTAGTAACAACTATGAAGTATACTTAAGCTCTACTTAATAAAATAAATAAATGTGAATTTCAGCAATAACATGAAATTACCAAAGAAAAAGTACAGTGACACAAGTCTTTAGGTCATTGGCCAATTTTGATCGAGTCAGTGAGAATGCTGTTATGTAAGAGATTGAACTCCTCTGGAGTACTGCGGGGTATATTCTTGCCAGAAATCATTGCAGTTATGACTATAGGTTTACATTGGTAAGACAGGCTCTCAGTATCCATTTCAGCAATTTCCAGGACAATAATAGTATCTGTACACTCAGTGAACTTATGTATTTCCAGGGTTTGGCCACATAGGCAGAGGTTACAGGAAATTTCTCAAAGTCTTCAAAATTGTAGATACTGGATCATCTTGAGGACTGAGGTTTTCTTTCCTCTGTAAGTTACTTTCGAAACATCCACCTAAAAGGGTAGGTGTCTAATAAGTTACTGTCTGTAGTAAATTTTCAACAACAAAAACAATTTTAAAGCATGGTTCCTATTTATCAACTTGGTGGATATCTTCTAAAACTGTGACCTCATTTCATCAAGGAGGCCTGAAGTTCAGGTCATTTGGTAAATGAACATAACAGCACCTTCCTTTAGTCCGCTTAATCCCTGTGTTCATGTATGTTATCACCTGTCTAAAAGAGTATATTCTTGTGAGCCATTTGAGGGTCTAAGATTAACTTTCTTAAAAGTCTTTAAGGGCATTCGGAAAATGCTCTTAAGCTAAGGAAACAGCTTAGTAAATCTCAAGTTTCTGAGGTCTCAGGTCTAGTTGTCTAATTGCAACAGAAACCCTCAGGTTCTGGTTCATCTTGTGGAAATCCCACATGTTAGGGGTTATGTGAGGGGAGGGAGAAAAGAAGGAGTGAGGAGTCCGCAGCCATGGTCCCAGCAAGAGATGATGGTGGCTTGGTCTTGGGGACTGCAGTAAAGATGGGGAGAAGTGGTCATCCTAAGGGTAAAGACAAGACTTGTGAGTGGATTGAATGCTGTGGATGAGGAAAGAGAAGACTCAAGGGTAACAGATGTTTATGACCTGAAGCTGGATCAGTCGTGGCCCCATCTTTCTAATGGAGGAGGGTGGTTTCTGTGTAGTTATGGGGATAAGAGTCTGACTGAGTTAGGATAGAATGGAAGGTGGAATACTGTAGACAGTGTGTATAGACACCTCTTTCAAGGGTGTGTGTGTGTGTGTGTGTGTGCACGCACGAAGGAGATCATAGAAATGGACAGTAGCTAAAGAGGGATGCAGAGAAAATAAGGGTTGTCTTTTTTTTAAGTTGGGAGATATGACAGCATCTTTATGTGATGATGGAGCCATTCTCTGGGTTGGGGAACTGTGGGAGAGAAGCAGGGTCGAGGTGAAATCAGTTTCCGGCATGTTGAATTTGAGATGATCATCTGATTGGATGACTAGGTGGTGAAGTAAAGTGTACTGTGAAATATGAGGCTATCAAGTTCAGGAAACACCTACAGTCCAAAGTCCATTCCTTCATCAGCTGGGCTGGCCACCTCTGACCAGACACTGGGTTAAAAAGACAGCGCATTACAGTGACTTCTTTGCTCAGAGCTGCCATTAGCTTCCCTTCACATTCACATTCAAAATAAAAGCCAAGGTCATTTCCATGGCCTGGAAGGTCTTATATGATGTGGACTCCATCTTCCTCTCAAAGCCACTCTCCAGCCATTCAGCTCCTCACTCGCCCTGCTCCTGCCCCTGCTTGCTACATCAAACCATGCATGTCCCTCGGCCTTCGCATTTGCTGTTTCTTCTACCTGAAAACTTGCTCCTCACATCTTAATATGGCTCACCCTTGCCTTCTTTCAGATGTTGCTTCCTCAGCGAGTCCTTCCTTAACCACCTTATTAAAAAAAAAAGAACTCCTGCCACTGTGCCAGCATTGCCAGTAGAATTTTCTGTGATGATGGAGATACAGATTTCCTGTATCTGCATAGCCCAATGTGGTAGTCTCTAGCCACATGGGCAGTTCCTCCTGTCTAAGGAACTGCATTTTAAGTTTCATGTAAAAACCAATAGCCATGTGTACTTAGTGGGTACTGTACTAGACAACGCAGCCCTTATCCCACTTTTACTTTTTCATAACGCTTATCACTGCCTGAGATTACATATTTATTTGAATATTGTTCATTAATAGAAAGGAGGCTTCATAAGAAAAAGAACTTTGTCTGTTTCCTTCACTACTTTATTCTTAATATTTCAAACACTGCCTGGCAGATGGTAAGCGTGTAAATATTTGTTGAATGAACATGAGATTTTAATTAAGTAGAAATAAGCAGATGAAATAAACAGACACCAAAAGCATCTTATCTTGTGAGCATGCCATGTGACAAGTCCCAGGGAAGACTTTGTCCTCACTGATTTTTTTTTTCAGTCATACTTTTGTATTATGGTACATTTATGTGTTTGTGTGTGTGTGTGTGTGTGTGTGTGTGTGTGTGTGTGTATATGGTGTATGTACATATATTTTGAGACAGTCTGACTCTGTCACCCAGGCTGGGTGCAGTGGTGTGATCTCAGCTCACTACAACCTCCGCCTTCCAGACTCCCCCTACCTTAGCCTCCCAAGTAGCTGGGACCACAGGTATAAACCACCACACGTGGCTAATATTTTGGTATTTTTTGTAGAGATGAGGTTTCACCATGTTGTGTAGGCTCACTTCAAACTCCTGGACTCAAGTGATCCACCTGCCTTGGCCTCCCAAAATGCTGGAATTACAGGCCTGAGCCACTGCACCTGTTATGGTATATTTTGCTGTCGTTGAAATATAAACGGATTTTAGGTATTGGCATTTTAATGTGAATTGGTTTCTAAGATCATTTCATTCTTCACAGCCAGTTGAAAATGGACCTTGGAGGGAAAAAGTACGAGAAACCATGAAGGATCAAGTAAGAAGGTGGCAAAGATAAATAAACTTTATCCATGTCTTAATCCTTAAGGGAGCCACTTGTTGTTTGGTCTGTACTCTGCTTCCATCTTCTGTTCAGAGATGAGAATTGCAAGATCACATTTAAATTGAGGTACCATTGAAGGAGAGAGCAGAGTTAATTGTTCAGAAAAATAAAGATTCTTCTTGAAGCTTTGAGATTATCCAGATGCTATCTGAATGCCTATGTAAATAATGTAGACCACTTGAATTCCAAGCATGACACTTTGGTGTGGCTGGAAAAGGATGATAGATGCAGACAGATAACAGTCATTACAGTGCCATGAAAAGTAACCTCTTACACCCTTTCATTTAGGGAATAACCGAAAATGAGCCCCAGCAAGAACATGGCCCAGAGCAGCGAGTTTAGCTAGGCTGCAAAAGAGATACAGGGAGATGTGGGGTGAGGGCAAAGTGAGATGTGTGTAAAGGGGGCTTTTGTACCCCCCCACCACACAACCCGGGAAAACCCTGAAAGGTTTTCTCAGGCAGGGACACTGAAGTGGGTCATTTGATGGGGTCTTTGGCTGTCTTGATGACCACCCAGTGCCTGGTCAGCCGAGAGTCCTGAGGTCCTCTGCTCTGATCGAATCACACCTGGTGTGTGGCGTTTGGTGCTGGGCATTCTTGGTTAAGAAAGGCATCATGGGGGCCATCCAGAACTTTACTGTGCACACAGACCTCTCTGAGGTTGTGAGGAAATGCAGATTCTGTTTCAGGGGCTCTGGGGCAGCTGAGAGCTGTAACCAGCTCACAGGAGATGCTGATGGTGCTGGTCCAGGGTCCAGGGGCTGCACTTGGAATAGGGATGAGTGAGGGAGGGTGACCAGGAGACCAGGTCCTGTAAGGATTCACCAGAGCATCCTTGGTTGTTGTATTAGCCAGAGTTCTCTAGAGAGACAGAACCAATAGGATATATGTTTATAGAGATGTATGAGAGGGGATTTATTAGGGGACTTGGCTCACATGATTATGGAGACTGAGAAGTCCCATGACTGGCTGTCCACAAGCTGGAGACCCTGGGATACCAGTAGCGTGGCTCAGCCCAAGTCTGAAGGACTGAGAACCCAGGGGTTACTGGTATAAGTCTTGGAGCCCAAAGGCTAGAAAGCCTGCAGTTCTGATGTCCCAGGAGGAGGGGGAGGAGGGAGTGCAGAGAGAGAGAGAGACAGAGAGACACCAATTGCTTTTTCCCTACTTTCGTTCTATCCAAGCCCCCAGCCGGCTGGATGCTGCTCATCCATATTGAGGGCAGATCTTCTGCACTTGGTCCACCTGGATTCACACACCAATCTCCTCTGGAAATACCTAACAGACACCGTCCCCCCGCCCCCCACCAATGATACTTTATCAGTACTAGGTATTCCTTAATCCAGTCAAGTTGTTATCTGAAATTAATCATCACAGATGCTAGCTTGGAGAAGCCAGAGGCGAGCTGGGGATCACGATACTTGCTTCCCATCTTTGGAGGAATGCGTTCTTATTCAGCATCACTGGAGAGGGCAGATTTAGAAAACAGGAGTGGGAAAGGAATTCTGAATCAACATAGGGGTGAATCTCCTCACAAGCTAAGCTTGTCATAAATGGGATGCTGTAGCATAGAGTTGTGGAATCTTTTCCATTTTGAGATTTCATTCAGACATGAACGATAGTCTGGTGGGAGGATGTTTGAGACACGTTTTTTGTTTGGGTGGAGGTTTGGGTTTGATGGTATCAGATGTCCCACAGATTCTGGGAAGAAGAATTATTCTAGGACAACATCACTCATTTAATTTCAAGGTTTAAGATAGGAACTGTTCTGAAGCCAAATATGTGAGGTGCTTGTTGCAAAAATAAGCCAAAAAACTTGCAGACAGTGTGCGACCTTAAATGTAATTAAGCAGCTTAGGTAGAGGAAATAAATGACAACACTGAAGAATATTAAATAACTCTTGACAGCAGAAGCTGGAGACAGAAGAATTAAAAACATTGGGCCATCTGGGGCCACTTTCTGGAAGAGACAAGTGGCACCACTGATCTTAACCGCCGCCCCCCCGCCAAGTTCTGCTTGTGCAATTGTTGATGCTCAGGGGATGATCCTGAGATTGAAAGAGAAAAGCTATAGTGTGAAGAAACTAGAAGAGGCATAATATATCTCACATAGGTCCATATCATACTCTAAAAACAGATTTGGCATTTTGAAAATATATCCTTCAGTCTCTGGATAGTTAACATAATAAATTTTCAAAGTAAAGTGTGAGTTTCCAAAACTAAATTTAATCTGCTACAAGCTCAGTGGAGCCAGGTTTTGGAACTGGGGGCTTCCATGAGGAAGGTAATGTTTCACTTATTTCACAATAGGAACACACTTCTTACTTTGGTATACTAAGTCAGCCAAATGCTTTATTTATTTTTAAGACTAATTATTTTAAGATGGAGCTTCATCCTTTCACCCAGGCTGGAGTGCAGTGGCTCGACCTCAGCTCACTGCAACCTCCATCTCCGGGATTCAAGTGATTCTCCTGCCTCAGCCTCCTGAGTAGCTGGGATTACAGGGGCCCGCCACCATGCCCAGCTGTTTTTTTTTTTTTGTATTTTTAGTAGAGATGGGGTTTCACCCTGTTGGCCGGGCTGGTCTCAAACTCCTGACCTCAAGTGATCCACATGCCTAAGCCTCCCAAAGTACTGGGATTACATGAGCCACCGTGCCTGGCCAGTCAGCCAAATGCTTTTATGCCACTAATTTATAAATATTTGTGAGAGACATATTTTTCCAGCAGTCACCCAGCAACTACGATTAATGTATATGATCCATCTGGTCATTTTGGTATCACATTATTTTGTTTTCCTTCCCTTCCAAACAAGGTTTTCTTAAATTATTCTGGTAATTACCCTGTTGTCTCCTTTTGGGCTATGTCAGTTTCTATATGCAGACTGAGCAGAATTTCATTTTAGTTCTAAATTTATGACTTTCCATTTGGTGAGGTTAATTATGGAGACATTGATTAGATTGTCTCGTGGTGACTGGGGCTCAGCAATTAAGACACATGCTGCTTATGGAGATGTAAGCTCACTGGCAGAAACCAAAGCAAGTGGGGAGAATTTATTCTGGTCTGGAGAGACAGGGGAAAGGCCGCTCCACCCTGCCATTCTAGGTGTTGCCCATGGCTGTGATGGGTCCCAGGGAGAGGCAGAGTTCCTCTACTGCCCACCTGTCCAGGCACTGGTAGGAGCATTGAGAGCCTTTGCCCCAGTTCCAGGAGAGATGTGAGGGTGTATGCCTGCAGACAAGCTGATAATTTCTCCTACAGCTGTGGTGGCACTAATGAGTCTCCTGCTTGGATAAGATTGCCCAAATTTATTCTAGTAAGTTTTCACACAGTGGTCTAATTAACTGCTTAGTTCACCTTTGGTCTGAGCAATCAGCTTCTACCATGAGAAACAGGGCCTTACGTGTGTGGGTACAGGCTAGTTTGGAAGGAGGCTGGAGTATTGACTTGTGTCTGATTATTTAACCTTCCCTCAAACTGGAAAACTTATTTAATGGCAGGTGGCACCGATGCATCTTTTACTTGCTGCAAGATATGCTGGGTTTGCGCCCTCATGGTTTGGTTTTTCATGTGAAATTTAGTTTTATTTTTTCTAGCATAGTGACCTAAATACTTGCCACGCTTACCTCTTGTGATTAGTTTCTTTTAGGTTAAGATCCAACAGTCATAATCTTGTATCAAATCCCTTGTTGGGGAAGGAGGACAGGACATACTAACTTGGCAATGGGATTTGGCTTACCAGAGATGAGAAAGCCAGTCACTTGGACTTGTTTGAAAGAGTGAGACAGGTGGGATAAGTTTTGAATGGGAAAAAGGAAGGAGCATTTGAGATTCTGTATTCATTCAGAGTGAAGGTGAGTGTGCCTTTTCTCTATTTTAAAAATTGACCAATTCTACCCTTTTCTAAAACCTGGTGGAGGTCCAAGGCAAACTGGGCCTTTTGGTCACTCTAGAGCTATTACTTTGCTAGGCAGATTACAGACATTGAATGAAACTCGTGACATAAGCCTATTTGCTGGAAACTGTCACTCCCATTCTCCCCTCTTTTATTTTGAGACAGGGTCTTACTCTGTTGCTCAGGATGGAGTGCAGTGGTGCAATCATGGCACACTGCAGCCTCGACTTCTCAGGCTCAAGTGATCCTCCTACCTCAGCCTCCCAAGTAGCTGGGACCACAGGCATGCACCACCATGCCTGGCTAATATTTTTACTATTTGTAGAGGTGGGGGCTCTTCGTGTTGTCCAGGCTGGTCTTGAACTCCTGGCCTCAAGTGATCCTTCCACCTTGGCCTCCCAAAGAGCTGGGATTACAGGTGTAAGCCACTGCACCTGCCCCACCCCCCGTTTTTTTTTTTTTGAGATGGAGTCTCGCTCTGTCGCCCAGGCTGGAGTGCAGTGGCGTGAGCTCAGCTCACTGCAAGCTCCGCCTCCTGGGTTCACGCTATTCTTCTGCCTCAGCCTTCAGAGTAGCTGGGACTACAGACGCCCACCACCAGGCTGGCTAATTTTTTGTATTTTTAGTAGAGACGGGTTTCACCGTGTTAGCCAGGATGGTCTTGATCTCCTGACCTCATGATCCGCCCGTCTTGGCCTCCCAAAGTGCTGGGATTACAGGCATGAGCCACCGAGCCCGGCCCATTTTTTTTTTTTTTTTAACAAATGAGAAAACAGAGGCTCAGATGAGTAAAGAAATTTGTCCAAGACCATCCAGCCGCAAGTCTTGGAGTTGGAATTGTTCAAAGACTCCTGGCCTGTTTGATTCTTAATCCCCCACCCCTCCAAATGAGGGCCTGTATTTAACATCTCTCTCCTGCTTATTAGTTTACTTCCTCATTTTTCATAATTTTTAATTTTTGCGGGTATGTATTAGTCTGTTTTTATGCTGCTGATAAAGAGATACCTGAGACTGGGAAGAAAAAGAGGTTTAATGGACTTATAGTTCCACATGGCTGGGGAGGCCTTCCCACAATCATGGTGGAAGGCAAGGAGGAGCAAGTCATATCTTACATGGATGGCAGCAGGCAAATAGAGAGCTTGTGCAGGCAAACTCCCATTTTTGAAACTGTCAGATCTCGTGAGACTGATTCGCTATCATGAGAACAGCACAGGAAAGACCCGCCCCCATAATTCAATTACCTCCTACTGGGTTCCTCCCACAACATGTGGGAATTGTGGGAGTTACAATTCAAGATGAGATTTGGGTGGGGACACAGCCAAACCATATCATTCTGCCCTGGCCCCTCCCAAATCTCATGTCCTCACATTTCAAAACCAATCATGTCTTCTCAATAGTTCCCCAAAGTCTTAACTCATTTCAGCATTAACTTAAGAGTCCACAGTCCAAAGTCTCATCCAAGACAAGTAAAGTCCCTTCCTCCTGTGAGCCTGTAGAATCAAAAGCAAGTTAGTTACTTCCTAGATACAGTCGGGGTACAGGTGTTGGGTAAATACAGCCATTTCAACTGGGAGGAATTGGCCAAAACAAAGGGGCCACAGGCCCCATGAAAGTCTGAAATCTAACGGGGCAGTCAAATCTTAAAGCTCCAAAATGATCTCTTTTGACTCCAGGTCTCACATCCAGGTCATGCTAATGCAAGAGGTGGGTTCCCATGGTCTTGGGCAGCTCCGCTCCTGTGGTTTTGCAGGGTACAGCCTCTCTCCTGGCTTCTTTCACAGGCTGGCATTGAAAGTCTGTGGCTTTTCTAGGTGCGTGGTACAAGTTGTCATTGGTCTACCATTCTGAAGGCTGGAGGACAGTGGCCTTCTTCTCACAGCTCCATTAGGCAGTGCCCCAGTAGGGACTCTGTTTGGGGGATCCGACCCCACATTTCCCTTCTGCACTGCCCTAGCAGAGAGTCTCCATGAGAACCCCTCCCCTGCAGCAAACTTTTGCCTGGACATCCAGGCATTTGCATACATCCTCTGAAATCTGGCAGAGGTTCCTAAACCCCAATTCTTGACTTCTGTGCAATGGCAGGCTCACTACCACTTGGAATTGACCAAGGCTTGCTTCCTCTGAAGCCACAACTCGAGCTCTACGTTTGCCCCTTTCAGCCATGGCTGGAGCGGCTGGGAGGCAGGGTACCAAGTCCCTAGGCTGCACACAGCATGGGGATCCTGGGCCCAGCCCACAAAACCACTTTTTCCTTGTAGGTCTCTACACCTGTGATAGGATGGGGTGCCATGAAGACCTCTGACATGCCCTGGAGACATTTTCCCCATTGTCTTGGGGATTAACATTTGGGTCCTCATTACTTAGGCAAATTTCTGCAGCCAGCTTTAATTTATCCTTGGAAAATGGGATTTTCTTTTCTATTGCATTGTCAGGCTGTAAATTTTCCAAACTTTTGTGCTCTGTTTCCCTTATAAAACTGAATGTCTTTAACAGCACCCAAGTCACCTCTTGAATGCTTTACTGCTTAGAAATTTCTTCCACCAGATATCCTAAATCATCTCTCTCAAGTTCAAAGTTCCATAAATCTCTACGGCAGGGGCAAAATGCCACCAGTCTCTGCTAAAATGTAGCAAGAGTCACCTTTGTCCCAGTTCCCAACAAGTTCCTCATTTCCATCTGAGACCACCTCAGTCTGGACTTTATTGTCCATATCACTATCAGCATTTTGGGCAAAGCCATTCAACAAGTCTCTAGGAAGTTACAAACTTTCCCACATTTTTCTGTCTTCTTCTGAGCCCTCCAAACTGTACCAGTCTCTGCCTGTTACCAAGTTCCAAAGTCACTTCCACATTTTTGGGTATCTTTTCAGCAGTGCCCCACTCTACTGGTACCAGTTTACTGTATTAGTCCATTTTCATGCTGCTGATAAAGACATACCTGAGACCAGGAAGAAAAAGGAGTTTAATGGACTATGGTTCCACATGGCTGGGGAGGCCTTCCCACAATTATGGTGGAAGGCAAGGAGGAGCAAGTCACATCTTACATGGATGGCATCAGGCAAAGAGAGAGCTTGTGCAGGCAAACTCCCATTTTTAAAACTGTCAGATCTCATGAGATTGATTCACTGTCATGAGAACAGCATGGGAAAGACCCACTCCCATGATTCAATTACTGCCCACTGGGTTCCCCTCACAACATGTGGGAATTGTGGGAGTTACAATTCAAGATGAGATTTGGGTAGGGACACAGCCAAACCATATCAGGGTACATACTAGGTGCATATATTTTTGGGGTACATGAGATGTTTTGATACAGGCATGCAATGCATAATCATTACATCATGGAGAATGGGGTATTCATCCCCTCAAGCATTTATCCTTGTGTGATTACTTTTGCACCAACCTAATACAAACAATCCAATTATACCCTTTTAGTTATTTAAAAATGTACAATTGAATTATAATTGACTATAGTCACCCTGTTTTTCTATCAAATAATAGGTCATATTCATTCTTTCTAAGTATTCTTTTTGTACCAATTAACCATCCCTATCTCCCCCTCACCCCTGCCCCATACTTCTTCATTTTAATTCCCAGTCTTTTTCCTTTCTTTTTTCCCTCTGCCCAGCCTCTGCATTGCCCAGAGCATTTTCTAATGCTCATGAAAGCTAGTCTGTGCTCAAAGTATCCTTGATCCTTGTTCTAAGTCAATGCTGTCTAATAGCCCTTTCTGCAACAATGGAAGTGTGTCTATCTGTGTTTCCCAATATAGTAGCCACAAGCCACAAGTGGCTTTTGAGCACTTGAAATGTGCCTAATGCAGCTGAGAAGCTAAATTTTAAATTTAATTTTACTTAATAAATTTAAATAGCCACTTGTGACAATATGGTGCTACCATATTGGACGGCCTAGTAAATCTAACTCATTGGTTCTTAAGTTGAAAATGTGAGCCCTTGTCATTGAAGTCAAGTTAGCTTTGTCAGTGTTGGGCTAAGCTGTAATCTCATATAGGTTTATGGTTTGCTTTTCTTGACCTTGCATGCCTGTTGTTTCATTAGTATCCCTTCTTTGTTCTAATCACAATTTTGGTGGTTTGGGGATTTTGGTTTCTTACAGGTTCAGCGAAATGAGGACAAATCTACTACCTTGAAATTGGCTGATTTTGGACTTGCAAAGCATGTGGTGAGACCTATATTTACTGTGTGTGGGACCCCAACTTACGTAGCTCCCGAAATTCTTTCTGAGAAAGGTAAGTGTTACACATCGATCTGTGGGACTCTAGTTCCCTTACTAACAAATGTTTCATTTGTCATATTTACTAGTTTTCAATATGGAATAAATCTCAGAGAACTGACACTTAGGCTTGGATTTGGACTTCAATGAAAATATTTGAAGTAGGCTTGACCAAAGCATGAGAGCTTTCTCCTCATTAGGGCTGCCCTTGTTACAGTCAATGGATCAGTGTGTGTGCATGTGTGTGTGTGTGTGTGTGTGTGTTTAGTGTGTTTAGGCAGGACAGTGAGATGAAAGATGATGGAGAATTGGGTGGGGAACTCAAGCAAGCAAGGCCATTTGGGCTACTGACCCAAGGCTATCTCTAATAGGAGAGAATTGAAGCAGTCCTTATGGTACTTGGTTTAAAAATTTCTTCACCAACCTTGCATTTAAAGGAAAAGGATCCCATTTTCCTCCATGAACTCTATGAATATTTATTACCTACTTGTATATTATGCAAGGATCCAATGAGCTGTTTTAGTGACAAACTTTCTAAAACATTTAAAAAGGAAATAATAGTTATGATATGGCTCTAAATATATGAATGACTATTTGACTACTGTGGCACTCCAGGAGAAACCAATTTACCCACCATTGGTAAGATGGGAAGACTCTCATTGGGTTGCAGGGTTGGTGACAGGGAGAAGGGATGGACGGATAGTTTCCCAGCAGCAGAAGCATCAGGATAATTAAGATGAGGAGATGGCCAGGGATGGTGGCTCATGCCTGTAATCCCAGCTCTTTGGGAGGCTGAGGCGGGTGGATCACCTGAGGTCAGGCATTTGAAACCATCCTGGCCAACATGGTGAAACCCTGTCTGTACTAAAACTACAAAAAAATTAGCTGGGCGTGGTGGCACATGCCTGTAATCTGAGCTACTCGGGAAGCTGAGGCAGGAGAATTGCTTGAACCCGGGAGGTGGAATTTGCAGTGAGCCAAGATCATGCCATTGCACTCCAGCCTGGGCAACAAGAGTGAAACTTCATCTCAAAAAAAAAAAAAAAAAAAAGATGAGGAGATGACAACATGCATGAGGTCAGGTGTTAGAGACATGGAGAAGACTAGCCTCAATGGACCAGAGAGAAACACAATTGGTTGGTATATTAGTCAGGTTTTTCTGTTGCTATAGAGATAACGAAGGCTGGGTAATTTATAAAGAAAAGAGGTTTAGTTGGTTCAGGGTTCTGCAGGCTGTACAAGCATGGTGCCAGCCATCTGCTCTGCTTCTGATAAGGGCTTAAGAAGCTTACACTCATGGTGGAAGGTGACAGGGAACCGGCATGTTACATGGTGGGACTGGGAGCAAGAGAGAGAGAGGGAGGTCCCAGACTTCTAAACAACCAGATCCTAAGTGAACTACCTGAGTGAGAACTCACTTGTCACCAAGGGGATGGTACTAAACCATTCATGAAGGATCCACCCCCATGATCTAATCACTTCCCGCCAGGCCCCACCTCCAACATTGGGAATCACATTTCAACATGAGATTTGGAGGGGACAAATATCCAAACTGTATCAGTTGGGTAGGTTGAGCTTAAATTCTCCACAAATGGGAAGACTGGTTAGAGATGTTTAGACTTGGTGTGGCATCGATGAACTGGATAAGAGAAGAAAAGAAAGCAAATAGGCAACACAAACTCTTGGGAAAACCACATATTGGTGGTAGCACCAACTAAAACAGGGTGTTGGAAAGGATAGCTCTTTTGGGAGATAGGGGGATGGGCTGAGTTTAATTTTGAATACACTGACTTTGTAGCGATATCAGGATGGATAATGGAGTTGTCCACTTGGCAAGGAGGTGAAGCTGTGAGCTGAATATGTGGCTTTGAGACTCCTCAACACAGAGATGGTTGATAATGGGCTCCTTGGTGATGCCAGGAATGAGAGCCAAGGACAGATTCTTGAGGAGGCCAAGAGCTCAGGGATGAGAGAAGGAAGGAGGGATCAGCAGAGAAAAGGCTGAGCAGCCCAGAGAGGATCTGGAAAGTGCATTGTCACAGAGGCCAAGGGACATTTCTAGGATTGATGAGGTCCAGGAAAATCAATCCCTCTCAACAGTGAGATGGTTGAGAACTGAGAAAAGACCAAAAGAGGTCATTAGTGACTTATTCTTTTAATATTTTCCTGCAGATTTGTATTTTGACAAACTTACTCTGGGGCTTAATTATGAATATCTAACTTCTAAATTACAGTGGTCAAGCGTTTTCTTTTTCTAACTGTAAAAAGTTAGTTAGAAAGTGTTTGAAAATGTCTATATTGCTGTGATAAGTTTTGGGAGGACAATGTGTAATATGTATCAAAAACCTTTACTGTATATTGCTTTGTCTATTTCATTGCTGGAAGGTTATTTTAGGAATATAATCAGACATGTGCACAAATATTTAATAAATGCTCATCAGAAAATTCCTTACAGCTGTAAAAAAATTAGTAAAAACAAATTACAACATAGGGATTTATTATGTAAAGGGGATACTAATAGTTATTAGAAATCATTTTTGTAAAAAATATTTTTGGTATTTTTCATAGGAAATTCTTATGTTGGAAATGTCATTGTATAATATTCAGTAAATAAAATAGAGTATAGGTGCAATGTGATCCTATTTTTATTTAGAAAAGTAAATAAAAATTTTATTTAGAAAAGTATACATGTCTCTATATAGGTGTGTGCGTGTGTGTGTGTGTTGTGTACCAGTGTGTGCACACATGGGGATACAGCTAGTAAACATCAGTCTTTTAAAAATCATTTAAAAAGCCAGTAAATGATATTTTTTAAGTGAGAGAGATGGCAATGGATATATAGGAAGCAGAGATTGCTAGTGTAGACTGGGGCTTCTCTAACTACCTCCAGTGAAGGGTCAAGTTTTAAAGTTTCCAGTACAGTGTGGAATCACGGTCCTGCTGCATGTGACTGGAACACATCTCGTGCCACATGTGCCTCACTACATGTGTTTGACAACGCCTGAACTGATGTATGTGCTGTTCAACGAGATGTGCCCTTCAATCATGCAACTGAGCGTCACAGTCTTGTTAAATTGCTGTAAGAGTTTCCAAACACTTGCTTTCAATTTCTCTGCTCATTCTATTACAGACCAGTAATAAGGCATTGCAAAGTGGCAGTGATCCATGGACCACACTTTGAGTAATGATGGTGTAGAGTCCTTATGTATAGGAGTTAGCAGGGAGCTGTGTTTGGAAGTGGCTCTTGGTTGCTGAGAGCTGGGATCCTCTATGACTTAGATCTATTTAGAAGCACAATACTCCATCATTTATTTCATCACCTTTGACCCTGCCTGGTCTCAGATTTGCTTGTGTCTCTGCCTCTGTCTGCGCAGGTTATGGACTGGAGGTGGACATGTGGGCTGCTGGCGTGATCCTCTATATCTTGCTGTGTGGCTTTCCCCCATTCCGCAGCCCTGAGAGGGACCAGGACGAGCTCTTTAACATCATCCAGCTGGGCCACTTTGAGTTCCTCCCCCCTTACTGGGACAATATCTCTGATGGTGAGATTTGGGGCTTCCTCACACAGCAGAGGAGGGGATGGGTTTTTCAGGTCAGATGTGTAGAGGACCCACCACTGTGCCTGGTGCAGAGTTGGACTGTCAACATGTCATGTCTCAGCCTTTACTTCCTCAGTAGCTTCATGTAGGTTTGTGTAGCACTCTGAAAACATGGCTTGCTTTGAGATTTAGTGAAAAAGCCCAACCACCAGTTACAGTCACCAAGTGCTTTTCCTTAAGGCAATTCAAGAACCTCAGAACAGAAAAATATCAGAAACATTGTAACTCCCCTTTGGAAAGAGAAAGGCCATCTTATATGCAGAAGTGTTTGTGAATGGAACAGACTGAAAATGCTTATTTTACACATGCATAATCAAGGGTCCTATAGCAGCACACTTGAAGCACAGGGGCTCTGCAATGAAGATCTCAGTTATTTTTTAGTGACTTGGAGCATGCATGGTCCTCCCTGCTTTTGGCCCTCTGTTCCATTTGATTCCAAATGAAATCCTTCCCCTTGTCTCTACTGATTTGTCTGTACTACTCACTGTCCTTGTAAAACTGGGAACTAGATAATTGGGGATTTTGAGTCTTTAGCTTAAAAAGTAGAATAGGAGGCTGGGTGTGGTGGCTCATACCTATAATCCTAGCACTTTGGGAGGCCCAGGTGGGAGGATTGCTTGAGACCAGGAGTTTGAGACCAGCCTGGGCAACTGGCGATACCCCTTCTCTACAAAAAATGAAACAAATTAGCCAGGGGTGGTCCCAGCTGCTCTGGAGGCCGAGGCAGGAGGACCACTTAAGCCCAGGAGTTTGAGGCTGCAGTGAGCTATGATTGTGCCACCACACTCCAGCCTGGGTGACAGAGACCCTGGTTCAAAATAAAAATAAAGTAGAATAGGAGTGATAACATTTTGTTTTTCAATTTTCCCTAAACATGCTATTTAATTTTAGTTATTGAACTGCCTCCATCCCTAGCCTCTATTTCCTCACTGGGATTGGAGGATGAGGGAAGGGAAAATCTTCATTTCCCCCCCTTTAAATAAGGTAGGGAGAGGGTGGCCTGTCACAGTAGATGAGGATCTTGAGCTGACAAGGCAGTGGCAACTGGGAATTGAGGGACTAAAAATCATTTTAGAAAGTTCTATGCAGCACTCCTTAGATTTGGGCATGGGTGGCCCCTGTCCTGGACCCTGCTGTAGTCACACCCTTCTCTATGGAGTGAGGAGAGTATGGGGCCTAGGGGATGTGCCCCCAGAGCCCAGGTCCCCTCTTCTAGATCACTTCCTTAGGGCCCCTGAATTCCCTGTCCAAATGGCCCAAGCCCACATCCAAGGTTTTTGAGACCTCTTTCCAGCCTCTTCCCACTATGCCATAAAGTGGCCAAGGAGTGGCCATCTGGAGGGGGTAGACAGAGCTTGGACATGTTGGCTGGGGTGTCTGGTTGTCCACACTTGTTCACAAGAGTCTGAGGATTCTCAACTTAAATCTGGCCTTCCAGCCTCTGAGTCATTTGAGGACCCTGAGGGAGTGATGTGGCAGTGGTGGGCTGGGGCTTTTTGGGGCAGAATTTTCCCAGCTTGAATTGGGTGGTGTAGGAGGAATCTGGGCCTTCTGTGCTCAGGAGGTGGCTGGACATCAGGGTAGGGGAGCGGTGATTGGTGGGTAAGCAGCTGGTCTTGAGTAAGAGACAGCTTTCAATAAAGGCAAAGAACAACAACAACAAAAAGTGGATATTTTCTTCTTGTGCATATCTTGAGTGATTGGAAGAGCAGTCTCAATGAGCCAGGCTGGGAGAGCCAGCAAGCCAGGGGGAAATCTCTTCTGCTTTCTGCCTGCTGCTGGGCCCACCAGTTGGGCCCTCATTTCTCTAAAATCAGTCATGGTCTTGGGCAGAAAATAAAATTATTTTTGAATTTGCACTATTTACTTTTTAGATTTCTTTACACGGTTTTCAGTTTTGTCAATGTGAAGGCATATGTATTGACTTGGAAAGATTGAACATATTTTATTTAACAATGTGTTAGTTTCGATTTGAAACCTTAAAGTATGTAGATGTATAGCATGTGGTCTCCATTTGTTCCTTTGCCCTGAGTGCCAGGGATGTTAAGAGTGGGTCTGGCCCTGCGATTCCAGAGAAATGAAGGAACGTCCTCTCGAGCTGTGCTGTCCAACATGGTAACCCCCCTCCCTGCTGCCACACGTGGCTATTTAAATGCAAATGTAAATTAACTCAAAGTAAATCATATAAATATTCACTTCCTCAGTTTCACAAGCCAGATTTCAAATGCTCAATAATCGCAGGTGGATAGTGCAGATAGAGAATGTTCCTGTCTTCTATTGGACTGTGCTGCTCTAGAATATGAAGGAGGCTTTCAGCCAGCTGTGGTGCTGACGTGAATGTTTATGTTCTTATTTCATGTGTGGGGAAGAAAAATTCAGAACCACCTGCATTCATCACATTTTCCCCTTCTCTCATTCCAACAGCTGCTAAAGATCTGGTGAGCCGGTTGCTGGTGGTAGACCCCAAAAAGCGCTACACAGCTCATCAGGTTCTTCAGCACCCCTGGATCGAAACGGCTGGCAAGTCCAATACAGTGAAACGACAGAAGCAGGTGTCCCCCAGCAGCGAGGGTCACTTCCGGAGCCAGCACAAGAGGGTTGTGGAGCAGGTATCATAGTCACCGCCTTGGGAATCTGTCCAGCTCCCAGTTCTGCTCAAGGACAGAGAAAAGGATAGAAGTTTGAGAGAAAAACAATGAAAGAGGCTTCTTCACATAATTGGTGAATCAGAGGGAGAGACACTCAGTATATTTTAAAGCATATTAAAAAAATTATGTCAATGTTAAATGTCACAACATATTTTTAGATTTGTATATTTAAAGCCTTTAATACATTTTTGGGGGGTAAGCATTGTCATCAGTGAGGAATTTTGGTAATAATGATGTGTTTTGCTTCCCCTTTGTAACCAAGTTTATTCTGTACTACAGGAGTGGTGCTTACCAGGGTCTAAACTCCCCCTGTGAGATTAATAAGGTGCATTGTGGTCTTTCTGTGTTAATAAAATGTGCTCTGAATAACAGAAGTGGGCCTGTATTCTGATTACTTCTTTGTGCTGGTGATGACAGCCAGGGAATGAATTATAGTTCAGGCATATCTCCTGAAGCTGATATGACTACATATAGATGTGAAGGACACTTGATTAGTTGACAAGACCTGTTTATTTAGGATGTACTAATCTTGGTCTCTTGCATTTCAGTCTTACCAAAAATCAGTTTTGGTGCAGTCTGAGACATGGAAAGAAAAAAACAAACCATTGAATCATTCTTGCTCCTGCAATACCGTTATACTGCTTTTCAGCCCCAATTATCCCTGAGCCTGAGTCATTTCTATGTGAAGTCAGGCGCTCAGGCTGTGACTGTGTTAACATTTTCAGATCACGAGGGAGCCATTTAGTACATTAATATGTCAGAAATGCAGTAAATGGATTACACTGGGGCTCGAAGGAGCTCAGAGTTCAAGCACATTCCTACCTGCAGGGCATACACCCAGGACACATTCCAGATTTCTGTGCTGAAATATTGGTCTTTGCAGATGATTCTGGGAGTCTGTGTGAGCTGACAGCAAGACATATCCTAATATTTCCCAAATTGACCTTCCTAGATTATGAATGACCTGGTTGGTAGGCCACAAAATCTAGTCAAGAGTGTGGCTTTTTCATGTCTACCTTCCCTAACAGTTTTGGAGCCATCTGGGTGGAGGGGTGTGTTAGTCAGGAAAACAGGAACAGTACTAGAGAATTCAACATAAGGAATTGCTTAATCAGGTTTTGGAAAATGGAAGAAGCACAAAGGAGGCTCTGGTATAATTTAGAGATAGTAACTGCAGGAAGTGGCTCCTGTTCTTTGGAGAACCAAGGGAAGAAGTTGGGGTTATTAGAACCTATTGAAGGAGAAATTTCTTGTAGGGGACACTGTAGTATGCCACTCAGGTCCTCCAAGACTGAAGGGAATAAGCTGCTTGGGGTGCTTCTGGATGATGGCTCTCAGCTTTCAGCCCTCTACAGGAATTACCCTCCACTGGAAGAGACACCTTTCAGCTCCCTCCTGAAGCAGGCTATATCAAATGACTAGTCCATGTAGGGTATGGTGGCTCAGCTCCTTTGTCCCAAACAGGGACAATACTGAAGGGCCATCCAACTACGGACCTCCCCATGGGGGTTGGCTGAACTGTTGGTTGAGACTGCATCATAGCCCACTTTCTCCCTTGCCCAATCCTGCTTCTTTCCTTTCCCTTCCAGAGGTAATGATCCTGAGACCACTCCCTAATAAGCCTTTTGGATGCTAATCTGGATTTTAGAGTTGGCTTCTCGGGAAACCAAACCGTTGACACCCCCTAGAAACTTGAAACCACATCAAAGAAGTACCAGCTGGTACTTTAACCTCAGAAGCTTGGAGAAGGGGCCCTGTGGAGCAGGGATTCAGACCCCTGAGGAGTGGGTGCTGCCCAGCAGGCAGTGTAATGGGACTCATTCTGAACACGTGAAAGAGGCTGGAAGCTGGATTCAGTTGCTACTAGAACATATTTTGATAAAAGACACCAGTAACCTTCATTTCACTAAATCCAAAAGAGAATTTTCAATCCTCAAATTAGCATCACTTGACCCTATTGATCACTTTCTCTTTGAATAATTTCTCCTGTTGACTACCATGATGTCACATTTTTCTGTTTTTTTTTTTCTCCTATACCTTTGGATCTCTTGTATAGATTCAGTCTTCTTCCAGTTGCTAAAAGCTATAGTTCCATCCTTAGTGGCTAGGGAAATGCAAATTAAAATCACAATGAAATATCACTATATACCCATTAGAATAGCTAAAATTAAATGGCTAAAATGAAAAGACTGACCTTACCAACTACTAGCGAGGATGCAGAGTGACTGGAACTTCCCGTACATTGCTGCTGGGAGTATAAAATGGGACTTCTCCTTTGGAGAATGGTTTGGTAGTTCCTTTAAAAGTTAAACATGTACCTACCATATGATATTCCACTTCTAGATGTTTACCCAGCAGAAATTCAAGCATATGTCCTACGAAGACTTCACAATATTTATAGGTGCTTTATTTGTAGTAGCCCCAAAGTGGAAACATCTTGAATGGGCATGATTTGGTGCATGGATAAACAGATTGTATACCCACACAATGAATAACAGCCACAAAAAAGGGATGAACTATTCATACACGAACAACATGGATGGACCGCCAAAGAATTAGGCTGAATGAAAGAAGAAAAAAAAGACTACATTTTGATTATTTCATTTACATACTATTCCAGAAAATACAAGTGAATCTATAGTGACAGAAAGTGATCAGGGGGTTTGCTGGAGATGGAAATGGGGAGAGAAGGGACAGAAGGATTGCAAGGGAACACTTGGTAACTTTGGGGATGAGGGACGTGTTCATTTTCTTGAATGTAATAATGGATTTATGGGGGTATATATGTCAAAACTTACCAAATTGTACACTTTTGTTATGTGCAGTTTATTGTGTGTCAATTATACCTCAATAAAGTTGTTAAAAATATAGTTGCAGGTCCTCAAAGTTCAGTCCTAGACTCTATTTTCACTCTATTTCACCTGGCAACTTCATTTACACTCACTGTCTATTTGCAGATGAGCTTCTCCTTCCCTGCCCCCAGTTATGTTTCCATCCAAGGCTTCTCTAAGTTCTAGGCCCACCTTTCCAACTGCCTACAGAACATATCCCTGCACAGCCATCAGAGGTTCCTCTACAGCAGAATGCACAATTCTCACCTCCAAACCTGTCCTTCCTGTATTTCTCCCTATCTCAGGGAATGGTTCTGTTCAGCAAGTTCAAAACACAGGCATCACCCTTGATACCTCACTCTCTGACTCCTGAATCAGTCCCTCCCCATTGATTTACTTCCTCAGTGTTGCTTGGATCTGTCCACTAAACTTCCTTAGTTTCTCTTCCGTTGGATGTTTAGGCTGTTTCTCAGTAATTATTTATTCTTACAAACATGCTGTATTTACCATCCATCCTATATGCATCGTTTGCACATGTGTAGGAGAATTTCTTTTCTTAGATAGAAAATCTCCAACTTGATCAGATATTGCCAACTTGATTTTGAATTAATTTATCCTCCCATAAAGAGTGATGAAAGCTTCTTTTCTCTCATGGTTTACCACATGGTTTTGCTTTTTATTACTCAAATGATAATATTTGAACATAATTGAGAAATAACACAGAAGCTGTGTTGTTATTACAACAAAGCTGTGTTCAAAACTTTGACAATTGTGTAGCACTTAATATATAGCTCTTGGAGTGAATTCCAGTGTGTATCTCATTTCCACCCAGAACAATGGCACCACTGGCTATGATTCTCAGCCCTGCTTTACAGATGGGGAGACTGAGGCTCAGAGAAATAACCTGACTTGCCTGTCATCACTTGGTTTACAAAAAATGCCAGCTGCCAGATAAGCCCTGCAGTGCAGAGTGGCACCATCCCTTCAGTTCCCAGCCTCTGCTCTGTGTCTGATCCTGCAAGGCCAGATCCCAAATACCCATGGATGAGCAATACTAAAAAGACTCCTTTCTGCAACAGAGGTACTTTTTCTAGAGGCTCCTTTAACTCCAGCCCCAGTCCTTTCACTTCATGAGACCTGGAAGGCTGTGTTTGAAACCAGTGGCCAGTACTGTGGGGCCAGGGGCATCACATGCAACCCAATCACCTATAGATTTGTTGGGAGTTGATGGTGAATGTGGAGGTGGCTTAGGAGTCATGGTTGGTCCTTCCAAGGTGGACACTTCCAGTGGAGAAGCCACAGGGGTGACTGTCAAGTGACTTGTGTTCTTTCTAGGGCTTGGCTCCAGTGCCTCCTGAGTTGGGCAATCATAAGGCAACAGCTTTGTGTTTCTTACCTGCTCCAGGTGGCACGGGAGTTTCTGATTCTCTCTTCCCCTGAAAACTCATGACACTGATGTGGAGGCTCTGGTTGCCTTATTGATCCCTGAAGCACCCACTATTCTGATCCTGCCCTGGGCTGAATTGAGTCTCCTCACTCAGTCATATCTTTCTCCAGGGAAGCTCACATCCAATAACAGGTTGATCTGGGTTAAAAAGGTCCAGTCCCCTTGCTTCAACTCAGGACAGCTCCATAGGGCCATGCTGTAGCTCCATGTGGGATCAGACATGGCCTTGGTTTCAACTAGACCACAGTTAGCTCCTTCTTCTGCTCAGTCCCACGCTATTCATATCTTCTTCCCCAGCAAGTGCTGACACAGAACAGTCCCCAGTAAACTTCCTGCACACATGCCTCTCTTTCAGTGTCTGCTTCCCAGGGAAACCAGCCTGTGACTTTCTCATAGCCAGTGAGAATGAGCAGGAGGCCACTGAGCTTGGGGACCATCTAGCCCCTCTTGACTGGAATGGACCTGCCTAATGCTTGGCTGCCCAGACTGAGGCTGATCCCAGAGGACCAGGGCACAGATCGGCTCTGGGTCCAGGGCTCTCTGAGTGAGTGCACCCTGCTGGCTTTGAGGAAGCTTTTAGTCATGTAATCCAGGGTACCAGCAAACTCAGAGGGTTTGCAGAAATAATTCTGGTTTTCTTTATTCAAAAGAGGGATTAGAATGAGTTCCAGTGTGTGAGCAAGACTGGCTGGGCCTGTGTGAGTAATGAGGGTCCAGCTCTATAGCTGTGCTGAGGAGTGGAGAGCAGCTCACCCAGGTGGTGCTGGATGCTGCTGGCCAGAGTGGGAGGAAGCTGGGCCTACCTGGAGAAATCTGGGGACACGGGGTTCTCCCAAGCAGACCCTGAGACAAGGACATAGGTGGATAGTTTATTTGGGAGGCAAACCCAAGAAGTGTGGAGAAGAAATGGGGAAATGAGTCCAGGAAGAGAGGAAGGCCAAGAAAGAGTGCATTCACGTGTGAGGGCCGCTGTGGGCAACTGGAGCTCACGTCCACTGAGAGCGCTCTCGAACACACTTCAGAACTGTCTCATACTGGGCAAGAAAACTGGAGTTGTATCCACCAACTACTGTCCTTTGTTCTTTGAGAGTTTCTCTTGGTGTATGAACTCCCTGCCACTTCTGTCCTGTTTCAAGCCAGGCAAGCTTCCAGTATATGCCAGGTCCTTGACATTTTCTCAGCGAATCCTCAAACAACCTCATTGTATAGGTGTTATTATCCCACCCCAGCATCTCTTGCATGAATGACCATCATTAGAGTGAATTTTAAACAGAAATTTAATCATGTCGTCCTCAGCTTAAGATGGCTTCCCATTACATTTTAGAACTCAGGCTACCTCCTCACCGTGGCCTAGAGGAGAAAAATGGCCTGGCTCTCCCTACCTCAATGATTTCATCTCCAACCCTCTCCACATGCTAGCTCTGCTGTAGTCCCACAGATGCTTCTGTGGCTTCTCAAACACAGCCATCTCCTTTTGGGGCCTTTGTACTGATCATTTCCTTTCTCCAGAATGATTTTCCTCCAGCTCTTTGAGGTCTCAGCACAAATACTGCCTCCCCTGAGAGGCGGCCTCCCTCAGATGCTGTCCCATCCCCTTGTTTCGTTTCCTCCAGTGCACTCCTCAGCCTCTGAAATAATCTCGTTTATTTTGTTTGTCTACCTGTTTGCTCCCCACCACCCCCTTTCAGAATGTAAGCTTCAGGAGGACAGGAAGGAATCTTCTCTGTCTTGTTCCTTTTGTATTGTCAATGCCTAGAAAAATGTAGGCTCACAATAAATATTTGTTGTATGCATGAAGCAATTCCCAATGTATCAGTGAGGGAACTGAGGCTCTAAGTCACACATGTCATAACTGGCAGAGCTGAGATCTGAACTCATAACTATCAAAGACTGTGGATCTTCTCTCCTTGCCACCCTGCCTAGGAAACCTGGAAAACTCACGTCTCTCCTTTCCTGTATCTTGATCCTAAGTTTTAGCATCCTGCCATTAGTCCCGATGTAAAATCCCCAGGGTCATTCCTCTATGGCAGATACTAATGGCTGAGTTTCTGAGATAGAATCTCCATTGCTGTTTTTCCTTAACTGAATGAATATTTTTTTCACATTTTAGAATTTCTTCAATTGGAGGGCATTTTACTGTTGATGAATGCTTAATATTGTTTCCTTTTCACCTTGAAAGACCGTATTAACCCTAGGGTGTATCTTACAATGACGACATCCTAGAATCTGGAAATAGATTGTGGTGAAAACCCTGTAGTTATTTTCCAGAAAGCAATGGTAGTTGAGATAAATAGTGGAAATTTCTCTCTTTCCCTTGGGTTGTATTCTTTCTGTTTACACAGGTACTGTACAGAGTAGCATCAGATATTTATTTTGTTGTTAATGGTATATTGTTTTTTTTCCATGTCTATCTTCCTGATAGAATCTTAGAATCAAATAATAAAAGAACATAAAGATATATCTAGATTTGTTCTGACAAGTTTCATATCTCTGAATATACTCAGAGAGGAAAACTTGACCTTAAGAAAAATTACATTGAGAAATCCAGCTGCTATTAGAAAAGCCATTCAGCACAGAGAAAATGATGTGTCTTCTATTGTGGTACCTGTGTAATTTATGTCAACAGGAAGCCAATAACTTCATCATGATCTGAAAGTAAATTTCACTTGTGAGATCTTGGGCTCTCTCCTGATCTGATAGAAAGAAGCATGCTCTATACATTCTCAACTCTAACTTCCCAAAAGAACTTTGGTGGGAGGTGAGGTTAGGGGAAGACAGATGGCTCTCAGATTGCTCTCATTTCCTGTCAGTCATCACCAAGGCTCCCAGGCATTTGACAGTGAGAGATTTATGCAGGAGCATCACGGAGGTAACTCTGGAAACAAAGTATGATTTAAATAGGAATTTTTCCTAAACCTCGGATGTCATTTTTAACTGACATGTTTAAATTTTTATGTTTTTCCAGCAAATATAGATTCATGCAGTCTTAATTCAAGCTGCTTAATTAGCTCATTGACCTTGGTTTCCCTATCTGGATATAGCAGGTGTTAAAATTTGTCTGAAGCCACAGGTATGCAACAATTATTGCCTAATTTTATTTTCTGTAAATCTAATTATGTTTTCAGTGTGTACCTCCATCCTGCTGGCCAGCAGGCGGTGATCTTAGCTGTCACTTCACATTGGACTGCAGTCCCTGCATCTTATGAAGTGCTAAGTCATGGGGTGCATCCTTTAGTCACTAGTTCCCCTGGGGTTACTACTGACTCACTCACCGTCCCTGCCCAGTGGTTCCCTGCTGCTTCCTTGTCACTCTAGGGCCAAAGAATACTTTGTACAACTGCCCGTGGCCCTCTTTCCATGGCCACACTGATGATTCCTCCTTGCCGTCCTGACCCCTTGCCGTGTCACCACTTGGTTCCCGGGGTTTCCAGAGCCTATAGAATTCTTTTTCTCAATTTCCTTGAGCTAGGAAGGCTCTCTTTGTATGATTTCGGAAGAACCTTTTCTTCTTTTCTATCTGTAAACCCCTTTCTCTCTTCCTACATGTTCCGCAGACCTCCAAATCCTACTCTGGGCAGGGCTGGGATCAGGTGAGGTGGATCAGGTATCCTCCTCACCCGCTACATTTAAGTCTGTGCCTCAAAAATCAGATTTCTTTTGGTATCTATTTTGTTTTTCTAAACTATTGCATGAAAAAAGTACTTATCTTGATTACTGAGTGTTTTGGTAGCTCCTTAAATTTTGCAGCTGAGGAGGCTAGGTGCAGTGGCTCCCATCTGTAATCCTAACACTTTGGGAGGCTGAGGCAGGAGGATTGCTTAAGCTCAGGAGTTTGGGACCAGCCTGGGAAACTTAGTGAGACCTCATCTCTATAAAAAAGTAAAAAATTAGCCAGGCATGGTGGCATGTGCCTATAGTCCCAGCTACTCAGGAGGCTGAGGTGGGAAGATGGCTTGACCCTGGGAGGTGAAGGTTGCAGTGAGCTGAGATCATGCCACTGCACTCCAGCCTGGGCAACAGAGCCTGATCCAGTCTGAAAAAAAAATTTGCAACTGAGGATAGTGCCTCACTCACCTCACCCTAATTCTGGTTGTGGATTTTGGGAACAAACACAGTGATCCTATGGCTTATGTATTGATATAGTTTGGATGTTTGTCCCTTCCAAATCTCATGTTGAAATGTGATTACTGGTGTTGGAGATGGGGCCTGATGGGAGGTGTTTGGGTAATGGGGTGGATCCCTCATGAATGGCTTGGTGCTCTCCACTTGGTAATGAGTTCATGTGAGATCTGGTTGCTGAAAAGAATCCGCTGCCTCTCTCTCTTGCTTCTTTTGTTTTTTTTTTTTCTCTCTTTCTTGCTCCCTCTCTCACCATGTGACATGCTGGTTCCCCTTGCCTTCTGCCATTATTGTAATCTTCCTGAGGCCTCACCAGAAGAAGATGCCCACACAACATTTTCTGGATAGCCTGTAGAACTGTGAGTCAAAATAAACCTCTTTTCTTTATAAATTATTCAGTGTCAGGCATTCCTTCATAGCAATGCAAATGGACTAATACACGCCTTCTTTCTCTCTTGCCATGTATCCTAAGAACTAGCTTGAAATGAGAGAAAGAGGGGAAATTTAAGATGGAAAAACTGTATAATTACTATCTAGGGATGTTATTTAGCCACAAATAGAATTAGAGGGATGGGCTTTATCTCAAGAGCTCATTCCTCAAGAGTATATATATATATATATATATATATATAGTGCTCTCCTGCCTATGCTTCTAATACCAGGGGGAGGACGGGGCCATGTCTGATATCTTGGATAGGTATGTAAAAAGGAAGACACTTGCTCCCCCATTCACCTCAATCATCAGCAGGAATTAAAGTTGCTTTTCAGCTCAGATTCATGGCTGCGGAGACATAACCAACTGACACAGTCTCACTACTACTAAAGTTACAACAGAAATGACAGTGGGGCCGGGCGTGGTGGCTCACGCCTGTAATCCCAGCACTTTGAGGCCGAGGTGGGCAGATCACAAGGTCAGGAGTTTGAGACCAACCTGGCCAGCATGGTGAAACCCCATCTCTACTAAAAATACAAAAATTACCTGGGCGTGGTGGCAGGTGCCTGTAATCCCAGCTACTCAGGAGATTGAGGCAGGAGAATTGCTTGAACCTGGGAGGCGGAGGTTGCAGTGATTTGAGATCATGCCACTGCACTCCAGCCTAGGCGACAGAGCGAGACTCCATCCCAAAAAATAAAAAAGAAAAAAGAAATGACAGTGGCCCATGACCTGTTGATGTCTCTTAGTTTCAATTTTCCTTATTTCTTTGAGGCTCAACTCTTCACTTTCTGGCTGTGGCCCTAGGCTGATCTGTACTTTTGGACTCGTTAAGAAACAAAACCAAAAACAGTTTTTCAAGAAGAGCCTCCATTCTCCAAATTGAGATCAGTGAAGTTGGATTCTATTTTTATAAAAGGCTCAACTTCTGCCCAGTAGCTCCAGCTCAGCACTATCATTAAGCAGGGAGAGAGGAGGCTTCAAACGTGAGGGTGATTCCTTTTATTGTGCTTCTGGCTTCAAACTTCCCCTCAGGGAGGAAGAAATCAAAATCAGAGAAACAATATAAGGTTGTGAAAAGTTGGCGGAGCTGCTCTCCCTCCTGGAATCAGAGGATTCTGGGTCTTTGTACCTGCGAGGCAGCCGCTTTCAAGCTGCCTGGCTTGACTCATTCAGCCCTCATAAAAATCGTTGAAGGGCTGAACATCACTCTGTTTCTCCGCTTTGTCTACTCCCTTGAAAATAAACAGAAGCACCATGGGACATTTTGTCCCACATTTGCTGCTTCTGAGGGTTTTTTCCTTTACCAGGCTTCCCAACACAGACTTCTTCCCTTCCATAATCTCTGAGTGACTGAGTGTTGTTTTCCATGGTTCTGTTTTCCCAGGTTGTGCTTTCATGGCTGGCTCACATCCCTCTCAAACACAACAGAGACAGCAGCTGGGTCTCGTCCCTCGCAGATGGGTTCCCCTTACCTCTGCTTTGTTCCTTCCTGCTTATGACACTGTTCTTGACAATGGATCCATGCCTTATGAGCTGCATCTTCATCGGGAATCAGGGAGTTGCCAGGAAGATGAACAGCCCAAACAACTCAGGTGGAAAGGGGGCTTATTGAAGGGTCGTGGGGGGAATCTCCAGGAAAAGATCTTCCTGAGAATAAGACGGTCACCTGCTTGGCTTCTCCAGTCTTGCTGTCCCTCTGAGGCTCAGTGAGCTCTCGGCAAGGCCTTGGAACAGGGTGTTCTCTCTTTTCTCTGCTGCACTCCAGTGCACTTCACACCGGCTTCCTGGGTCTTGCTCACTCACATTTATGGGTGTCATGGAGCCCGCTCTGGCCCCCAAGCCTCCATTACCTTACAGCTTGTCTCCTTAGAGCTAATCTGATTGATACTGAGTCATGTATGGATCTTTTTTAGAGGAAAGAAATTCTCAGGGTTCCATATCCAAATTCCTGGGGAAGAAACTGGCTCAGCCTGGGTCAGGTGTCCACCTCCAGTCCAATTAGCTGTGTCAGCTAGTGGCGGCAGGTCACATGGTACATGGGCTGGCCTTTTTAGAGGAGAGTGAGTGTGGGTAGATTTCAAAGAAGAGGAGGGTCTTGGGTGTGTAGGAAATGGTTAGAGTGTCTAGTGCCATCCCTAAGTGCTACTTCCCTACTTTCTGCCCATCACTCTGGAGCACAGCCCGGTAAGCTTTCCTTTCACGGAAACATGATCTTCTGATAGTCTCACTCCCTGGCCTTCTGTTTTGGGTTCTGATGTTGGTAGATTGCTTAGAGAGGTCTTCCTCACACCAAGATTAAATATTAAAACACCCTCCTGTGTATACACTTATTAAATATTTAAACAGTAAATATTTCATCCATCCAGAATTTTTTTTGGTGCAAGGAGTTAAATAGGGAATCCAGCTCTATTTTTCTCCTCCAGGAGCTAATCACTTGTTCTGACACAATTCTTATTTATCTATTCATTTTAAAAAAAATTTTCAAGAATACCTCATTTATTATATACTACATTTTCTTATGCATTAAGTCTATATCTAGGCCATATTCTGTTTCATTAGCCTGCGAATCCATGTGCCAGAGTTGCAATAGTTTAGTTAGTATGGGCTTCTTCTTCTTTTTTTTTTTTTTTGAAACAGGGTCTCACTTTGTCACTCAGGCTGGAGTACAGTGGCACAATCACTGCTCACTCTAGCCCTGACCACCTGGACTCAATCAATCCTCCCGCCTTGGTCTCCCCAGTAGCTGGGACTACAGGTACACACCATCATGCCCGGCTAAGTTTTGTATTTTTTGTAGAGATGGGGTTACACCACACTGCCCAGGCTGGGCTCAAACTCCTGGGCTCAAGTGATTCTCCTGCCTCAGCCTCTCAAAGTGCTGGGATTATAGGAGTGAGCCACCGTGCCCAGATGGGCTGCTTCTTTTAAACTGTGGAGTCATTTCTCACATCCTGTGATTATTCCCATTGTTTATTTTCATAGACAAGACTGGTCTCATTTGCATAATACTGGACACTCGGGCAGGTCCATTGAGGGTCAGTGGAGGGCTTCCTCTCCATGGAGGGAGGCATCTTACCATAGGAGTGCCACCTTTGAGCATTTTCTCTTCCATGTCCATGTCAGCAGCCCAAGGCTGCCAAGATCAAGGTCTTCTCACCACCCAGCCCAGTGGCCAATGGCAGGAGTCATTACCAGCAGGGCCCATGTACCCTAGGGCTGACTATCCCCATGTACAGTGTATGCAGGATGATCACCAATGAGAGCTGAGGTCACCCTCAATTCCATTCCATGGGACCTTGGCAACAGGCCACAGGGCCACTCCTGCAAGGCATTGTTCTCCACTGACTGCAAGCACCATCCACCTCCATCTCTAACTTCTTTGGTCCCAAGCTCAGGTGAAAGCCAGGTTCCTGGCATCCCATCACTTCATGTCCAGTTGAGCCCTTCTTAGACGTCCATGTAGCAGATGGTGAAAAGGACAGCACTTCTTCCAGGTTCCCTTTATCAGTTTAACCCCTATTTCAGTTTTTAAGTTTTAGGCTTAAAGCCCTTCTCTGGCTTCCTGTTAAGAAACCTGTTAGGATTTAGAATGTTGTTTTTTTTTTGAGACAGAGTCTCGCTCTGTCGCCCAGGCTGGAGTGCGTTGGTGCCATCTCGGCTCACTGCAAGCTCCGCCTTCCGGGTTCATGCCATTCTCCTGCCTCAGCCTCCCGGGTAGCTGGGACTGCAGGTGCCTGCCATCACGCCGGGCTAATTTTTTTGTATTTTTAGTAGTGACGGGGGTTCACGGTGTTAGCCAGGATGGTCTCGATCTCCTGATCTTGTGATCCTCCCGCCTCGGCCTCCCAAAGTGCTGGGGTTACAGGCGTGAGCCACCGCGCCCAGCTGATGGAGATTTGATGGAGATTTTGATGGAGATTTGATGGGGGAAGAGAATAAATTACATGGACTTAATTTACCACTTGGATTGGAGGTGCTACATTTTTTTAAAGGAAGTAGTGGGAATGTAAATTATTCCTTTCCTTGAAAGCAGTGCTTCTAAAATGTGGATCTGCAATAGATGTATTATTTACCCATAATTCTACCTTTCCACCTCTCCCTCATCCTAGGCAACCTCCGTGGGAGGGAATGTGCTTCTCTCCTCCATTGATGTTAGCCATGTGACTGGCTTTGGCCAATGATATATGAGCAGAGGCTTTACATATATTTGCCTGTTTGGCCTCTCGTGCTTCTGCCGTCTGCATGTCCTGAGAACTTCTGGTTCACAGATGAGAGACACATGGAGCAGACATGAACCTGGCCTGTAGACTGATGCAGAGTGGCCCTAAGTGACCTGCAGACCCGTGAATGAGAAAAACAAATCGTCGTTACTGTAAGTCATTGAAACATTGGGGTTGTTACACAGCATGGCACTATCTCAGCCAAAACCTGACTAATACTGAGTCACGTATGGATCTTTTTTAGAGGAAAGAAATTCTGGCAAACTCTCTGTGTTGATATTACTAATTCATTTAACAAATAATACTGTGTGTGTGAGTGAGAGAGAGAGACAGCGAGAGACAGAGAGAGAGGGGAAGACCAGTTAGAAGTAATTAAATCATTTTATACAATGAAACTTAAATATTTCAAACAATACTAGGTATACATTTCTTACCCTTGTAATCAATAATCATAAAGCAAAATAACATTGCAAATTAAGTTAAAATAAAACTACATCAATAATCTATGTCAACTTAATGGGGTAGATGATGCTTTTCTTAGTTTTCGTGCTACAAACAAGCTCCTAACTGCTCTGTCTCAGGTTCTTTTGAGTTAGGTGTGCTTACACCCTTGTGAACCCTGCATCACTTAAGTCTCACATCACTTTTCCGTAATCACTGTGGAGCTTGCAGCTGAGTCCTTTGGCTTTTGTTAGTATAAATGCTTCCTTAATGAGTTAGTCCACTTCTGTTCTGTTTCATTAACCTTCAACAATTAAAATAACAGCACCTGCCACGACCTCCTAGCAATATCCTAACAATGCAAAATAAAGGTCTGGAATCTGGTTTTATGATTTTCCTTTACTTTATCAGTCTGACAACCTGGCATATGTTTGGATTAACTTTAAAAATTTATTATAAAAGTGAAAAATAATGCAACAGATCACACATCTTGGACTTTGATAGCATACTCATTCAGTTTGAGACCCTCTCCATTGAAGCACATTTTGTTGATGTTGAAGAGAAAGGAAGGACAAACCAGGCTTTGCACAGCCTGGGCAGCAGGTGGTGCTCTTGACATTGGAATCACACAGGGCCTGCAGTCCTGGGTGTGTTGGTCGTCTATGAGATATAATTTACTGGTGTTGCATTGCAGTGGGTTTGTTGCTTTTTAATCTTTAAAAAATACCCTCTATGTGATGACCTTATCTGGGCCGAGTCAGCCAAGCTTAGCCTAATAAAGCACAGGCAAGTGACTGCTGGGCTGCAGTTTGGTCCTTGGGCTATGTTCTCTCTATATATACATATATATACATATATATATATCTACACACACATATATATCTACACATATATATATACACGTATATATACACATATATATACACATATATATACGTATATATATACATATATATATATATTTTTTTTTTCCTGGGCTGTAAAAGCAATGCTGGCCCCAGCCTGATAGCCAGTGGTTTGCTGGGGAGACCTTTGTACCTCCCTAGATACAGGCAGACTGGATCTTTCTAAGCTAGTCCACTCCAGAGCCCCACACTTGCAGGCTAGCTGGTCAATTCTCATGCTAAGGCAGAGGTATAAGTCCTTTCTGCTCTAGTCTGCAAACAGTCAAAAGGGTCTTTAAAATGCAAATCTGGTGATTTTACCCTTAGCAACATGAAAATCCCAGTATACATTTCTCTTCAATTGTGTGGGATCATAAGACACTTTGTTTTCAATTTGCTATGTGGCCTCAACCACGTTAAGGCTTGTTTTTCTATTTGGAATCTTGGAATAACAGCATCTTCTTAAGGATGTTTATTTATAGGATGTCTCACTTATATGATTTATAATGAAAGTCACCCGGAGTTTTTCTGGAGATATTCAACATAGAGTCATAAAGTTTAAGATGTAGTTATCATCTTGTTCACCTTACTCCTCTTACATCTGGATATCTAATGCCCAGGAAGGGGAAATAAACTTGCTCAAGGGAGCCGAGTGGATGAGTAACACAGCTTAGGTCTTTCTCTTCCAATCCAGTTTTTAAAAACACCAGAATTTCCCCCCAGCCATAGTGCAAAACCTATGTACATTGTCATGCTGGCATTGTGCTAGGGGCTGTTCACCTGGGTCTGTCTGGCCCAGGTAATCCCTATTGTTGAAATAGATTGAACTCATGCTGTAGACTGACAATATTATATACATTCAGTCTCCAATAATGTAACTCAATCTAGGGCATCGTCAAGTGTGGGACTTGTAGACATTATAACATCATATTGAAGATATCTTTGATGACATACATGTGTCTATGCTTCCAGATTTTAGGGACTCCCATAACAAGTGTGGCTTTTTTTTTAAGTTGAGGGCTAATTAACATATAATAAAACACACTGATCTTAAGTGTTTAGTTTGATGAGTTTTGACAATTGAGTAATTGCCTTTTGAGAACAAAACTGACTATACATCTAAGTCTCACATGAGGCCTGTCTGGAAAGAAAGACAAAAATCTTAGAGACCCTGCCAGTTCTCCTGGTCTTCTTAAGAAAAATATTCTGATTATGCATTCCTAGAAATTCACCAAACCTCCTATACCTTGTGAGAAAGATGCCTGAGCCAATTTTATTTAGAACTCAAAGGGCAAAGTGACCACACACAACAGCTGTAGCTGCTAATCAGAGGCTCTGATTTGTGTTTCCAGGTGCCCCTCACTAAGGATCCAGTCACTCTTCACTAATGCAGGTCAAATACTAGGTTTGTCTTGGTCCACTATGGGGACTGTGTGTGGCTATGGGTTTTAAATGCTTGGATTTTAATTCCTTACTTCTGAGTCTTTGTCCTCAGTCTCCATCTTATATTTCCTCCTTGGTCCCTATAATTCTAGTAGCAGGTTTTGCAAAGTCTGGTCCTGCCCAAGTGTTTGGGGTGGTATAAACCTGAGTCTTTAATGTAGGGTGGGCGGGGAGGATCACCTCTTTTATGTTGTAATATTGTTTTGGTTTTTGTTTTTTTGTGATGGAGTTTCGCTCTTGTTGCCCAGACTGGAGTACAATGGCACAATTTTGGCTCACTGCAACTTTTGCCTCCCGGGTTCAAGCGATGCTCCTGCCTCAGCCTCCCGAGTAGCTGGGATTACAGGCATGTGCCATCACGCCCAGCTAATTTTTTGTATTTTTAGTAGAGACAGGGTTTCACCATATTGGTCAGGCTGGTCTTGAACTCCTGACCTCTGGTGATCCACCCGCCTTGGCCTCTCAAAATGCTGGTATTACAGGCATGAGCCACCGTGCCCAGCCTTTTTATGTTGTAATATAGAAGCCCCATGCTGCTAGGCTGACAGGAAGTTTCACCTCTGGTATAACTGTGGGCATCTCTTCACCCTGGGGTTGTGCCAAGGTCCTGGGGGTCCTTCATGGAGATACGCAAAGGGGAAAACCTCTCCAGTCATGAGCCATGGGTCCACACTGGCTAGTGCTGAGGCCTGTTTACGTTTCACTTGAGACACCATAATCTTTGGTGAGGCCAGGAGGCCTGGTGCTTTGGGTCACTGGTCCAGCCCCCTGACCCTAGTATCCCCTCGAGGTCTTAGGACCTACTTGGAATACTGTCCCCATAAACTCATGGGGCTCATAGACATTTTTACCATCAGGAGTTCTGCCCTGCACTCTCTCGTTGCCAGCATAAGAGCCCTCTTTTCATTGTTTATGGGACACCCAGTATTTCCTCATCAGAGGGTTGTTACAGAGAACAGGAGAACAGGTTTCTGACCTCAAGTAGCTTCTGTCCCTGGCTCTGCAAAAATGCCCTAAGGTAAAGAATTACAAAGGCTGCTTGCATGAAATCCAATGAGAGGAAAACAGCGCTGAGCAGAACACAGGTTAATATCTCAAAGGAAGTACTCTCTTTCAAGTTTTTATGGTACCTTGATGGCCTGCTTTGCTTATGACGCTCCACGGTTCTCTTTCCTGCTCACTTTCAGAACATTCTGTGTCCCCTTCGTCTGCTGGAGTTCCCCTGTAAGACTAAGAGTTATCATGGCAGGGACTTCATGAATACTTTTACCTGGAAATAGTCATTTTCTGTACCCAGCTGGGCTGAAAGAACACCTCTTGGCACATTCCAACAGTGGTCCTGGCTGATTTGATGTCTAATGCAACCCAACAAAGAAAATAAATAAATTGCTTTATTTCAAATTGAACTTGGGTATGTCTGAGTTTTTCCTTATTATACTCATTACCAGGACTGGATAAATATTGGCAGTTGAACAAGAGTGAGCAGGTGAGAGAAAGAATTAAAAGCAGGGTGAAGCTTTGACTTTTAGGGTATACCCTTTTGGTTTAGGTTTTGCTGGTGTCTTCAGGCTCTGCATTTTGGCACATCATCAAGGAATCAGGATATGGTGCTGTGGGCAGTATCATGTTCCTTTTACCCCAGGCGAGGAGAGAATCTATCTTTGTCACCAGGGGACACTGTGTGTCTGGCCTGGGGAGCTAGCTTGGCTGTGATCAGGGAGCGACTGACTTTAGTTAGGTGCAACAATGCCTGGGCCTGCATCCTGCTCCCTGACCCTAAACCTGAGGGATTGGAACTATATTGGCTTCTGATAAATGCTTTCCCTGACAATCTGTGTTTGGTATCTTTCTCATTTTCTGCCATGCTACGTTTAGTCTCTCAAAATGGGATATTTCTGTCTGACGAGATAAGGGTTATGTCATCATAACAAGATATTCTTGCTCATGGCAATGACAAGCTTCATGGATAAGCTCTAAATGTGCAGACCTGGTCCCTGATCCTCACCCAATCTCCTTGGCTTAGCTTCCCTCCATCCCAGAGGTCAGCGAGGGAGAGTGTGGGTGGACCAGGCCCAGGGATGGACTGATGCTTTGACAGGGAGCAGGAGAGGGATGAGCTGAGGCTGTCGGGGGTCAGAGGATGGGGTTGTTGATAGGAAAGGGCTCAGATGCTGAGTGACGCTGGGGGAAGCTGTGGGGTTGTGGGAGGGGCTTATGCACATTTACAAAAAAGCGTAAGAGTGCTTTTTACACTTTGATAAGGTCTATTTTGTTATAGATGCTATAAAAAGCTAGATTAAAAGTCCTGAAAGTCAGAAGGGCTTTGTTAAATTGCTGCTTTGAGATCTTCTGATTCTTCCTATGGGCAGTGCCAGCCATGGAGAGCATGTTTTCCGGGATTAACCAGGATGTGAGCTGAGCTGCATCTGCTGTAAAGGGATGTCTGGAAGGACAGGGCCTGGGGGCCTGGAGACAGCTGTGAGGCTGTGGCCACACTTGAGGGTTGCAAAGCACTCAAGGTACATTTCTGCCCCATCTCTGTCTGTGAGAAAGAGAAAGTTTGTTAGGGTTTGAATGTCAGTCCTGGGGACAACTAATTCTCTCTCTCTCTCTCTTTCTCTCACCAGCTAAAAGCCTCAATTTCTCGATCAGGGTAGTAATAAATGCATAGGGCTGCTTTGCCCAAGCTTGCCTGGAACTAGCTGTCGTGAAAAGAAGATAAGGTCTTGGGACTGAAATGTTCAAATTGTACAGTTTTTTTTTCTAATAACAGAGTTGCTGACAGTTGTGAGGACTATACCATTTTAACCTTTTAAAATAGTTGAGGTCAGCCAACATTTTAAAATCAGAGAACTAAAATGAGTTAGACATACCCAGGACATGTTGGGCATGTTGATTATGACTTCAGATATGTGGGTTTTCATATGCTGAAAAAGATCAATTTGTTATAAACCAAATTTCCATTGATATGATGAAAGTGTGTTTTTTATGGATGCAAACTGCAAAACCTCAGAAATATTTAGGTTTGAAAGTTGTGTGGAAGGTTGTCAATGTTTTGGTGACTTACAACATTTACTTTCCTAGGGCAGTTTGCTTGTCAACTCTCCAGGATTGGTTGAACATTTCCTAGAACCTTCTAGAATACTCCTAACTTCTAAGAATTTGTTTTTTTCTAGAAGGTTTGGGAGAGTTAGGCTAGGTCAGATACATAGGAGGCATATGAGCACATTGTCTTACCCAGAACCATGACTTCTCCACAGTTGTTTCCAGCACTCTCCTGCCCTTCCTTCCACAAAAAAAGGAGGGAAATACTTCCTAGCCTTAACCTCACAAGTGCCCACGGTCGATCACGGAGTGACTAGTTTCCTTGACAAAGTATTTTAAAATTTTTTTGGAGGGAAATATGTTAGTGTGTTAGTCAGCTATTACATGTAATGAGCAACCACAAAAATCTCAGGAATATACAACAGGAACATTCATCTGCAGGTTAGTGGACATGTCTGTTGATCTCAGCTGGGTTTGCCCATGTATCGTGAGTTGGCTGAGGATTGACTGATGTAACACAGCTGAGTGGATCTGCTTTGACTGCAATAGCTGGGGAAGCTCTACTTCTCACTGCAAGTCTGTAGGTCTCTTGGGCAGTGTCTCTCATGCTTCCTGGGCCAGCAGTCTATCCAGGGCATGTCCTTATTATGGCAATGGCAGAAGTACACAGGAATACTCCACTACAAAAGCATATTTCAAGCTTCAGCTTCATGACATATCTACTCAGATCCCATTGGTAACTTTGAGAGCTGATCCCAAAATCAAGGGGTGGTGAAATACACTCCACTGATGTCAACACAGGGAACTGGAAAATCACATGGGAAAGGGTGTGGACATAGGGAGGTGTAAAAAATTGGCCCTCAAAATGTAATCTACCACAGTGCATATGAGATACTTCTCTGTATTGCTCAAAAAACCTCAATGGCTTTGCAATACGCTTTGCCTGGCACTGAAGTCTAAAGGCAATCCTTTACCTTCCTTTATAACCTTCTTTTCTACCACCTTTCAGTAATACCTCCCACCTTCACCTCCCAGCCAAACACATCTTAAACATGCCTACGTTTCCTTGGGCAGCCCTCTCTAGTTGTTTACCTAAGCTCCATTCTTGCTTCATAGTGAAATGTAGGGTCTGCTTCCTCCTTGCAGCTCTTGGAGGGCTGGACAGGTCTATTGTACCTCCAAATCTCTGGCATCCAGCCTGGCACCTAGCATGCTGTCAAGTGCTTAGTAAGTTATTTTTTATTTTTATTTTTGCCCAGGAGCTGGGAGTGAAAAAGGAAGGAGAAAGGAAAGTTAAGAGGATCCAGAGCCTCTGCCTCATCCAGCCTCAGGGTACCCTGTCCCTTTCATTCTCACATTGGAGTTAGGACACAGCTGAGACAGAGCAATTCATGGGGTATTTTCAAGTCCTACTTTCATTTCCCTGGATACTCAAACTGATTGTTCTTCTATTCCAATACCTGATTTTCAGCCTCATTGATCTGCCTCTATTAGTTTATTCAGGGTTGATTAGGTGATGAGACAATTGGCTTGTATTAACTGGATAATAAAATATATATATTTATGAGCTGTGAAACCATCTCCTTATACTGTTGGTCCCATCTTGTGGGTCTTATCCTGGGGTTTGTTCATGTTGCTATCCTCCTGGAATATTTTTACCTTCCTAGAAGTCAAAGAAAAATTCAAATTCCATCTCTTGGGGCCTTTTTTAGAGTCAGAGAACTCAAGGGAAATCCTATCTTCATCACTCTTTAAGTAAATTACTTAATCACTCTGACTCTTGGATTCTTCATTTTTAAAGATTAAACAATATAACGTGCCAAATGTTTAAGATGGGCATCATACACAGTGTACGTAAAAATCTACCCTTTTATAATGAAAAATTTCAGATATATTCCAAAGTAGAGAACATTATAAACTTCTAGGTACCTAAGACCCAGCTTTAATAGCTAGCAACATTTTGCCAATCTTGTTACATCAGTCCTCCCGCTTTTTATGTTTTTGGAGAGTTTTTAAGCAAACCCCAAACATTATATCATTTTACCCTTAAATCCATGTAGTAGACTGTTGAAAAATGTTCCCCTTATATTTTCCAGTGTCCATGGGTCTTTGGGCTCCTAAAGCTCTCTAGTTTCTGCTCGGTATACTTAGCAATTAATCATGTAGCTTTGCCATGATTTTCCTTTGTTTCCCAAGGAAAATTGAAAGCAAGAGCAGAAGATTTTGCTTAGCCTTGTCCTTATGTTCAGCTATGTGATAAGAGTCGTAGGGGTGTTAGAATAGGCAGACAGCCAGAAATGAGCAGGCAAGGGAGTCCCTGGGAAAATAAGTCCTAGAGATGCTGCCCACTGACAGCAAAAAAAGACAGTGGCTACACTGGCTGCTTCTGGCCTTGTGGTTGGGCTCCTCTGACCCCGAAGGGTACTTATTTGGACCTTGCTGGAGATAACCATGGTAGGGACTTTCCCTGCTGTCAAGCATGCACACTCCTCCAGTGACTCACCATAGAGTACCCTTTTGCTCATTAGAGTAGTAAAAACACACCCCTTGGTGGAGATTTTAAATGCTGGTGAGACATGCGATGTGTGTACTAGCACGGACAACCACAGAGCATGCATGTCCAAGGGGACTTCCTAAAACGTGCTTGCAAGCGACACCCTCTCATGCCCTTACATGAATAATCATGTAGGATTCTCATAAAGAGAGTCCTGCGGCACTAGCTGCTACTGGCTCAGTCTCTCTTTCAGGCAGCCCACTCTGACTTCTTCTCGTACTGTCTCTTTAAACACTTTCTTGATGACACTGCTACTGTTATTTTTCCAGCTGGGCCAGCCTGAAGCTGTTTTCCAGCTGCATCAGCCCAATCCTCTCTGGGAGTGTACTCTTATGTCTTTAATAAACCTTTTGCTTGCATTACTAATTGTCTCTTGGCTGAATTCTTTCTCCCAAATCTCCCAGGATCAAGGACCATGCACCCCTGCTGGTAGCAGGGGGACAAGAAAATGTGTTTCAACAAATAAACAATAAAGGAGAGTAGTTGTTACAGCAGGTGCTACTGATGCATGGGGACTATGGAAACAGTTGAATTTTGTATTTGAAGGATGAGTAGGATTAGCTGTGAATCATGTTAGCAGGGTTGGGGCTAACCTTCAATCAAAGGTTGATATATGAAGTATTTCTACAATGTAATAAAGAAACTGGAATCCTAGGGCCAAAGGAGCACCATCTCATAGATAAGGCAGCAAAACCCTGAATGGTGACATGACTAGCTCAGTGTAACAGGCTGATAGAGGTCAGCCTGGGGTAGGTGCCTAGAACTCCAATATTCTGTTATTTACTCCTGATTTACTTCTGTGCTCTAGAGTCCTGGGCATTCCTGGAGGGGCCTCAGAAGCTGACTGAGGCCATGGGGTATGTCTCAAGTAGGGGAAGCTCTGGACTTTCATCTGTGCTATGTGTTTCTCATAAGATTTCCCCTGAAGAAGAAAAGGGTTCCACGACTAAAAAAGAGTTTGCAAACCATTGCTCCGTGTGATTCTGCATATTCCTTAAGATGGCTTGCAGTAGCAGGTAACTCACAAACCCCATTCTACTACTTGACAGGGTGAGAAGTGGGACTTAACACATTCCCTCTTATTTACAATATCATAGAAATGCATCTAACAAAAAGAGCAAAAATGTGTCTCTGACAGAAAAATTTTAGCAAACAATTTTTTTTTCAAGAGAGGGTTTCACTCTGTTGCCCAGGTTGGGGTGAAGTGGCATGATTATGGCTTGCTCGAGACTTTACATCTCAGGCTCAAGTGATCCACCCCACTCAGCCTCTGGAGTAGCTGGAACTACAGGTGCATGCCACCATGTAGCCACCTGGCTAATTTTTATGTTTTTTGTAGAGACAGGGTTTTGCCATCTTGCCCAGGCTGGTCTCAAACTCCTGGGCTGAAGTGATCTTTCTGCCTCTGCCTCCCAATGTGCTGGGATTACAAGTGTAAGCCACCATGCCTAACCTCAGCAATGCTGGTTTTTTTTTAATATTGAGCAAACAGCTATGTGGCCTAGTTCAACACTTCTAATCTCTTTGAGTCTTGTTTTTTGTATCAGTAAAATCATGATTATCATGAGTACCAGGACACCTGTGGCAGAAGTTTGCACGGCACCATACCCCCTTGGACCACCTAGTATTGGGACATGTCTGGTGGACAGTTCCATGCACTTCATAAGACCCACAATGAGTGTACTAGGAGCACAACTCAAGGTGTTTCTCTGTGTTCCTGTCCCTGGGAGTCCTCTGATGCTGTGAAAGGTCACTCAGCCTCAGGCAGGCACAATCCAAAAATGTAGAGGAGTTAATGCCCCAGGAGAAACTTTCAAGTAAAGGAGAATGGGAGTCCCAGATGGATTCTTCAGTCTCTGCATCTTCTGGTAGCACAATTCTGGGATGTGTTCTAGGCAGTTTCTCCGTGGTCCACATGGGATTGATCCCCAGTTGCCCGCATTGGTGATTAACTCACTAATATACTCACAAATACACAGTAGTATAAACGTCCATCAGCCAAAGGCCACAGGACCTATCTGAAGTCAAACAAGGTAAGGGTTTACAGTTTGCTGCAATGAGGGAGAACCATACCATGGGGAGTTGTAATAAAGAGTTAAGGTAGACTTGTGCTGGGTGATTTTGAAGAGGATTGTAGGCAGTAAGTTTTTTTATTCCCTGAATTGAGTGCTGAATGGGGTATTAGGGGAATTTGATGACTGGATATTTTAATAATTTTTATCTAAGAGGCAGGACTGATGAAGTGGAGCTAGGGTTGTTGTTGATAAAGAGGCAGAACACATTCATATTAGAAAGAAGGAGATACTTGATTATTTCTGTGGCTCCTCGGTGTCCTTGTCTTTGTGTTCAGTCATGATTGTGGGTGCCTTCCTTTTATTTTGTTCCACTATAAGTGGCTGGTCTGATTATTTTTGATATTCCGTGGAGATTGTCATCAGCTACCAGTTGCCAGCTATCAGGCCCTTTTACCCTGCTGCTGTTGGCCTTCCTCCTTCTCCTGCCTCCCTCGCTCCCTCACTTCTGCTTCCTGGGATCACCTCCCTAAAACACTATGCTCCCAGGTCTCACGCTTTGCCCTCCTGAGAACCCACAGTAATCCCACACCCTTTTCAGAAGCTTGATTCCTTGGGTTCTTGGAATGGCGTAGAAAATCTTAGGTTCCTAGTATCTTAAGGCATTTTTAGAATGCCGTGATAAGCATTACATCATGGAAGTCTGGATATAGTTACCTCCTTCTTACCTCAGAAGTATTCACTCATGATGATACACATACACATTAAAAGACAAAAAAAAAAAAACATAACTGTGAGCATGTTACAGCCCTTCCCAATTTCTGCTGACTGCTAGTGGTATTGTCAGGGAGGAGTCTTCTTGCTACCATGGCCTTTGCCCTTAATTTAGGGGTGTTTCATCAGGAGGTTTACTGCCCCCTTTTTCATTGAGTTCTTAGTATATTGTGACACTGAGCTGTAGCTGGACACTTTAGCATTGGGCCATCCCCATGCTTGGCATGTCCAGATCAGCCAAATAGACCTAGCTACAATGCCTCCTATACCTCCGATGGGAGAAGGGCAAGATGCACTCCAAGGCAATAAAGATGGGTAGGTGCTCAGTGGGTGGCATTATCATCACCATCATCATATTTTATAACCAATAGGCTGTTTTTAAGTACAGTTTTAGATTTACAGGACAATTGAGCAGATAGTATAGAGAGTTCCATATACTCATCCTTCCATTCCCCTCCACCCAAAGAACACAATTTCCCTACTAGAAACACCTTGCATTAGTGTGGTACATATGTTACAATTAAACCATTATTAATACATTACTGTTGACTATAACCCATAGATTAGATTAAGGTTGACTCTTTGAGTTGTATAGTTCTATGGGTTTTGACAAATGCATAAAGACATGTATCTCCCATTACAGTTTCATAAAGAATAGTTTCACTGCCCTTAATATCCCCTGTGCTTCACCTATTCACCTATTTATCCTTTCCCCGCTTCCGTCCCCCAAACCTCCTTGCTGTATTTTGTTAAATAAATTAAGTAAGTCAGGATAACCTTCTATGACCCTGGAATATTAACCAGGATGGCTTTGCCTCTTGATGCCTGTTTCATCAGGAAGGTCAGTGGCTCCCTCTGTGTATAACTATCCTTCGGGGTAATATAGAGAGTCATCTTTCACGAAAGAAGGTGTGTAAAGTGCACAGCATGAGGCAGGAGGGTTGGTGCAGGTCACCCCTCTTCCCCCTGCCTCTATTGCAGGCTAGCGGAGGCTCTGAAGTTGGAGAGAAAGTTGAGGCAGCCCTTGGAACCCAGGTAATTGAATATTTTTTTGTAATAATTCTTTTGCCTGCCTGCATCCTGAGGGGCTGAACAATGGGCTTTTCTGTCCCCAGGCAGGGGAGGAATCTAGTGGGGAATTTAATTTTCCTTGTGAGTTTACAGGAGTCAGGGGCCAAGACTTTAATTAATCACCATGAGAATCCTCCTCTGCCCAATTACTTGTGGGCATCACCTATCCTGAACTATCTTCTTGGGGTCGGCCATTCAGAACAACCCAAATTAACCTCTCGCAATTGGTTCTGACCCTCCCTGACACCACCTGCTGAAGGCTGGCTCCCTCCAGTGGGGCCTCTCTGCCACCCCTATTCTGTTTTTATGTTGGAATAGCTCTTCTTTTATGCAGACTCTGCCGTCTGTGGCAGGATCTCACAACACAGATCTCTTTAAAGTTTCTCTTTAGCACAAGCTTTCATAACACAAATTGGAAATGATGCGATAGATTAATTAGGAAGCCTAGTATGCAATATGGAGACAGACATTCATTCTAACTTGGAGCTTGCTCCATGAACATATGAAAAAAGTTGTTGTTTGCTACTCAAATACTTTGTTGAAGTGGCTTTGTGCTCAGTTTATCTTAACAGTGGTGGATTGGTCAGAGTCCTGCAGGGAACAGATGGTGCATGCAATTATAATTTAGGAGAATTTAACGAAGAGGTGTTTGCAAAGATGTAGATAGGGTGAAGGGCACTAACAAAGAGTAGCAAGGCACTGTAGGATCAAAATCAGTGGGAAGACATTGCCTTTCCTGACAGGCAAAGGGTTAGTGGTGATGTGAAGTTGGCAAGAGCTATAGCTGCTGGAGAGGACCTTCCCAAAAGGCAATGTGACCTTGGGTAGAAAAACAGAGACCATGTCTAACTATTGTCCAGTGGGGACGGAGCCAGGGAATAAACACATAATTTCTTCCCTCTGCCCTTCAATTGCTTGCTGGTAACTCCATTTGTCAAATCCAATCAGAAGCCAGAGGGCAAACGAACCTGGGAAATGCATTCCACAAAGTCCAGCCTGCTGGGGCCCAGAGCAGGACAGAGAAGGGTGGACAACAGCTGGAGAGGAGTAAGTGGAGCAGCACAAAGTAGATTATAAGCAGGATAAAGGTGATAAGAATGTGTGGGAGATCAGGCCTAATAAATGTGCCAGTAGTGAAAGGAAAACATGCAGTAGTCTTGTATAATAGCCAGGTGGAATCAAATCTTCCATGTGCTCACTGATGTTTGATTTTGCAGCTATACGATGTAACTGTGAAAAAAACTTATTAGGTGCCACCCCCTACCCCAGTGTTTTCTCCTACTTAATCATTTAAGGGAATATCAAGTTGTGGTATATTTTTTTTCCTGGATTTTATTTTCCTGTTTTTTTTTAAAGGACAAAAAGAATGATGTAAAAATAAATAAACTTATTATTTTCTGGTACATGCTATAAGATTATGATAAATATTTTCAGTTCAAATAAATAACTGGATTTTTCTACCTAAAAGCCACTAAGTATTAAAATACTCAAGGAAGAATAAGTTGTGAATCTAAACTTCTCAAGGCCCCACCTCTTTACCATCTCTTCCTCTATTACCAGGGAAACAACTATTTTTTAAATTGGGATATCTCATTGTTGTTTTAATTTCTATTTCCCTGATGACTTATGATGTGGATCGTTCCATATGCTTATTTGCCATCTGTGCATCTTCTTTGGTGAAGTGTCTATTAGAGTCTTTGCAATATTTTTAAATTGGGTTGTTTGTGTTCTTACTGTTGAGTATCTTTGTTATGTTTTGAACGACAGTCCTTTATTAACTACGTCTTTTGTAAATATTTCTCCCAGTCTTTTGGCTTGTTTTTTCATTCTCTTGACAGTGTCCTTCATATCAAAATTTTTTAACTTTAATAAAGTCCAGCTTATAAATTCTTCCTTTCATGGATCATGCCTTTGATGTATCTAAAAAGTCATCACCAAACCCAAGGTTATCTAGATTTTCTCCTATATAATCTTGTAGGAGTTTTATAGTTTTGCATTTTAAATCTAGGTCTATGAGGCATCTTGAGTTAATTTTTGTGATGGGTGTAAGTTGTGTCTGTAGATCCATTTTATTTTATTTTTTGCATTTGGATGTTCAATTTTTCCAGCACCATTTATTGAAAAGACTATCTTTGCTCCACTGTACTGTCTTTTCTCCTTTGTCAAAGATTAGTTACTTATATTTATGTGGGCTTATTTCTAGGCTTTCCATTCTGTTAAATTGATATATTTATCTATTCTGTCACCAGTACCACACTGTCTTGATTACAGAATCTTTATAATGTCATGAGGTCAGGTAGTATCAGTCTTCCTTTAATATTGTGTTGGTTATTCTGTGCCTTTTGCCTCTATATGTAAACTTTAGAATAAGTTTGTTAATAACTACAAAATAACTTGCTGGAATTTTGACTGTGATTTCATTAAATCTATAGATCAACTTGAGAAGAACTGACATCATGACACTATTGGGTCTTCCTACCCTCCAAAACAAAAATATCTCTTCACTTCTTTAGCTCTTTTGATTTGTTTGATTAGAGTTTGGAAGTTTTCCTCATATAGATCATATACATATTTTATTAGATTTATATCTAAGTATTTTATTTTTAAGAGGTGTTTATGTAAATGGCATTATTTTTTAATTTTTAATTTTTAATTTTACTTGTTCATTGCTGACATGAAGGAAAGTGATTGACTTTTTTGTATTAACCTTGTATCCTGCCACCTTGTTAAAATTGCCTTTTGGTTCCAGGGTTTTTTTTTTGTGTGTGAGTTTTTTTGGATTTTCTTCATAGACAGTTATGTTACCTGTGAACTGGTTTGACTACTGTAGCTTTGTAACATGCTTTGAAGACAGGAAGTGTGAGGCCTCCAGCTTTTCTTCTTTCTCAAGATTATTTTGGATATTTGGTGTCCTTTGAGAGTTCATATTAATTTTAGGATATTCCTTTTTTTCCTGCAAAAATTATGATTGAACTTTTGATAGGGATTGCGTTGAATCTGTAGGTTACTTTGGGTAGTATGGACATTTTAACAAAATTAAGTCTTCCAATTCATGAACATATGATGTCTTTCTATTAATTTATGTCTTCTTTTATTTATTTCAGCAAGACAGTTTTATTTATTTACTCTTAATCAGTGTAGCTTTTATTTCCTGGTGTAAGATAAGAGTTCATCTTCATTCTTTTTAATATAGAAATTGAGGTTTTTAACTACTATTTGTAGTTAGTTATTTCCTTTTCTTATTACACTAGTTAGGACTTTCAGTACAATGTTGAAACAGAATGATGAGAGGGGACTTCCTTGGCTTGTTCCTGATCTTAGTGAGAAAACTGACAGTTTCTCGCCATTAAGTATGTTAGCTGTAGCGTTTTTGAGGAAGTTCTATTCCTAATTCACTGAGAGATTTAAAAAAATCATGAATGGGTGTTGGGTTTTGTCAAATGCTTTTTCTACATCTATTGTGTGTTTTTTCTTCTTTAGCCTGTTGATATGATGTATTGCATTAATTGGTTTTCTACTGCCAAAGAAGGTTTGCATACTTACAATAAATCTCACTTAGTCGTGGTGTATAATTCTTTTTATACATTGTTAGGTTCGATTTCTTAATATTTTATTGAGGAATTTTGCATCTATGTTCATAACAGATATTGGTCTGTAGTTTTATTTTCTTATATCTTTGGTTTTTGCATTAAGGTAATGCCGACCTCATAAAACGAACTAGGAAGTATTCCCTCTGCTTCTGTCTTCTGAAAGAGAATGTAAAGAATTGGTATTTCTTCCTAAATGCTTGCTAGAATTCACCAGTGAACCCATCTAGGCCTGGTTCTTTCTGTTTTGGAAGGTTATAAATTATTGATTTAATTTCTTTAATAGATAAAGGCCTATTCCAATGGTCTATTTCTTCTTGTGTGAGTTTTGACAGATTGTGTCTTTCAATGAATTGATCCACTTCAATTAGGTTATCAAATTTGTGGACATAGAGTCATTAATAGTACTCCTTTATTATTATTTTAATGTTCATAGGATTTTTAGTAATGTCTTTCTTTCATTTCTGTTATTAGTGACTTATGTTCATTTCATTTTTTTTTTCTTAGTTAGCCTGGCTAACTAAGTATTTTTTAACTACTATTTGTTGAAGACAATATGCTTTCTCCGTTGTGTTGTCTTGGCACCCTTGTTATGATTTGACCTATGGATTTGTTTTTGGGCTTTCTTTTCTGTTCCATTGGTCTATATGTTTGGCTTTATGTAAATATTTGATTATGTTGTTATGATAATATACAATTAAAATATTATGTAAATATTTGATTACTGTAGCTTTGTAATATGCTTTGAAGTCAGGAAGTGTGAAGCCTTCAGCTTTGTTCTTCTTTCTCAAGATTATTTTGGCTATTTGGGGTCCTTTGAGATTCCATAGAAATTTTGGGATATCCCTTTTATTTCTGCAAAAAATGTGGTTAAGCTTTCAATAGGGGTTGGATTGAATCTGTAGATTACTTTGGGCAGTACATATATTTTCACAAAATGAAGTCTTCCAATTCATGAACATAGGATGTCTTTCCATTTATTTATGTCTTCTTTTATTTATTTAACATTGTTTTATAGTTTTCATTGTACAAGTCTTTTGTCTTCTTGTGTTTTTTTGTTTTTTCAAAAGAAAGGCAGACTGCTACATGCAGCACCTCATTTGGAAGTGTCTGGAGTCTTGGAAGCTTGACTACCCTACATTCTCCTACAAATGGACCTTAAGAGCTTGTTTGGAGGTTCTAACAGGAGAATGCAGCTTCTTGTATACCCTTGACTGAAGACCAGTACTTCTCTATGGGTGATGGTCATCCCCTTCGACCAGTGCGCAGCTTCAGGAGAGATGCACATGGAGCAGTGAGGGAGAAAAGAGACACCCGCCTATCCAGCTGGATCAGCCAGATCAACCCTGGCAATCAATGGGGTGATAGATGTTGCAGTGAGATCACCCTCACATCCTTTTTGTCTCCTTGTTAACTTTATTTCTTTTTGATGCTGCTGTAAATGGGATTGCATCGATTTTTAAAAATTTTAATTTATTTATTTAGTTTTTTTCATAAGTTGTTGGGGTACAGGTGGTATTTGGTTACATGAGTACATCCTTTAGTGGTGATTTGTGAGATTTTGGTGCACCTGATTGCATCAAATTTTGGATGTGTGCCCTAGAGGTGGCATTGCTAGTCGTGTGATAGTTTTATTTGTAATTTTTTGAGGAATGTCCCTACTGTTTACTAATTTCGTTTTTGAAGTGCTTATTTCCTAATTTCTTTTTAAATTTATTTTTTTAATTGCTCGTTTTTAGTGTATAGAAACACAATTGATTATTGAGTGTTGATTTTGTATCCTGCAACTTTGCTGAATTTTTTTATTTTTAATTCTAACAGTATTTTTGTGTGGAATCTTTAGGATTTTCTGCATATAAGATCGTGTCATCTATGAACAGAGATAATTTACTTCTTTCTTTCCAATTTCTATGTCTTTTATTTCTTTTTTCTGTCTAATTGCTCTGGCTAGAACTTCCAGAGCTTCTATTTAGCTCTGTGCTAAATAGAAGTGGTGAAAGTGGGCATCCTTGCCTTGTTCCTAATCTTAGAGGAAAAGCTATGTTTTTCACCATTGCATATGATGTTAGCTGTGGGCTTTTCATATATGATCTTTATTATGTTGATGTAATTTTCTTCTATTCCTAGTTTGATGGTTATTTTTTATCATGAAATAATTTTTAATTTTGTTAAATGCTTTTTATTCATCAATTGAGGTGATGAGTTTGCTAGTATTTTGCTGAAATTTCTGCATTAATATCCATCAGAAATATTGCTCTATAATTTTCTTTCTTGTGGTATCTTTGTCTGACTTTGGCATCAGGGTAATGCTGGTCTCATAAAATGAGTTTGGAAATCTTCCCTTCTCCTTATTTTCAAGAAGAGTTTGAAAAAAATTGACATTGATTCTTTAAATATTTCATAGAATTTTCCAGTGAAGCCATCTAGTTCGGGGCTTTATGTTTGGAGGTTTTCGATTATTGATTAAATTTCCTTATTAGTTATAGCTCTGTTCAGATTTTTTATTTATTCATAAATCAGTCCTGGTAGATTGTATATTCTAGAAATTTATTCATTTCTTCTAGGTTATCCAATTTGTTGGTGTATAATTATTGATAGTAAGCCTTTATAATCTTTTTTATTGCTGTGTATCAGTTGTAATGTTTCCTTCTTCATTTCCGATTTTAGTTATTTGAGTCTCTCTCTGCTTTTCTTAGCTAATCTAGCTAAAGACTTATCAATTTTTTGGTCTTATAAAAGTCCAACTCTTAGTTTTCTTGTTCTTTCCTACTGTTTTTCTGTTTGCTCCTTTATTTCTGCTCTAATTTTTATCATTTTCTTTCTTTTGCTAACTTTGGGTTTAGTTTGTTCTTTTTTTCCTAGTTTCTAGAGATGTAAAGTTAAATTTTTGATTTGAGATTTTTTTTCTAGTTTAAAGTAGACATGTTATAAACTTCCCTTTTAGTGCCATTTTTTCTGTATCTTGTTTTTGTATGTTGTGTTTTTGTTGTCACTGGCCTCAAGATAGTTTCTTGTAATTTCTTTTGACCCTTTGGTTGCTAAAGTATATTGCTTAATTTCCACATATTTGTAAATTTTCCAGTTTTCCTACTACTTTTTATTTCTAGTTTTATTTTGTTGTAGTCAGAAAAGATACTTAATTTGATATCAATCTTCTTTAATTTGTTAAGACTTGCTTTGTGGTCTGACATATAATCTAACCTGGAAAATATTCCATGTGTGCTTCACAAGAATGTATATTCTTCTGCTGCTGGATGGAGTGTTCTATATATGTCTGTTAGGTCCAATTGATCTGTAGTTTTATTTAAGTCTTGTGTTTCCTTATTGATTATCCACCTGATTATTTGAGTCATTGTCAAAAGTGGTGGGGTATTGAAATTTCCTACTATTATTGTGTTGCTGTCTATTTCTTCCTTAAACTTTCATCAATTTTTGCTTCATATATTTGGATGTTGTAATATTTGTTGTCTGTATATTTATAATTATTTTATTTTCCTGTTGAAATACTTTAATTCTTATATAATAAAATAATAATATAGTGTTCTTCATTGTCTCTTGTGACAGTTTTTGACTTAAGTTCTATTTTGTCTGATATAAGTATGATTACCCTTGCTCTCTTGTGGTTACTATTTGCATGGACTATCATTTTTCGACTTTTCACTTTCAGCCTATGTCTACATTTAAGGTAAGTCTCTTGTAGACCGCATATAGATGGATCTTGTTGTTTTTCTTTAATTCATTCAGTTATTCTGTCTTTTGATTGTGGAGTTTAATAATTTACATTTGAAGAAACTATTGAGAAAGTAAAACTTACTATTACTATTGTTTCTATCTGTCTTGTAGCTATTCTGTTCCTCTTTTCCTCTCTTGATACTACACTTTGCGTTTTGTTGATTTTTTGATTGTCATGCTTTGATTTCTTTTTCATTTTATTTTGTGTATTTTCTATAGGCATTTTCTCTGTGGTTACCATGGGCTTTACATAAAACATCTTATAGTTATAACATTCTTATTTTAAGCTGGTAACAACTCCAATTGTGTACAAAAACTACTTTTTCACATCTCTCTACCCTCACTTAATGTAATTAATGTCATAAATTACATCTTTATGTATTGTGTACCCATTAATATAATTTTATAACATAATTTAAAAAATGTTATTGTTTTTTAACTTCTATACCAGAATTAAAAGTGCTTTATGCATCACTGATATGGTTTGGGTCTGTGTCCCCACCCAAATCTCATGTCAAGTTGTAGTCTCCATGTGAGAGGTGGGGCCTATTGAGAGGTGATTGGATCATGGGGCTGGATTTCCCCCTCAGTGCTGCTGTTGTGACAGTGAGTGAGTGCTCATGAGATTTGGCTGTTTAAAAGTGTGCAGCACCTCCCCCTTTCTCTTTTCTCCTGCTCTGGCCATGTAAGATGTGCCTACTTCCCCTTTTGCTATGATTGTAAGTTTCCTGAAGTCTCCCCAGCCATGCTTCCTGTAGAGCTTGTGGTACCATGAGCCAATTAAATATTTTTTCTTTATAAATTACCCAGTCTCAGGTATTTCTTTATAGCAGTGTGAGAACAAGCTAATACAGAAAATTGGTACCTAGGATAGGGGCATTGATATAAAGATACCTGAAAATGTGAAAGCAGCTTTGGAATTGGGTAACAGGCAGAAGTCATAACAGTTTGGAGGGCTCAGAAGAAGCTAGGAAGATGAGGGAAAGTTTGGAACTTCCTAGAACCTTGTTGAGTGGTTTCAAACAAAATGCTGATAGTGATATGAACAGAGATGGCCAGGCTTATGAAGCCTCAGATGGAGATGAGGAACTTATTGGGAACTGGAGCAAAGGTCTCTTTTGTTATGCATTAGCAAAGAACCTGGCAGCATTGTGCCCCTGCTCTACAGATGTGCAGAACTATGAGCTTGAGAGAGATGATTTAGGGTATTTGGTAGAAGAAATTTCTAAGCAGCAAAGTGTTCGAACAGTAGCCTGGCTGCTTCTAAAAGCCTATTCTCATATGCATGAACAAAGAAATGACCTGAAACTGGAAATTATATTTAAAAGGGAAGCAGAGAGTAAAAGTTTGGAAAATTTGTAGCCTGGCCATGCGGTAGAAAAAAACCTCATTTTCAGAGGTGGAATTGAAGCAGGCTGTAGAAATTCGCATAACTAAAAGGAAGGGAAGTACTAATAGCCAAGACAATGGGAAAAAGGCCCTGAAGGCATTTCAGAGAACTTCATGGCAGCCCCTGCCATCACAGGCCCAGGGGCCTAAGCAGGGGAGAATGACTTTGTGAGCCAGGGCACTGCCCTGCTGCTCTGAGCAGCCTTGGTTCATTGCTCTTTGCATCTTGGCTGCTCCAGCTCTAGCTGTGGCTCAAGGGGGCCCAAGTACTTGGGCTGCTGCTTCAGAAGGTAAATGACATAAGCCTTGGTGGCTTTCACGTGGTTTTAAGCCTGTGGTTGTGCAGAGTCCAAGAGTTGAGGCTTGGGAGCCTCTGCCTATATTTCAGAAGATGCATGGAAAAGCCTGGATGTTCAGGTAGAAGCCTCCTGTAGGAGTGGAGCCCTCATTTTGAATCTCTGCTACAGAAGTGCAGAGGGGAAATGTGGGGTGGGAGTTCCTACACAGAGTCCCCATGGGGGCACACTGCCTGGTGAATCTGTGAGAAGAGGGCCACTATCCTCCAGGCCCCAGAATGGTAGATTCTCAACAGCTTACACCCTGTGCCTGGAAAAGCTGCAGGCACTCAACAGCAGCCCATGAAAGCAGCCATGGGGGGTGTACCCTGCAGAGCCACAGGGGCTTTCCAAGGCCTTGGGAGCCCACCCTTTGCATCAGTGTGCCCTAGATGTGAGACATGGAGTCAAAGGAGATTATTTTGGAGGTTTAAGATTTAATGACTGCCCTGCTTTGAATTGGACTTGCATGGGGTCTGTAATGACTTTCCTTTTTCCAATTTCTTCCTTTTGGAAAGGGAGTATTTACCAACTGTCTATACCCTAATTGTATCTTGGAAATAACTAACTTGTTTTTGATTTTACAGGAAGGGACTAGTTTTGTCTCAGATGAGACTTTGGACTTTTGAGTTAATGCTGGAATGAGTTAACTCATTGGGGAACTGTTGGGAAGACATGATTATATTTTCACATGTGAGTAGGACATGAGATTTTGGAGGAGTCAGGGGCAGAAAGATATAGGTTTGGTCTGTGTTCCCACCCAAATCTCATGTCAAATTGTAATCCCCAATGTGGGAGGTGGGACATTGTGGGAGGTGATTGGATCTGGGTGTTGGTTTCCCCTCAGTGTTGCTCTCATAGTAGTGAGTGAGTGCTCATAAGATATGGTTATTTAAAAGTGTGTGGCACCTCCCCCATCTCTCTCTTCCTCTTGTTCTCATCATGTAAGATTTGCCTGCTTCCCCTTAGCCTTCTGCCATGATGTAGTTTCCTGCAGTCTCCCTAACCATGCTTCCTGTAGAGCCTGTGGAACTGTGAGCCAACTAAACATGTTTTCTTTATAAATTAGCCAGTCTTAGGCTATTTCTTTAGAGCAGTGCAAGAATGAACTAATACAACCACTAATAAAGTATTACAGCATTCTGTATTTTTAAAATATATTTATCTTTACCAAGAAGCTTTATATTTTAATGTACCTTCATGTTGCTCTCTACACTAGTCCCCCATTACCCACAGTTTCACTCTCTACAGTTTTAGTTACCTGCAGTCAACCACAGCCCCAAAATATTAAATGGAATATTTTAGAAACAAACAATTCATAAGTTTTAAATTTCACTCTGTTTTGAGTAGCATGATGAAATATTGTGTTGTCTTGTTCAGTCCTGCCTGGGGTATGAATCATTCCTTTTTTCAGCATATCTACACTGTATATGCTCCCTGCTGCTTGGTCACTTAGAAGCTGTCTCAGTTGTGATAATGACTGTTGTATTGCAGTGCTTATGTTCAAGTAATTCTTATTTTACTTAATAATCACCTGAAGCACAAGAGTAGTTATGCTGGCAATTCAGATTTGCCAAAAAAGCTGTAAAATGCTTTCTTTAAGTGAAAAAGTGAAAGTTCTCAACTTAATAAGAAAAATATTGTACACTGAGATTGCTAAGATCTATAGTAAGAACAAAACTTCTATTCATGAAATTGTGAAGAAGGAAAATCAAATCTGTGCTAGTTTTGCTGTAGCACCTTAAATTGCCAAAAATCATGGCCACAGTGCATGAGAAGTACTTAATTGAGATGTGTAAGGCATTAAATTTGTAGGTAGAGGACATGAACAGAAATGTGTTCAATCGACAGCAATCAGATTTGTTACTATCTATGGTTTCACATGTCCCCTGGGAGTCTTGAAAAGTATTCCCCACAGATAAGGGGGGACTACTGTAGAAATCTTATATTTAAACTAGTAGGACTTCCTGTGGCATTTCTTGTAAGGCAGATCTAGGATAATAAACCTCCTCACATTTTATTTATCTGGAAAAATCTTTATTCTGCATTTCCAATTGACAGTTTTGCTGGATATAGTATATTGCCTGCATTTTTTTTCTTTCAGCTCCTTGAATATATTATCTCACTCCCTGCTTTCCTGTGAGGTGTCTGCTGAGAAATCCATTGCTAATCTTAAAAGAATTTTCATTGAACATCATGAGTCACTTTTCTCTTGCTGCTTTCAAGAATCTCTCTTTATCTTTGACTTTTGACAATGTGATTATAATGCATCCTGGTGGGGACCTCTTTGGGTTTATGTTAGTCATGATCCTGTTTCTTTATGTTTCTTGCATTTGGATGTCCATTTCCTACCTTAGATTTTGGAGATTTTCAGCAGTTATTTCTTTGAATAAGCTCTCTGTTCTTTTCTCTCTTTCTCTTCTCCTTGAATTCCCATAATGCAGGTGGTGTTCTGCTTGATGATGTCCCATAAGTTTCTTAGGAGTTCTTCATTTTTCTTTATTCTTTCTTCTTATGTGACTCAATAATTTTTTATGGTCTATTCTCACATTTGCTAATTCTTTCTTCCTACTTGATCAAGTCTGTTGTTGTATGTCTCTAGTATATTTTTCAATTCGGTTATTGTACTTTTCAGCTCTATAATTTTTGCTTGGTTGTTTTGTATAGTTTCTACTTCTTTGTTGATATTTTCATTTTGTTTATGAATTGTTCTTCTGATTTTGTTTAGGTATTTATCTGTGCTGTCTTATAAATAATTGGGCCTCTTTAAGACAGTTATTTTGTATTATTTGTCAAGTAATCAATAGATCTCTATTTCCTTTGGGTTGGTTCCTGAAAATTTATCTTTTTTCTTGATTTGGCTATGTTTCCCTGTTTCTTTGTATGCCTTGTGATTTTTGGGATGGGGGGGACATGGGAGCTGACTTTTATGCATTTGAAAAAACAGTGACACTTCCCAGTCTTTATGGACTGGCTTCATTGAGGGAAGAACTCACTAATCATCCTGGCTATAGATTCTGGGGGCCTTTGAAACCTTTTTTTGGGGGATGCAACTTTTCTGGGCTTGTACACATAGTTTCTCAATTAGAGAGGTTTGCTAGTTTGTTTTTCAGGAGCTTGTAATCTCTTGCTTTTTCTAGTGTCTGTCTCCAGTACTGCAGGTTCTCTGGTGCAGCAATGAGCCACTCTCTTCTCCTTTGTTCTCAGGTCCCCAAGCATCCAAAGTATGACAGCTCCCTGTATGCACATAGAATCAGGTGAGATAGACACTAATCTTTTAGGTAGCTCTCTGCAAAGTTGGAATGCCAAACATATGCTCATTCTTCTCACTACATCCCTAGGGAGAAGCCATGAGTTTGGTGCCTTCTTCTGATTGTATTGAGATGACTCAGCTTCTCTATGTGGTCATGTAGGCTCTTTGGTGCTGCAGCAAGCTGCCTCATCTTTTCCTTGCTTCAGTGGCTCCCAGGCATGCAAACTATGTCAGTTCTGTTAGTGCTCCAAGTTAGTCAAGACTGAAACCTGTCCTTCAGGAAGCTCTCTGAAAATATTAGAACATTGGATACACGTTCTACTCTTCTTACCCACTCCCCAGAAGCTGTGAGACAAGCTGAGCTTTGTTGGCTTGGGGGAGGGGAAATTAGGAATAAAGTGAAACAGGCTCTTATTATCCATAGCCTTTCACTCCCTTGGGGCTGCTGCATGTCTTCATTGGTTTCCGGAGTTCTCATAAAAGCATTTTGGTCTGCATATTGTTAAATTGTATTTTCCCTGGGGAATAAGGGCTGGGACTTTCTATTCTGCCATTTGTCTCTGAAACAACTACTTTTATGCCAAGACTTTATTTAATTTGAGATTTTATTTTATTTTATTTTATTATTATTATACTTTAAGTTTTAGGGTATATGTGCGCAATGTGCAGGTTAGTTACATATGTATACATGTGCCATGCTGGGGTGCTGCACCCATTAACTTGTCATTTAGCATTAGGTATATCTCCTAATGCTATCCCTCCCCCCTTCCCCCACCCCACAACAGTCCCCAGAGTGTGATGTTCCCCTTCCTGTGTCCATGTGTTCTCATTGTTCAATTCCCACCTATGAGTGAGAATATGCGGTGTTTGGTTTTTTGTTCTTGCGATAGTTTACTGAGAATGATGATTTCCAATTTCATCCATGTCCCTACAAAGGACATGAACTCATCATTTTTTATGGCTGCATAGTATTCCATGGTGTATATGTGCCACATTTTCTTAATCCAGTCTATCATTGTTGGACATTTGGGTTGGTTCCAAGTCTTTGCTATTGTGAATAGTGCCGCAATAAACATACGTGTGCATGTGTCTTTATAGCAGCATGATTTATATTCCTTTGGGAATATACCCAGTAATGGGATGGCTGGGTCAAATGGTATTTCTAGTTCTAGATCCCTGAGGAATCGCCACACTCACTTCCACAATGGTTGAACTAGTTTACAGTCCCACCAACAGTGTAAAAGTGTTCCTATTTCTCCACATCCTCTCCAGCACCTGTTGTTTCCTGACTTTTTAATGATTGCCATTCTCACTGGTGTGAGATGGTATCTCATTGTGGTTTTGATTTGCATTTCTCTGATGGCCAGTGATGATGAGCATTTTTTCATGTGTTTTTTGGCTGCATAAATGTCTTCTTTTGAGAAGTGTCTGTTCATGTCCTTCGCCCACTTTTTGATGGGGTTGTTTGTTTTTTTCTTGTAAATTTGTTGGAGTTCATTGTAGATTCTGGATATTAGCCCTTTGTCAGATGAGTATTTTAAAATAATACTATACTTTAATTTCTTTTAAGCCAGTTGTCCCTGAACTAGTTTTTTGAGCTATTTTAACCAAAGAAGGTTAAATGACCAAGTAAATTTGGGAAATGCTGGTTTAAACATGGTTAAATCGATTTCCATTTTGAAAGAAGACCCAGAACCTTTAATATGCTAATGAGCACTGTGACTCTCCGAGAGAGCAAGTAGTTTCACAACCCTATTTGATTGTGGAAACCCTTTTCTTTTATTTCTTACAGCATTCGATAATATCTAAGGAACACACAAAACATTTCAAAACAGCAGACAGGATACATGGTCGAACCTGCCCTTGGTGTGTTCAGCATTCCATGACGTGCTTAATGAGAGCTTATGTCTTTGGTGAATGTAATGTAATAGTCTGAGATTGGTTGGTGGGCTTGGGACACTTTTAAGCTTGACTCCCTTGGAAAAGGGTAAGTCAGTTCTGGATTTATAGAGTAGTAACACATAAGAAGACCCTGAGTTTTGATGGGAGGCCCGCTTTTCAAGTAAGTAAAAGCAGGAAGGAGTGTGTAGCTTGGGTGACTCAGGAGAGGCCAGCTGATGGCATGAGTTTATAGAAGCAGACCTGATACTCTTGCAGGGCTAAGAAGAAAGTTCCTGGGCAAGACCTCAGCAGGCTTTAGTGAAGTGGCAACAGCTGTAGCAAGATACATTTTATGATGACCTTTGGGTGTCAATAAACAACAGTCTTAAAGCTTAGAGGACTGCTTTCTGGAGTTCTCATGAAGGCATTTTGGTCTGTATATTGTAAATTTGGTCATGAAACTGCCATTGCAAAATTGTAATTGAGACAGTGAAAGAGATCTGACCTAACCAACTCCAACTTGCTTCTAACCTCCAAGCTGTCCTTGTTCATTCCTGAAAGTAGGCTGAACTATGGGAGGAACTTAGTTTATAGTTTAAAACAAAGACAATAACAGCCTTTCCCCATGTACCAGGATGAGCCGCAGACAAAACCTCTCAGACACCGAGTTGCAGAAGGAAGGGCTTTATTCAGCTGGGAGCATCAGCAAGCTACTGCCTTAAAATCCGAGCTCCCCGAGTGAGCAATTCCTGTCCCTTTTAAGGGCTCACAACTCTAAGGATTTCACATGAAAGGGTCGTGATTGATTTGAGAAAGCAAGGGGTACGTGACAAGGGCTGCATGCACCGGTGGTCAGAGAGAAACAGAACAGGGCAGGGAGTTTCACGATGTTCTTCTATACAATGTTGGGAATCTATGAATCACATTGGTTTTTGAGTTATGAGTTGATTTTTAACTACTGGGTTTAGGCCAGGCAGGCCCAGGCCTGGTTTCAGGCCTGGTGCCGGGCTGCCTGTCTTTGGTTTTACTTCCTTGTTGTTTTTTTAAAACAGGTACTGAGTATAAAACAATATGAGAGGGTCTCTCTCTTCCCTCACTCAAAACAAACCTCCTTGCCTGGGGACTAGGTTACCTTTCTAGGCCTAATAAATTAGCCACAAGATTAGAAATTATGGTTTAGAAGTCATGAAGGTAGAAGTGACAAGATTCTGACCCTTCTCAAATAGCTCCTGGGCATAAAATCACTTATTGTAAAACCTAAGATCAGTGCTTGAGATATTTTGCAGACCCTGCACCACCCAGATCGGTAAAATGACTCTTCTAATCTTGTGGCCCCGATCCAGGAACTGACTCAATGCAAGAAGATAACTTTGACTCCCTATGATTTCTTCTCTGACCTGACCAATCAGTACTCCCAGCTCACTGGCTTTCCCCCATCCGCCAAGTTGTCCTTAAAAACTCTGATCCCCTAATGCTTGGGGAAACTAATTTGAGTAATAATAAAACTCTGGTCTCCCACGTAGCTGGTCCTGCATGAATTAATCTTTCTCCTTTGCAATTCCCCTACCTTGATAAATCGGCTTCTTTCTAGGCTGTGGGCACAGTGAACAAGTTGGGTGCTTACAGTCACACCATGTGTTTTTTGGGTTAGTGGGGATGATGCATAAATTCAGTTATAGCTACATGATTTCTCCTGCTACAAAAACTGTGGTATACAGTAGTTCACCTAAAAATGAAGGCCCTTGTTTGGATTTTGAACTTGAGGTGTTGGGTAAAAGAAGTTTGTAAGGTGGATGGCAGTGGCCAGTGCATTTAAATGGGGATACACAGCTTTGAATGGGATCCCAAATGGACTCTTGGTATATGACCCATTTGCATGGAGCCCATGTCCTTACTGCCATCTAGAAGAATGCTTCCTACCTGTACACTATTTACCCGGGATCTTGTTAAAATGCAGATTCTGCAGCAGACCTGCAGCAGGTCCTGAGATTCTACCTCTCTAACAAGCTCCAAGTGTGGATGCTGCTAGTCCATAGAACGTATTTTGAATAGCAAGGATCCAGAATACCACAGAGGAAAGGAATCTGCAGC